>NC_143395.1:208744207-209044207 GCF_052110815.1 Crocodylus siamensis
GCATTAGGAAGGAGGGTGCTGGGGACTGAAGGGAAGGCACAAGGCCAGTTCCTGCCCTCAGCAGGCTCACGGGCAGTGGGGTCGGAAGGGCCCCAAAGACTCCGTACCTACTGTTGCCATATCTGAAGGGACCTTGTACTCCACCAGGCGACTGAGCACGGCCATGGCCAATGTCTCACTGGGACAGCTGGGCTCTGCAGGACTCCGGCCTCTTTGGCAGCAGCTCTGCAGGACTGATTGGATTCCGCAGCTCACCAGCTGCTCAGCCAGGCTACGGTGGTTGTCAACCAGCATGTTCACCACCAGCAGGCCATTCTGCACAGCTGACACGCCCCTGTAAGGACAAGACACCAGGTAAGGGCTAGGGCATGCCACTCCTCCTCTCCTCTAATGGATCCCAGAGATGATAGGGCTTCCTGCCTGCAAGGAGCCTCCACACCTGGCAGCAGCAACAGAAAGGCTGTGCGGAGGTGTACCCACAATCCTTTCCCAGAGCCAACCCCATGGCATCGCCCCACAGGACTGGGGCTGGGGGCTGAAGAGGCAAGTGTCCTTGCTCCTGCTTCTTGGGCTGCAGCTCCTAGAGATTGGCTCTGCATCCACTCTACTCCAGGAGGTGTTCCCCCACCCAACTCCCCATGGAGAGGATGCCACCTGCCCGTACCCAGCTGTGCCCCGCATGGTGCTGATGGCAGCAGGAATGGCACACAGCAGGCTATCCGAGTCCTTGCTAGTGGCAGAGCCAATGCTGGCGAAGATCTCTCGCATCATCTGGGCATCAGAATGGTTCAGGGGAAATGGCTTCCCGCTGGTGCCCAGCACCTCACAGTTCCCAGCCCCCACCAGCACCTTCAGGGCCTGCAAGGCAGAAATGGGGAGTCAAGGGAGCAGCAGAGAACACAGGGCCACCCAACCACAGCCTAGCACCGGCAATCTACCAGGTACCCCCACTATCCCAGCACTCCTACCTTCTTCCCCACTCCTCCCCAGAATCACCCCCATCCAGTGCAACCCTCCATCTCTCCACCAATCCCAACACCCGCCCTCTGACAAAGGACCCAAACCCGCCCCGCTGCCCCTAGTCCTACGGCCACCCAGCCCCTCTGCACACACACTCACCGCCAGACCAGCTTGCTGGACCAGTGCCGAGAGGCCATACTCCTGCATACAAGCCAACACAGCACGTATCCCACCCTCCGTGGCAAAGAGCACGCGCCAGTCATACTTGGCCATCAGCACGCACAGCAGGCGCAACGCCAGCACCACCAGCAGCTTCTCCTTCACCTGGTTGGTCAGGAGCTCCACAAGCATCTTCACCAGCTTCTCCCTGCACAGAGCAACAGCTGCTCAGGCAGGGGCCACAGCAACCTCATGGTGCAGCTGCAGGGACGAGGCCTGCTCCCTCCTAGGAACTGGATCCCTAACCACCCTGACAGACAGCTCTCATTGGCACTCCAGCAGCCCACCCAAGGCCCTCTCAGCACACAGGGACCACAGCCCCCCTCCAACCAAGCCCCCTCAGTTCATGGCCTGGGAAACCCACCCTCCAGTGACAAAATAAGAAAACTTGAACCATGGAGTTTCTGAGGGAGAACCGTTTGATCACAGCATAGAAGTACCTATACGCATAGAACATTTCTGATACTAGAGGGCCTTCAGTCCAGCAGACAAAGCAGATAGAGAGCCAAGGGCTAGAGACTGATGTCAACCCAGACGAAACAAGAACTGACCTGATAGTTAGTCCACCCTCAACTTTAATGAGCTGCCGTTCTCGACCCGGCTCCTCCTCCAGGGTCTTGATAATGAACCTGAGACCTGATACTTGCAGCTCGACCTCAGCACTGGATCTCTGGATCATCTCCAGAGCATCTGCAATCTTCTCCAAAGAGCTCTTCTTGCCTGATCCCTTCACGGTGTAGAATACTGGCCAGGACCAACAGGTTCATCAACATGGCACAAGCAGGACTCCTTCCTGGGCTCTCACCTAACCCAGCCCATGCCCCAGCCACCCCTGGAGCACTTTCCCCCACAACTCTGCCTCCCTCTCCCAAGCCCATCCACTCCCTGAGCAAACCTTGGGTTCCCCCACTCAAACCCTATGTTCACTTCTCCCACATGCCCAGAGCTGCCCTCTCCTAAGCCAGCAGGGATCCTCTCTACATAAAGAGCCCCCTGAAGCAACTTGCCCAGAGCAGTCAGCCCCTGCAGGATAGCTGGGCTTCCTGCTGGCCCTTACCTTTGGCTTTCTCCTCCAGTAACTCTGGCAAAATCAGCCCTTCTGCTTTGAAGAGTTCACTAAACAGCTGCAAGTCTGATTTCTCCACGGTGGCTGGGGTGGGGGAAGGCACATCAGCAGAAGGAAGGTCTGTCTTTGGTATCTTGGACACCACGGCTTCAAGGAAGGCATTCCCATGGCCAGCACATTCCAAAGGGACCACATTTACCCCTACGCTGTCCTGCTCCTCCCATCCCTTCCTGAGGAAGTACTTGATGTAGACATGAGAGTTGTGGAGGTCACTCAGGGTGCTGCCCTGGCACTGCTTGCACAGGACCCGAAGCACCTTCTGGACCAACTCCACTGGTACTGACAGCTGGATCAGGGCTTCCTCATCTAGCTCCAACACCTGGAACGCAGAGGTCAGAGTTAATCCTCAGGGCCCCTCTTGCAGGCCTGACACCCACCCAGGGGTAGCCAAACCTGCCATGGGCAAGACCAGCCATTTCTTTCCACAGATCCCCATGTTTGCAGCTTGCTCATCTGGAACCCAGTGGACACAATTATGTTGCCTAGATCTGGGAAGAGCTACTCTCCTCTCTTATATGCATTTCTCTTTGTCATCTGCACTCCTCATTCCCCGTCATTCCACTCATGTCTCCCCACCAGTTTCCCAAAACGCAACTCCTTTCCTATTCTACTATGGTTCCTCCTCTCCCACCACAGTTACTTGTTCCTTCCTTTTTTCTGTTTCTATCCTTTCCCCGAACTCCACAACCCACTTCTCTTCCTCCACTTTCCTCCCTGATTTGCCACACCCCCATAAGCCTGCTCTGCTCCCTGTGCCAACCCTTTCTTGCCATTTACCAGCTCCTTCCCACACCTGTTCCTCTTGGTGCTGCCGGATGAGGTGGGTGATCTCTTGTTGCTCATGTAGTTCTAGCTTCTTAACAAAGAAGAGCAGTTCCCACCACTCAGCCCGGGTCAGGGTCTCTGTGTCCTCGCCCTGCTGGTCCATCAGGTATGGCAGGGAGTACAGCCCCCCAAGGGGCTTGCAGTAAAATGTCTGGGTAACTGCAGCTAAGCACAGCGACAAAGTGAGAGCTTTTAATGTACCCACAGATAGAAGCTAACTTTGGGGTGCCCTGCCATGGTGGTTATACTGCTACAGACCCTTCTGTTGCACACAAGAGATCTATCTGAGCTATTCAGGCATCCATGTTCCAGGATGCAAAGACTCAAAGCTGCTGCTCTCATTCTCCGTCTCAGAAGTTTCACACTTCCTAAAGTCACAAAACACCATTTCTTTCACCACAGAACACCTATCCCAGGCTCTGCAGGCTGCATGAGCTGACATGGAACCAGGCAACCTGGCCTGGCAATAGCAGTATACTGCCTCCAGGCCCACCATTACCTGTAATCTCTATTGTAGAAACCCACTGCTGCATGGAAAGCTGCTTGAAAACCACTGGTCTACCTGCCAAGTAGTGGCAAAAGAGAGGAAGCCACCCTGAACAAAACCAAGGAGTAAGGCTCTCAGAAACATCATATTCCTGCTTCCACACTCAAGGCAATGAAGAGAGGAAAGTAAGCCAATGATATTTAAATTAAAGAGTTATTTTTAACCTGATAAACAAAAGCTGAAAAAGGAGGGGGAGACTTGAGGCTCCAGCTGCTGTTACAGCCACAGCAATGGAGAAATGGCAACCAGGCTAGACCCTACGGGGTGCAATTTAACCCCTCATGGCAACGTGCAATCTATGGGCTGCCAGTTGGACAAATCTGCTATAAAACAAGTCAACAGCATGCTAGCTTATATTAACAGGAGTATCACCTGCAACTCAAAATCAGTGATTCGCCGACTCAGCACTGATAAGGCCTCAGCTAGAGTACCATGTACCAGGTACTCCATGTCCAAGAATGATGTGGACATATTGGAAAGAGTCCAGCAGCAAGCAAAAAAATTATTAGAGGCCTAGAAAAAACAATTTAAAAGGAAAGTCTGAAAAAACTGGAACAATTCAAGTCTGGAGAAGTAAAGATCAGGAGAAATTTGATAACAGTCTTTAAATACTGAAGAATGGTTATAAAGCAGATGTTAATAGACTATTCTCTGTGGCCGCAGGGCACAGCACAAAGAGAAACGGTCTTATATTGCAGCAAGGGAATTTAGGCTGGACATTAGAAAGAACTTTCTTGCTTTCCTTTGCAGAAGAGATCCAGCAGTTGCAGAATCTCTATCTTTGGATGTTTTTAGGAACATGTTAATCTACACTTATCTGAAATGGCTTATACAAGGCTGATCCTGCCTTGAGCAGGAGGCTATTCTATGATTCCATACTATGCTCTTGAACCTTGCTCTGACCAATAAGAAAGATTTGGCTGTAAGCATGAAGGCATGGAGAACTTGTGAGGAAATGATCACAATATGAGAGAATTCATGATTCTAAGAAAGAAAAGGCCCAAGATTAGCAAAACAAGAATACCAGACTTCAAGAGGATAGATGTCAACCAACTCAGAGAAATAACAGACAAGTCTCTTGAGTGAACATACTGAAGGAAAAAGTGTCCATAAGGGCTGGCAGTTCCTAATGGACACAGTATTGGAGGCTCAACAAAAGCTATTCCAACCTGGCGGGAAGATAAAAATGAAGGGCACAAAGTGGCTCCACAAGCAATTTCTTCACTTCCTCAATATCAAGAGAAATATCTTGTCAATGGAAGGAAGAGCAAGTCACTAAGAAAACACACCAAGAAATACCAAGAACTTGCGGGGCCCAAAAAATAAGCAAAATGGAAAACCTGAGATAACAGGCAAGGGAAGTTAAAAACAATAAACAGAAAATAAAGACCAAGGTCTACCACTCAATATTAAGGGTGAGCTATTAACAGGAGACACAAAGAAGGCAATGCTACTCAGCGACAACTTTGCTTCAAACTCACAAAAAAAACACCTGCAACCTGTCACAAAAAAAAACACCTGCAACCTGACAGCTACGAAAAATTGATTTAGAAAAAGGGCTACAGATCACAAGAGAGAATATACCCGGTATTAAAGCACACTTTAGACTGGCAGGGAAAAGGTATAACAAGAACCAATGAAAGAAAACTGAAGCAAGAAATAAGGCACAAAGTTTTAAGTGAAAGTAACTAACTGCTGAAACAAACTACCAAAGGAACTGGAAGATGTTCCATCTCTTAATGCTTTCAAGTGATGACTTGATTCTTTCCTAGAAGATATGTTTTTGTCAAAGAAGTTATTAGACTAAATACATGAATAATGGGGTGAAACTCTATGACTTGTATACAGAAAGTCAGAGTAGGTGATGTAACACCTTTTTAGCCTCAAAACTCATTAATAGTTACTGGAATACTATATCCAGTTCCCACACACACACGCACTAAAAAGGATCTTAAAGAAATGGTGAGATTCAGAAGACAGCAACAAAAATTGTATGTTGTCTGGAATTCACAGAACACTGCAAGACTCTTAGGGAAAATTTATTTTATTTCATTTCAAAATTTCAATCAAAAATTTAAATTGAAAAAAGTTAAAAGATGATCAAATGAAATTCTGCAAGTAAAAATCTGCACTAGAGTTCTTTCATCTAAACCTTGTCTTTATGCATAACGGCAGCAGGTTAGCTAAAGATCTTATTTTAAATGAAATTAGTTGGACCAGTGCCAAAGTGTATGAGCACATACACATTCCAGTTTAAACAAGGCCTGCTCCAGTTTAGATTAAACTAATTAGGAACAAATTTAAATTAAATCGAAATCAATTACACTTGTCTCAAAATAAGATGGCCCACAAAGGGGATTGCAATCGTTTAAACCCATTCAGTTATGTTAGCTATAAGGTGCCAGTGCCCTAACTCATTCAGAGAAGCATGAGTTTTCACAAGCTACAGCATACTTTTTCAGATAAACAGACTTGAAGAGAGCAGGGGTACTAAATAAAAATAGAATAAGGTAATTTAAATACAAATGATTTGAATTGTATAATATTTTATTCACTCATGTTGATTTGATATGTATCAACAAGTTTAATAGGCAGACAAGGTTATTTGGGTAAATGTGATACCTTTTATTAGACCAACTGAATAAGGCAGTTTCATTTTCAGTTAATGCCAAAAAATTCTAATACAATGGCTTCTAGTTGTTTGTTCAATTTAATTCTAGTGAGTATTTTCATGAGTAATGTTGACGTCTAAATGAAATTTTTACATTTTCATTATAACCTTACCCACACATGGGACCTAAGTGGCAGCACTACTGCTTGGCAAGATATCTCCCCTTTTACAAGCAAACAAAAATTAGTTTTCTAAAGGGGGAAAAACCAAAAGAAATTTAAGTCACTACCGTAGAAAGAAAGCATGACCAGTCACAAGGCTTATCACCCCCAAAACAGACAAGAGCATGCTAGAGAGAGAAAGTACACACATATGCGCATACATGTATATGTGCATACATGTACGCACGTGGACAGAGTACACATAGTCTCACCTGTGTTCAATTTCAAGTTCTCTGTCAGACCGGATACCTTTTCCTTGGAAGCAGATTCTTCAGGCTGATTTCCAGAGATGATAATCTGTATTATGTGCCAGTGCACCCAGTAGGTCCGGCCTGTAGACTGCCACAAAACCTACGGGTAAGACAGACCAGAATGATCAGCCACTTTCCCATTCCTTATGTATTCCCTTCTCTGTTTATATAACACTACACCTTCTGCTCCCTCAAATGCTGAGTAATGTATCTCTGCACAAGCCTACATTTATGCAACAAATCAGATATAGCCTTCTCAATAAAAAGATACAAACATATATATTTTCTGACTCTAAATATGCAATGACTATATATTAACAAGTTTTTTGATTGTGCACTAGGTCCTCTTAAAGGAAAAAAAAATTTGAAACTACTTATATAATAGTTATCAGACTTCTCTGGATTGCTTATTAACTTTTTCCTTGAGTTATTCAAATGTATAAAATTGCAAGCTGAGCTCTAACCAAAGCTGTGTTCTCACCTGCACATATCTAGGAACAAGTGCACGCTCAGACAGAGATATTTTCTGCTGTACAGCCTCTGTGGATACTTTCCAAATGAACCCATCTTAGGTATGTCAAAAACTTCCTCCGAGTCAAACAAGTCTTAGCCTTCAACAGCAAACATACAGCTCAAGTTTCCCAAGTAAAAGCTTCAACAATATAGGTTGTAACCATGTTGGTCTAAAAAGCAGAGGCAGACAAAACTCTTGGTGTAGAAGCAATATCTTTTAAAAGATATCGCTTCTACCCCAAGAGTTCTGTCTGTCAAGTAAAGGTTGGTGTTTGAAAAACATGGAATCATGTACACAAGTCCAATCATGTTCCACAAATGCTTTATCTTCTCTACATTTAAGATTTCTGCTTCCCTGGGCTGCAGATTCCTTAACATATTTTTTTTAAAAATGGCAAAGAGAAGGCAGCTCACTTTGGGAACGTCTTAAAACCCTTACGGAAAAAAAAACCCTCTTGTTCCAAAAATAGTATCTTCTTATGCAGAGGCAGGTTGAACCTGCAGATAGCACAAAAATAAAGGTTTCAAAAATCAAAGCCTACAAATGAAAAGTACCAAAAAGAAAAACTGGAAACTCAGCCTTTGAAGAAAGACCTGGCTTACAACAAAACTCCTAGACTGAAAACTGCCCTTTTCTCCATGTCCAAGAACAATGAGATTTGCTGGCATACCAAGAGTCTTCCATTTTTATCGTAAGAGCTCAGAATTTGTTACATAACTGAGAACAGAAGTGCAGCTAGAAGTTGTTAGTTACAGACACAACAGAGTTAAGTGTTTCTTTTCAGAAAGTGAATGGAGAGACAGGAAAAGATCTAGGAACAGAATTGTGTTGTGAAGAATGGGAAATAGTAGGGAGTGTGTAAAAGAGGAATATGAGCAGGAAGGAACACACCCAGGCTGTGAAAGGTGAAGTTATTCGACTGGCAACTCATGGGTTTTCTGTGAAGAATATACAGGTTGTGATCAGGCCAGGCGGGCTGTGGAAGGAAGATGTGAGGGTGCAGAGAGAAAAATAAAAAAGGCAGGTGAGAGAATGCCTGTTAAAACGGTTGTTTAAAAAATACAAGGAAAGAAGATTGAACAAATGAAACAAAACCATCAATTATCATTACTAGTGAAGAAGGAATTGGGTTTCAGCAAATTAGTTAGCAGAAATTTAGGTTTTGGGACAGGTGTTCAGATAAAAAGTATACAAAACAGGACCAAGACAAGGAAACAATACAAGTAGAAAAGTGACAGAAATGCGTCACTAGCAGTGTGTGGGGAAATTCAGAGAACAATCCTAGTAACTGAAATAATCTGACAATTTATGGTTTAAAATGTATTAAATCTCCAGAAGAATAAGGAAGTCAAGATCAGGCAGAAAAGCAGGAGTGCTAAGAAAACTAGGCAGATACAAACTAACAACCTTAACATGTAATCTGTAGAGTCACACTACAGAAAGACCAAAGACATGATGGTGTTCAGTTTCCTAAGTGTGCCACAAACCCTAACTGTCCTGCTAATTTAACTGCAAAGTAAAGCTATTTCTACTCACATAATTGCTCTTGCATAATGACCACACTATTAAATGTACTTTCAAAATTTTGTAAAATCATAGAATCATCACAGAAAAGTAGGACTGGAAGGGACCTCCAGAGGTCATCTAGTCCAACACCCAATAAATCCTGTGCAACAGCCATAGCTACATTTCTAAATGCACAGATCCAAAAAATCTCTAAAGACAGAATTTGTTGAAGAATGGAACCCAAGCTGCATGGTACATTAGTTCCATCCTATATTCATTCTCACCTGCAAAATCATATAAGATGACAAAGTCCAGATAGGTATTCAAACACAGAACAAAAATGCCAATACTTTGTTTTTTTCCAAGGTGTGCATAATAGATGCAACCTAGTTTTTGGTGGTAACATTCCAGAAAGAAAAGTATGGCTATTATGAGAATAAATATGGTTATAGTAACTAAAGATAGATGGTAGAAGTAATGTACTCTCTCAATCAAAGGCAGAGACAATCAACCACAACTTACTTGGGCTTATCACCAGGGATCCTGGTTTTCCCTGAAAAAAAAAAAAAATAGCAAATTCTCCAATAAAAAATCCCAAAATCTGTGATTACAATGTAATGCCACGTATATATATCTATATCTATCTACAGATAGATAGATATAGGTATATAGATATAGATATCTCAGTTGAACACAATGTTTTATTGATATAGTTAAAATTTTAAAGCAATTTGGAAACCTTCCAGTGCCTCAATCACAATAATAAAATAAATTCTAAATACCTATACATTTTGGCATTTGATTTTAGGTTTTTTATCATGGAAAAAAAATCACAGCTCCCCCTCCCCCTTAGCTCAAAGAACACAGGTCCAGACCCCTCACTCACAACCCAGAGCCCCCTGGGCTTGCTAGTGCCCCTCGCTCCCCTCAAAAAGCCCCCCGGCCCAGCTGGTGCCCCTCACTTCCCCCTACATCCCCCCCCACGCACCCTGCTGGTGCCCCTCACTCCCTCATCACAGCTCCCTGGCCCGGATGGTGTCCCTCACTTCCCCCTCCCCTACAGCCCCCCAGCCCTCCTAATGCTCCTTACTCCCCTCCCACAGACCCCATGCCATGCTTGTGCCCCTCACTCAACCCTCACAGCCACCACAGTCCTGCTGGTGCCCCTCGCCCCCCGCACCCATAGCCCTTTGCCACCCCCAACCCTGCCAGAGGGGGTCCCCAGCTGCCCGGGCTATGGAGTCAGGGACCCAGGTCTGCAGCCCCCTGCAGCAGCACCCAACCCCTGGCTGTCACCCGCAGGAAGCAGCAGTTGCTGCAGCAAAGCAGAGCACTCCCAGGGGGGCAAGGGAGACCTGAGACCTGGCAGGGGCAGGGCTGCCCTCTGTGGGCTGGGGCTCCCCGCCCTGCTGCCCTCCCCCAGGGCCTCCGCAGCCCAGCGGGTGGGACCTGGTGCTGCAAGGCAGAGCTGGGCAGCACAGGGAAGCTCGTTGCCACTGAGTTCCAAGCTACCCTGGCAAGGCACCCCCATCTCGCATGGCAGCAGCAAGGGGGATAACCCTGTACAGCTGCCCCCGCTGCTGCCACGCAGGCAGGGGACGCCTCACCAGGGCAATGAGGAGCTCACAGTGGCAACGAGCTTCCCCACGCAGCCCCACTCTGCCCTGCAGCACCAGGTCGCACCTGCTGGACTGCAGAGGCCTCAGGGGAGGGCAGCAGGGCAAGGAACCCATGCCTGCCTCCCCCCCATGCACAGATCTTGGGGGCACATGCCCCCCTGGGAGCATATGCAGTGGTGAGGAGCTGGCCAATCCCCTACCCCCCAGAGGAGCCATTAGCATCCCCGTCCCACTTGTCACCGGGGCCATGGATTCCAGCCCCAGGCCCCAAGCAGCAGCTCCGGCCCAACTCACTCCCTCTCCCCCTATGGGGGCCTCCCACCCTCCCCCGCCAACTTACCTATCAGACCTGTTCTCCAGGCTGCCTGGTGGCCATGTGTATATGCATGCACATGGCTCCCCCTACTTGACCACTTCCCCCAGTCCCCTGCAGGCTGAAACTCTGCTAGCCTGTGGAGAGCTCTTTGCAAAAGTGCAAAATCCATGGGTTTCTCCATTAAAATGAGAAATCCACTTTTTTTCTTGGGTAAAAGGGGAAATCTGTGTTTTTCCATTTTCCTTGGGAAACAGAAAACCCAGATCCCTGCTCATCACCAAGCTATAACATTAAATAGTAAGCTGCTCTGCCAAATATGTTCCAACAGCAATTGAGTCCCCCTTTTTTTTTTTTTCTTTTTACTGTCCCTAGTTAAGAGGATCTGACCTTTTGGTGGTGGATCCTACCACTCTTGTCCATGTCTTCATCATTTCTAGATGATGAAGGCAATATATATGGGGCAATACCTTAAATCCAGCCAGAGATTGGGGCCAATGCCAGATACAGCAACTTAATTCCCCAGAAGAACTTCTTGATGGGAGCAGATAATATTCATGCTTCAGATTCTCCAGTGGCTACATACTGATTTTTCAGATGGAGCCCAAGCTGCCAGTTCTGACCAGGAATCCAGGCTTTCCATTTCCCACAAGAAAATGGAAAAGGGCATGGATTTCCCCTTTTACCCAAGAAAAACATGGATTTGTGATTTTTATGGAGAAACACATGAATTTTGCACTTCTGCAAAGAGCTCTCTGCAGGCTGGCAGAGGAGGGTGGTCAGGCAGGGGTGCCCTGTGCATGTATATGCACATGGCTACCAGACAGCCCGGAGAGCAGCTCCTGCCAGTAAGTCTGCTGGGGCAGGCAGGGAGGATTGAGGCCCCATAGGGAGGGAGCAAGTTCAGCAAGGCTGGGGCTAGGGGGCTTGGGGCTGAATTGCACAGCCGCAGGGCCCCAGCAGGAAATGGGACGGGACCTCAGGCAGCTCACCCGGGGCAGTTGGAATCAGCTCCCCGCCACTGTGCACACTCCCAAGGGAGGCAGGGGAGACCCATGCTCCCCAGATGTGTGTGTGGGGTGGGGCAGGAGCAGGCATGGGCTCCTTGCCCTGCTGCCCCCCCCCGGGGCTTCCGCAGCCCAACAGGTAGGACCTAGCATTGCAGGGCAGAGCAAAGTTGGGCAGGTAATCTCCTTGCCACTGCAAGCCTCACGTCACCCTGGCGAGGCATGCCCTGCCTGCCCAGAAGCAGCAAGAGCAGAAGCGTAGGGTAGGCTGGCACGGCGCAAGTTGCCAGCACAGCGCAGGGCTCACAGTGGCAAGGAGCTTCCCTGCCCAATCCTAACCTGCCCTGTAGCACCAGGTCCCACCCACCAGACCATGGAGGCCCTGGGGGAGAGCAGCAGGGCATGGAGCCCTCAGCCTGCACCTACCCTCTGCACAGATATGGAGCACACAGGTCCACCCTGCCCCACTGGGAGCACACACAGCAGCATGGAGCCAGATTCCCCCCAGCTTGAGCCCACACCTGCCCCTCCACAGACGCCATTCTATCCATGCTGCCCACAAGGGAGGGAGAGCCAGGCTCTGTGCTCCACTGCAGCTGGGGCTCGGGTGCTGCTGTGTGGGGCAGGGGGCTCCGGACCCAGGTCCCTGACCCCATAGCCGTGGCAACTGGGGGCCTCCTCTGGCAGAGCTGGGGTGGGGGCAAGGGGCACCAGCAGGGCTGGGGGGGCTGTGGCTTGTGAGTGAAGGGCCTGGACCTGCATTCTGTGAGCTAAGGGGGCAGAGGGAGCTCTGATTTTCCATGATATAAAACCCAAA
Source organism: Crocodylus siamensis (assembly GCF_052110815.1). Classification (NCBI taxonomy): domain Eukaryota; kingdom Metazoa; phylum Chordata; order Crocodylia; family Crocodylidae; genus Crocodylus; species Crocodylus siamensis. The sequence continues at coordinate 208,756,744 of NC_143395.1, forward strand.
ATCAAATACCAAAATTTATAGGTATTTAGAATTTATTTTATTATAGTGGTCAAGGCACTGGTAGGCTTCCAAATTGCTTTAAAATTTTAAATATATCAATAAAACATTGTGTTCAATTGATACCTATATACAAACCTAAATACACACACACACACACACACACACACCAGTGGCATTTCATTTTAATCATGTATTTTGGGGGTTTTATCACAGAATTTTCCATTTTTATCAGGGAAAACCAGGATTCCTGGTTCTGACCAAAGATCTGAGCGGCCTAGGACTGAATACTCTCTGTCCCAGTGCCAAACTGATACACCTACTGTCAGCAGAGGTACCCGAGTTGGATTCCCTGAATACAAAAGGGATTAGAAAGCCAGCAGGGTGCTCTCTGTTAGGGTGCCAATACTCTAAAAGTAACTCCCCTCTTCATTAAAAATAGCTCATATTCTATGAACACTTTACTGCACCACAAAACAACTGTGATAGGAGTTTTGGAGAGGGCAGAGCGCACAATCCTATGATGATCAGGTAATGGACAGAAGCTTTTGCAGGTGGTCAGTTGCCTGAGTACGTTTTGGCACCTGAGCACCTATTTTAAGGCTACTGAGATTTCACTGAGAAGGCCTGAGTTTTGGGCACTAATGGAATGAAGAAGAGAGAGGATTAAGGGTCAGTGGTGTCACATTTAAACAGAGTAGAAAAGCAGAGGCTGGAGTAGGGGTCTGACAGAAGAGGGCACCAGTGGAAAGCAGCACAGAAACACAGGGATGATCTGTGGTGGAATGAAAACAGGGTGGATCTGGAGAGTACAGTGGTCACAGATTGGATTGCAAATGCAGTCTAGGACAGGGAGAAGTTCAGCTCGTAGTGTTATGTTGTAAATACAATAAAAAGAGTAAGATGTTGTGTCTGCACAACAGGAAGACGAGTGCACAGCACAAAATTAATGCCAATAATGACTGAACAAACCACAAATGACAAACAGGGCTACTGATAGCACACACAAAAATATAAGTCATGGGTACTTCTCAAACAGGAGAGGGGACTCAGCATTTCTACAAGGTGGAACAGGGTGGAATTCAGGCTGAGGTTGCAGTCCAAAGGCTAATGGAGAACCATGAAACAGAACTGGGTAGGGTCCAGGGTGAAAGAGGGTGGAGAGACTCCAGCACTTACTAACACAGGTGAAAAAAAATGACCCACACCTGCAGTTTAAAGTTACCTGTTGGTTTTTTTGTACCCTTCTTTAACAGAAGCAGTTTGATCCATCTCCAGAAACACCCCAGCCATTCAAAACCAGGCTCTCACTCTCTTCAACATATAGGTCTTGTTAAAATAACTTCCTCAATGCTCCCGTGGAAGTAATTTATTTCAAATGCAGCTTCTCCTTTCCCATTCCCCCAGCTTGCTTTCTTCCCCAAAAGTAGGTTTCTCTCCTCCCACAAACTACTTACAAACCCTTCCTCATCCTTGTCACCTTTTCTGTCTCTTTGAAGAATATCTGACACTGCTCCCCTCTCCCTGCACGTTGCTGCCAATCTTCCCTTGACTCCTGGTTATTCTTCCATGCAGAAACAGCTTTCCCCATACTGGTGACCTAATTCTCCAGCCCCCCAGGAAGAAAGCAGCACCCTACCTGTACAAACCTAGAATCAACTCTCCTACTTATCCAAATGGGCCCCAGACTGGTCTGGTCTTCACCAGTGCTACTTCCCCCTTACCAAGTTCTTTTCCCTGGCTCTCTCCCTGCATCAGGGGTTGGCAATTATTTGGGCCCAGGGGTCACTTAGGCAGTTTCAATGTGTTGTTGTGGGCCAGGTCAGCACCTCCCTTCCCTTCCCCCCTGCCACAATTCACCAAAACTCCTTATGTGGGATGGGGCTGTGGGCAAGCAGTGGGTTTCTCCCACCAGGCAAGACGGGTGGGTAAGGCCAGGGTCGCAGGGCGGACCTTGCCCTATGGGGGGTAGGGGGAGTGGCATGTATGCTTATGTGTGGGGGCTGCCTAGGAGCTAGATTCCAGGAGCCAGCTAGGGATGAGAGATGGGAGGAGGGGGCAGGAAGCAGCAGAACTCACCTGGGCAATGCAGTCCACAGCTGTGCCCACAGCACTCCGCATATGGGGCCAAGCCCCAGCCGCTCATGACCAGGGAAGCCTGTGACACACTCCAGCCCGCATCCACCAGCCAAGCCCCAGCCAGTGCGTACAGCTTCCAGCAGGGCTGCTCCCGGTATAGCTGCAGCTGTGTGGGTGCTACTCTGTTCGCCTCCCCTCCTAGAAACTCTCCTCCTGCTCTTGCTACACCACTCTTGGCCAGCAGGAAGCTTCAGCTAGGTGGCTCCTGCCCTAGCACACAGGACTCTAGCTCCAACTCCTGGCTGCCTTCCACCCACTCCGCCCATCCAACGTGGATGGTCAAAGTGGGTGAAAGGCAGTCAGGAGCCTCAGCTGGGTGGCTCCTTCACCAGTGCATAGGGCTCTGGCTCCCAGGGCTCTAGCTCCAGCTCCCAGCTACCTTCCACCCATTTCATCATGCCAGGCAGGCAGAGCGAGTGAGTGCACGACAGGATTTCAGAAACCAGGATCTAGGGAGGAGGACAGAGCACTGCCACACGCTACCCTGCACCGCCACTGACTGCCTGGCTGGATGCAAGGGAAGCTTGCACGAGGTGGCTGCCCCCATTCTACATTTGGTTGCACGCTGCCCCACCCCGCCCCACCCCTTCTGGTTGTGCAACCCCCAGTCCCCCGCTCCGTGTCCGGCCACCGGTGGTACACTGATCCAAAACAGTTGAAACCCCCTGCCCTAGATCTTCTATAGCTTCCAGTTGAGCTTTCTCGCAGCAGGCATCAAAGCATCAATGCCATCAATTATTTGTGAACAAAGTGAAAATTCCCTTTTAAAAGGGAAATTCCCTTTTAACAACAACGAATAAGCCACAAAAACTTACAATAATTGTTTTTTTGTTGCATGTAACTGCAACCGAACCACTGGCAGTTAAGAGCACACAGAAGGAAAACTTAACAGCTTCAAAATGGTCACTCAGAAAAACTACAAGAGATGCTGAAGTGCCAATTTTAGCCCGACAGAAAGAAGTGAGTGTCAGATAAGCCACCAATACCTAGAACTCACTTGCTCAGTTCAGGAGTCAAACTAAGTGTCTATAAAATATTGTTTTGCTGGGAAACAATACTGTAAACAAAACTGTAAAACTGGTCACCAAAGCAGATGGAAGCCTTCCCCTGGAAATATATTTGCATCACTGTTATATAATATCCATAAGAATGACCAACCAACAGATTTGGAAACAAAATGTTTTGTCTATGCAGATGACCTGTGCATAACCACCCAAAACAATGGCTTTGACCATGTTGAAAAATGAGGCACTAATTGGCCTCTAACCTCATACTACACTGAAAACTAGTTACATGCCAACCTAGTAAAAACACAAATTATATGCCAGTCATCTGAAAAACCATGAGGCCAACCACCAGCTCAACATTACATGACCTGGGACCCCACTATCCCACTGCTTAAATCTAGTTTACCTTGGAGTCACCCTTGATCGAACCCTCTTATACGAAGAACACAGCATAAAGACAAAAGAAAAGATGAGCACTCGGAACAACGTTCCACATAAGCTTCCCAAGTCAAAATGAGGAGCTAGCCCCTCAACTATCGAACCACTGCTCCGGCTCTCAGCTTCTCCTCTGCCAAGTATGCATGCCCCGTATGGGAGAGATCCATAAATGCCAAGCACTTCAACCCCATTCTGAATGATAGCTGGCGATGCATCACGGGATGTCTGAAACCAGCCTAAACAGTGTGTACCTGCTGGTTGGCATCACTCCTCCAGACAACAGAAGAGCAGTGGCCAGCAGGATAGAATAATCAAAACAAACTGAAGATGTGAGATACCTGCTGTATGACCATTCCACAGCACATAAATTTTTGACGTCATGCAGGAGCTTCCTCACCAGCACCCAACCTCTTGATGCCATACACAAGGAGACATGGCTACAGATGTTGAATGAAAGGCTGAAGAAAATACCTGTCAGTGGAAAAACAGATATTCCAGCAGCTGAGTCCTTATCACCAGTGGCTGACAAACCATGGCAAAGGTGGCGATGTCTCAACTGCCTACATACTGGAGTCAGATGCTCCAAGGAACTAATGAAGTGGGGCTACACCACTGGTTCAACCACCTCTAATTGCAGCACAGAGCCTTAAACTATGCAACATCTGCTACAATGCCCGCTGCTGGAAGGCACACATATAATGGAAGACTTTACAAATTACAATAAGCAAACACAAGCATTTGTAAAAAAAAATTGTCAAACATGGTTTAGAGGCACGGGAAGACCACAACTTCCAACAAATTCAGTTTACTCTTGAAGTTCTGAGAGCTCACTGAATGGCACATGCCAGGAGATGAAAGAAACTACCCCTGGAGGAAAGAAAGGATACTTCAGGAAAGATATCACTAAAAACTGAACAAAGTTGAAATGGCTGTCACTAAAACATCCAACAGTAACTGACAGAAAAACAATTACCAAAAACAATTCAGTTTGACTAGAGAAAGCACAATGTGTACACATTTTCAAAGCTCCCAGTAATCAAGACTTCCATATTTCCAGCCCAGACTTAAACAGACACCATTTATAGCAGGCAATTCTAACCTCAAGCAACCAAAATGGCCACAAAACACTCAATATTTATTCCATTTGATTCTAAGATAAAAATATGGTCATTTAGTAAATCAGTAATGCTATTCCAACTGCCAGTTCTCCACTCTCCCCGACATTCAGGATAGGTCATTTTATCTCATGCACTGGCACTATTGGCAGAGTTTCAGCAAAACAAATTATGGCCTTAGCTAAAACTTGTGTAGTTCAGAATCGGATATATGGCACAGGAATAATGAGCAAGTGTCCAGAAATAAGCAAGGAGAAATCAAATAATAGCCAGACAAACTTTTTTTTTTTTTTTGAAAAACAACCTCTGCTTCAGGACTCCCCACAAAGCAGCTTTATTCAGGTCTCCCTGTCCTGAGAAGACCCCCTGAAACAAGAAATGGCTTCACAAGAGTCTCTGGTGTCCCTTTGCTCTTCTTGGTTCCTGGCCTTCCATAGCACCCCCACATCTGACAGCTGCTTTTCCCTAGTCAGCTCCCAGGAAGGAGATGTGTTTGCTTCTTCAAGGAGAAAGACCCAAAGCACTGATATCCTAAACAGCACAGAAGTCTTTTTTGTACCACTCCAATTCCCTCTGCCCATCCATCCTTGCCCTCCACTCTGCCCTCACTAAAACTATTCTCTCTCTCTCCCCCTCCCCAGGCCATTAGCCACACTTGCAAAAGACTTACCAAACTTTAATCTAAACCTGGGGACAGCACTGACCTAATAAAATGAAAGAGTGTCATGGGAAACCAACCAGGGAAACAGCCCAGGCCCAGACTGCCACCTTCCCCCGGGATTTGTTGCCACAGGTGGTGGTGCAGGCAGAACAGAATCATAGAAAATTAGGATTGAAAGGGACCTCAGGAGGTGATCTAGTCCAACCACTGCCCAAAGCAGAACCATCCCCAACTATATCATCCCAGCCAAAGCTCTGTCTACCCAGTTCTTAAAAACCTCCAAGAATGGAGATTCCACAACCTCTCTGGGTTACTTGTTCCAGTGTTTTGCTACTCTCCTAGTGAGAAAAATTTCCATAATATCTAACCTAAACCTTCTTTGCTACAACTTGAAACCACTGCTCCTTGTTCTGTCATCCGCCACCACTGAGAACAGTTTAGCTCTATCCTCTTTGGGACCCCGCTTCAGGTAGTTGAAGGCTGCAATTAAATCCCCCTTCAGTCTTTTCTTCTCCAGACTCCCAGTTCCCTCAGTCTGTCCTCAGAAGTCATGTGCCCCAGCCCCCTAACCATTCTTGTTGCCCTCTGCTGGACTATCTCTAATCTGTCCACATTCTTTCTGTAGTGGGGGCCCAAAACTGTGAACACAGTACTCCAGATGTGCCCTCACCAGTGCCAAATAGAGGGCACTCACTTCCCTCAATCTGCTGGCCACACTCCTACTAATACAGCCCAGTATGCTGTTAAATTTCTTCGCAACAAGGTAGGCTAGCCAGAGTCAAAAGGGATAGGATAAATTCATGGATGACAGCTCTATTAATGTGAACAGAATAGCTAAAGAGGTTTCTTCTGGCATCTGTAACCCAATAAATGGTGGATGCTAAGGAGGGTAAGACTTAATTTTACTCAGAAATCATGACTCAACAATTTCACAAGGGTTGGCATTACTGGATGTGAGTTTTTCCTGCAAAGGCTAATCTCATTTTAGACAGAAAGTTAGCAGTCAGAACTTTGCTCCATGCACACTTACAATGAATCGTTTTTCAGACACACTTGAAATCTACTTACCTAAGCGACCAACCAATATCCTACTGGGGAAAGCACACATAAGCCCTTCTCCTAGCCCTGAGGTAAATGACTGCTCATGGATGTGGGGAGTCCAACCTGTGACGCATCTAGGACATCATAGCTAAAACATGAAGGGGTAGCCAGGAAAATGTAAAGCAGGCACATCTGCAGACTCTACCGTACCCTCTTTCTCTCTGTCTTTTACCTCCACCAGGGGCTTACCTGTACAGGAGGCATTCCATTATTGCTCTGACAGAATTCACCTTCATCACCAGCACTGAGCTCATCAAAATCTTCCAGCAGGCGCACCATCATGCCTGGCTTAAGGGTCTCCTGCATATACTCCACATAACTGCCACGACTGGAGAAGTCTGACGGAGTCAAGAACCCATGGCTCTGCTTTTTGCGTGGCAAGGGCTTTGGAGAAACCAGAGGCACCTGGATGGGTGTGCAGGCAGGAGCCTTGGGCTGGAAGATGGAACGGATGACTTGAGGTCGTGCTTCCCAAAAGGAGAGGAGCTCCATCTTTTGGCTGCGGTCCCAGCCCATCACCCGCACCAACTCAGAGATGAGATTAGCCATAGCCATGCTGAACTCAAACTCCCGCTGCACGCGGGTCCTCTCCCCAAAGTGCGTACTGTGGGCAGCGCAGTCCTGACGCTCTGCCCCCAGCTCTGTGCTGCTGTTGACCTTGTCCATGAGAGAGGTGACACACAGGTAACGCTTCACCAGAGAGAACAGCAGCTTTCCTGGGATCTGCAACAGACACAGGTTTCAGACCCATGGCCAGAGAGCTCCAGTCAGGCTTTGAAGCTCATTCTCAGCTGCCATTCCCCTCCAACCATACCACCACAATGTGGCTCAGGGGCCTGGCAGCAGGTATTCCTCACCTCCCACACCCTGCCCTTTCATCAGACCCCTGAAACATTCATCCCCACAATGCCCATCCTAACCATTCCACTCCCAACCCCCCCCAGAGAGTCTGAGAGTTAATTTTCCCTTCCCTCTAACAGACCCTTAAGCCAAGCTTTCACCCATATGTCACCCCCATCCTACCTACCCAGAGCCCTCTCTACCACACTCCACTCCCCACCATCCTGCTTGCCTCGAGTCATCCTTCTATTCCCTCAAAACGAGGGCCCTGTGCCCCCTCCCAGCCCCACCCAAAATAGGTCTCCCAGCTCCAGCTTCCATCACCCCATCTCTTCCACCAGCAAATCCTCCATGGCAGAAGTTCTCAACATCTGGCCCATGGGCCAGATCCAGCAGTGTTATCTAGCCCACACGGCTCCTCATAGGTCAAAAAATTTAACAGCAAGGGAGCAATGGAACTGCTTCTTACCTGCCAAATGTCTGGACCCATTGGGAGTCCCAGACCCTGCATGCTCAATCAGGCAACCAATTCCAGTGCACAGGGGCAAGAAGGAGTGGCACCAGGCCCCAGGCCCAATCCCAGAGTGCAGGAGTGGGAAAGGCAGCACTAACATGCGGGGCCCAATCTCAGCATGCACGGTTGGGGAAGGGGTGGGCACTGGACTCTTATGGTCCAATCCCAGGGCATGGGGGCCAACTGAAATCCCACAGGGCCCAATCCTGGTGTGCATGACCCGATCCAGCCTGTGGACCGTCCCTGCACCAATCATCTGGCCCACAGGGCAAAAAGCTTGAGCACCACTGCTCCATGCCCTTGTGCCCTTTGCCCCCCTTCCCAAGGGCTGCCTGAATCAGTTGCTACCTGTGGAAGGTGGATGCCCTCAAAGGACATGCAGTGCTCTTCAGAGGACGTAGTCTCTGCAAACAGCTCCAGGAGGGTGTAACGACTGTCACAGTCCATGTGCTGCTCAATGCCATCCTGCTGGCTCAGGGACAGGAGGACATAGGCCCGACTCCCTGCAAGCACAACAGATACCAACTTAATGCTTCTACATGGAGGCTCATCCGCACCAGGAAGGAGAATCAAACACAACAAACACAACCTGTAGCCACTTATTCCCCTTGTGTAGGGAGTTTTGAAAGCCTGACACTCCCAAGCCCCTTTCAACAATCACCAAGGCACCAAACAATCCTAAGCTGAAAAGATTTTGGAGAGGTCACTGCGCATGTTAGATAGGATGGCCTGCTATTCACCAGACTTTTCCCCATGTCAAGGGGCCAAGTAACAGTCTAGAGCAGCAGTTTCTAAACTGTGGTATGCATACCACCTGTGGTACGTAAATGACCTGGAAGTGGTATGGAAAAGGGGCCACATAAACCCAGAGCACAGCAGCACCATGTGTCAAGCAGCACCCAGCAGATAAGTGTGATGGGGGGAACGGAAGCAAATCAAGACCCCCCACAGTGAGAGAGATAGAGGGTAGGGGCTGGGGTGAATGGGGCCCCAGGGTGGGTGGTGGGATAATCAGAGCCTGGGCAGCTTATCCAGGGGCATGGGGCAGGGCTCCTCACCATCGCGTGCATCCTGGAGCAGGCATGTGGGGCACATGCCCCCCAGATCTGTGCATGGGGCAGACACAGGCTGCTGCTGGGCTCTGCACCACACTGCCGCTGGCTCGGGAACCTCACAGGATGCCACGTACCTGCCGTGCACTGGCTGCACTCCGTCTTCTGCCCACCTGATGGCAACAGGCACAAGGCATGCCATGCAGCTCCAGAGGCAGCTATAACATGGTGCAGAGCGCAGCGGCAGCATGCTGCTCCCCAGGAGTTTTCACTCCCTGGGCCAGCTGGCCCCATCCCCAAAGCAGGACCGGCACAAAGGCAGGCTGCACACTGGGCTCTGCACCACGTGACGCTGCATCCGGACCTGCACAGGACACCATCCGCCTGCCACTGCTGAGTGGGCAGAGGCACTTGGCCAACATGTAGGATGCACATGGCAGCAGGGCATGGGGGCAGCTCCTGGGGCAGGCATGGGGGCACATGCCCCCAGGATCCATGTGGCAGGCAGAGGTGGGCTGCACACTGCTGCTGCCACTGCCTCCAGACCTGTGCAGGACACTATGTGCATACTATGCAAGACACTATGTGCCTCAGCCAGTCCTGCGCAGATCTGGAGGCAGTGCCACAGTGCAGAGCCCAGCGCCACAGCGCTCGCCTGCCTCTGCCTGTGCACAAATCTGGGGGGCACATGCCCCACCTTGCCTGCCCTGAAGTGCGTACAGCCCCTCCCCTCCCCTGCTGCCTCCAGACCTCCGCAGGACACCACCTGCCTGCCACCACTAGGCGGGCAGAGGCGCACAGGTACTTAAGGCCACACAGATACTTGAGATTATATTGTTTTAAATTGGTAGTACTTAGTCTATCAGTGTTTGGGAACCTCTGATCTATAGAGAAGAGGCTATGATGGCAAGTTTGTTTATTGCCACAGGAAGAAAGACAATGAAACAAAAAGCTACCAAAATTTAGCAGATAAATGAAAACAGGCACCTGGCAAGCACATACTAGCATTAAAAGTGATGCAGAAACTGAAATCAAAAGTCTTGTTTGAAAGCCTTTGCGTCAATTAAGAAAAAAGTCAAGACCTCCTCTCCTCCAAAACCACTAGTTCTGCTATTTCACATTACAAATTCACAGGCCCTGTCTGGCTTGCAGGATGGATCGGGCAACAAGACAAGATAGTGAAAGCTGAAGCTCTTGAGACAAGAGAAAGGTGATCATTGTTTAACACACTTTCCTAAGATCTCATTGTAATGATGCTGAAGAAAAATGACTCTTAAAGATTTAATATTCATGCTTTTCAATTAGGCAAAAGCTTACGAATTCAGTAGATCTTCCTAAAAAAAAATTATACGTCTGATAGGTGTAAAGTCAAATTAAAACAAGTAAGAAAGCACCTTTGTTTTGGATTAAAAAACTCTTTGACATCTGTTTTACATTATAAATAAACCAAAAAGATCATTAGAGCAGGTCTTTTAAAAGCCTTTGCAGTTCATTTCGTAGGTGACACTAGTATTTCAAAAGTCTGCTGTGACCCATTTACAACCTTCTGAACAGTCTTCCCTGGAGATGCCACTTTTCATGCCTGGAAATTTCTGAGCACATGTGTAAAGTTTAAAAGCAGCTGTTAGATGTAATTATGGGTTATCACATAGCCAAAAAATAATGTAATATGTTGTGAACAGCTCTACAGCCACATTGGTGAGTAAAACCTAACATCACATGAGCTGTCATTCCCCTGCTCCTTATAGAATTTAAAATGTTTTAAGACATCTTCAAACAGCTAAAAAATTGAGAAAACTCAATGAGGTACAGGTTGTACATGCTGTATGCAATGCCCTGCCTGTCCCCACCTAGACCCTTGCTGCCTTCTGGATGGTGCAGGGGAGAGTTGGTATCCCAGATCAAGTATGCTGCAGAATCTTTCAGAGACAAATCAGAGGCACAGCCCTGTCCCCACTGATGTCAACAAGGGCAGGTTTAGACCAAATATTTTTATGTTGCATTAATGCAATTCCAGAGCAAGTTGTCTCCTGAACCCAATAGCAGCACACAAAGAACAGAAGCTGCAAAAACAGACCTACCAGACTAGGACATAAACTTCAAGTCTGGTTGGAACCAGCTTAATACATCAACATACAGAAAGGAAAGACACAAAAGTTAGGACAAGGCAAGGGAGAGCCTGGAATACCCAGAACAAGGGGCATCAAGGTAGAACAAAACCATCATGCAAATGGAAAAAGAGGCAGAAATATGAACCATCAAAATGACAGGAAAGCAGCCACAAACTGCTGCATAAAACCATCAAAGCTGGAACACAATAATGAAGGCCCTACTTTCCAACTGGAATCAAGACAAATGAACAAATGAACCTGATAGCATGCAGAGGGGCAGCTGATACGACAAGAAATGTTAAGACATCCTGCAAATAATGCAGTGCATGCTTCTGCTGTCTGTTACATTATCCACCCATACTGAATAGAGGTGCACCAATGAAGGTTTCTGGGGCGGATATTATTAATGAGCCATATTGGCAGATACCAGTCCGAGCACTGATATGCAGCCTGGCAGCTTGGAAAGCAGTGTCCACCTGGTTAAGTCTGTTGTGGGGGAAGGGAAAGGGCAGATCAGGGCCCCCAGTGAGGAAGGAGGGGGTCTGGGGCAGGGGCTGCCCAGCCAGGGCAGGGCACAGGACAGGGCAGCAAGCAGCCTGTCCAGGTGGCAAGTGGGGGGCGTGGCTCCCACCATTGCGTGTACCCCCAGGGAAGGCACGGGGGGGGGTGTATGCCCCCAATATCTGCATGTGGGGCAAGGGCAGGCTGCCGCTGCAGGCTGGGGCTAGGGGTGGCGCCTTCCTGGTGAGAGAGAAGGGAGAGGTTGGACCAGGGCTACATTTAGGCCAGGCAGCAGCAGCACTGGGGATGGGCTACAGCCCCCTGTAGCCCTCCCTTCCCATCCCAAGCAGCACCACTGCCCACCCTGAGCACAGCCCTGGCCCAACCCCACTACTGGGAAGAGCCTGGCACCACCCCTGGCCCCAGCCCACAGCTGCAGTCTGCCCCTGCCCTGCACACAGACCCAGGGGACACATGCCCCCCATGCCTCCCCCAGGAGTGCACACAGAGGCAGGAGCCACCCCACCCTTTCTGCACAAGCCACTCACAGCTGCTTTCTGCACCCCGCCCCGTCTGGGCAACGCCTGCCCCTGCCCCATCCCCACCATAAGGGCCTCAATCTGCCTACCCCCACTCCCCTTCTCTCCTCTCACCCCTTCCCCCTCCAACAGACTTACCAGCTGGATGCTGCTCTCCCACCTGCCAGACTGGCCATGCGGTGCTGCAGCTGCACACATGCACATGGCATTTATCAGCAACATTATCAGACACATCAGCCAAAAGAGCCTATTGCCAATAATGTCAATTTTCCTTTCATCAGTGCCAATAAGATAAATACACTAATGCTGAAGCCTGTCCCCTTCCTATACATATATAATGGTACACTACCCAACGATAATCACAATACCTAGTACTAGTTCTTTGCACAGGAGAACTGACTCCTTCAGGAAGAGGAGCCAAACTCTCTGTGGAAGCTCTTGGAGGAAGTGAACCATAGACATCTCCTCTAAGGTTCTATTCTCCAGCTCAGGGAATTTACTGTCCTGAGATTTCAGAGACCAGAGCCTACCACATACAGGAGCTATACCTTTTTTTCCCCCATCTCCCTAGCCATAAACAGCCTTTCACTACACAATCACTAGCTAAGGTCATCATTCATTACTGAAAATTTTACTCCATCCATCAACAAGAGCACTAGAGAAACAAGTTTAGCTTTACAATTTGGCTGATTAAATTATCTCAGGACTGAATAATAATACTGCACCAGGCTGTGAAGGCTCTGCACAGATTCAACAAGGTTTGCTTGTATGAGGCTGATCCTTTAAAGCTTTTCCTTATATCTAGACTTTGCTCTTTTACTTCCTTTAACCCTGGGGGGGAGGAAGGGCAAAGACTGCAAAAGCAACTGCTGAGGCTTCACCTTGTCTAGCTCAGAGACAAAAGCACAGTGCAACCAGGGCCTCATAAAAATGTCAGTGCTTATGTATGTGAACTCCTGCCCTTAGTGAGGATCTTCCAATCAACCAACCCCTTTCCAAGAGCCATTTTCCAAACGTAATATTTACCCTTACCAAACAACTCCATATGATCACAAAGTTACACCCTATTACCTCCCAGTACACTTTGGCTGTTTGGAAAACACCATCTACAAAACCTCCTCCATGTTCACCACAAGCACCAGCTTTCCAGCAAGCTGACACTATTCAAACATGCCCTGGGGTTCTGTACAGGGCCACTCACCAACGGGTCTTACCTGCATCATGCGAAGCCAAGGCCCTCAGCATCTTGCCAGCACTGCGCCGGATTTGCTTCTCCTCATTACAAAGCATCTTCATCAGCAGATCCAGAGCCCCCGTCTCCTTGAAGACACCGGTCAATGAGCCAATGCTGGCGTAGGCACTCAGCACGTGGATGGTGTTGAGGATAGAGGATGCTGGGCCCATAGCCCTAGCCATTTGCCGGCCAGCCCGCTGCACCAGACTCCTGACATCTTCCTTCATTTCCAACAGCGAGGCTTCATCCAGTGTGACACCCGAAGGAAACGTGCTGGGTGCCTTCTCCTCCTTCACTCGCTGCCCCTCAGGCTTCCTCTTGCCCAGCAGCGTCGGGCAATTGGCATAGACCTCCTCTGCTGACATCCACATCAGGATGTTCTCCGCTTTGCTCTCTGTGGAAGAAGCATTGGCGTTGCTCCCCGTGCCCTCCTCCAAGCTGAGGATGCTCCAGCGAATCAGGTACTCCGTGTGGCCATCATGGCTCCAGCGCTGACGGATCAGCTCCTCAGGGTAGGCCTGCAGCTTGGCCCCCAGGTTCACCAGCAGGTTTCCATTGCGCCTCTCACTCACCATGACGGGGAACGTGGCTGTAGAGGAAAGGAGAAAAGCAGGTTACCATCCCTGGAGACAGCTCCTCTGAGAATACCCCAGCCTGATGCTCCAAGGAAAAGTCCTCTCGGATGAAATCTCCAAGCTCTGAGCACTCAACTGACAGAAAGAAACCTGAAAATAGGCTGTTCCGACAGCTAAGACTTGTGCCATTCTGCAACCCAGGCCACAGCTTTGTAAGGAAAGTCCTAGTTGGGAGTTCTTGGAGCCCCAGAACTGATGGAAAGTGAAGAAGGGCCTCTAAGGAGCTCTGGAACCCTCCCTGCAGAGGCAAACAGCATAGCTCCCTATGACAGTCAGCAGGAAAGATGGAAAAGGCCTAAGTTCATCTCATGGGAGGAAGCACAGTCAAGACAGGAAGGACACTGGACGGAGACTTGCTTCTCCTTTATACCCCTACTTCCCCTCCCTCCATTTATCGGTCATGTCTATTTAAACTACACTTTTTAGGTAGAAAGTACTTCTCACTAAGATTCCCTATAGCCACTAGCATTGTATCAATTATGCTTGGGACAAGTGACTAATAGTTTCTTAGCCTTGGTACATATATAGCAAATTCTCTGCATAAAGCAATTCTATCAGCCTCCCCAAACATTCTTGCTGCTACTCCCTGAATTCCACTTAAATAATATGTAATTTTTTGGTACTGACCAAAGGGGCAGATTTTCCAGAGCAAGGAATTATCACCTCAGACTGCCCAAATCTAGAATCACAGACTAAAACAACTCTACCACTACCTCTATATTTCAAACTCCTCTGACTTGCTACTCATGGCTGGTAACCAACTCCTCATTTGCCCTGCATCAGGGACCCCCTCCCAAAAAAAGGGCAACTCCTTCCTGATAATTCAGCTACATATAAATCCTTATTTCTAAACTACACCAGATGCTGGGGTAGATTCAATTACAATAAAAGAAAGGGGCTAACAGAAGGAAGGAATGGAAAGGAAGCAAGGCTGCTCACCTCTTTCAGGCATCACTAGCTAGCTAACCCAGCAGTCCTCAACCATTTTAGATTCACAGCATCCCCCTCCATAATTGTCTTTGACTTGGAGGTACCCCAGCTGAAAACCACTGTTGTACTGATTCAGCTTACCTCAGTGGTTCTCAAACAGAGTATTGCTACCGCAGCCAGGTAGAACAGCACCACATTCCTGGTATATAGCCAGATAAGTCTACAGCAGGCAAGCATGCCTGATCTTGCTGCAGCCCTTTCCAGTGTCCTCCACCCCCACAATTCCCCCAAGAAAGAGAGGCATGCAGGAAGGTTCCACCCATGCACCTGTTTCTAGGAAGGACTGTGGCAGAACCATGTGCTCCTGCCTGCTTTAGACTTACCTAGATGGGCATGAGGTATACAGAGCAGCTGCATCTGGTTGCAGCTGTCATGGTGCCTGCACCACAGCACCCCTGAAAGGGTCTCAGAGTACCACTAGGGACCACTGCTCTGGACATACTTTTTTGTTTATTCTAGTTCTGTCACCTCAGAATTAACGTCCTTACCAGCCCCTGGGGTTAACACTAGCAATTCTTCCCACCTGCTAGCACTACCCAGCTGTCACTATCATAAAGCAAGCTCTCCACCCATGAAAGAAAACTGTTTTGTTAATCAGCTGCAGGTTCTCCAGCATACTTGAGATATTACAGCAGGGGTGGGGAAAATACAGACTGCAGGCCAGATCTGGCCCCACCAACTGTCTGGATCCAGCCCACAGTGACCCTCGCAGTGCTTCACATGAGGCTGAGCCCCATCCACTCCCACCAGGTGCTGGTGGTCACTGGACCAGGACCCAGCCAGCATGCAGCTTCTGACAGGGCTGTTCCCAGTGTGGCTGTAACCAGCGGGATGCTGCTTCTCTCCCCTCACCTCCATTGGAAGCTGCCCAGCTGAAGCTTCCCTTCCGACCACCCAGAGCAGAGCAGCAGGGGGAAAAGCAGGAGGAGAAGTTGCCGCTGGAGGTGAGGGGAGCAGAGCAGCCTGGACAACTTCAGTTGCACTGGGAAGTCCCCATCACAAACTGCATGAGCTGGCCAAGCTGGTAGAGCTGTTCTGCTCCCCTCAGCTGTGGCTCCTGCCCAGTGTGTGGAGCTCCAGCTCTAGCTCCCAGCTGCCTTCCACCTGCTCTGTTCACCCAGCACAATGAGCAGTCAGTGGGCAGGCAGAGCAGGTGGAAGGCAGCCAGAGTCGGAGCTGGAGCTCCACGCACTGGGCAGGAGCCACTCAGCTGAAGCTTCCCCTCAGCTCACCCAGAGCAGCGTGGCAAGGGCAGGAGCAGCAGCCGCAACTGGAGGCAAGGGGAACAGAACAGTCCTGCCAGCTTGGGTCCCAGCCAGCAGGTGCAGCTTCAGGTGGGGCTGTTCCCTCTGTGGCTGCAGCTGGCTGAGTGCTCTGCCCCCACCTCCCAGTGACAATGTGAGCCCAGCTGTCTGCAGCTGCTAGGGTGGATAAAACTCAATTTTATTTTATTTTTCATTTAAAAACATAAAAAAAATAAAAAACGGATTTTTTATTTACATCAGATTTGCTTTAATCGGGGGGTTTTGTTAAGATGCTTTTTAAAAAAAATCTATATAAAGATAGTTTTAATTTAAAATATGTTAAAGCTCAAAGATATCATCATGGAATAAGATTTATAAACTTCTAATTATATATTATTTGAAACAACATACTCATGTAAACTTTTTAGAAAAATGTTATAAATAGTTCACAACAGCCATGGACTGTATTATGGGCCCAATCTTATGGGGTTCCCTGAGACTCCTGTGTAGATTAGAAAAAATTAAAGAAAACCACTCTACCCAATGGGACACAGTGCTCAGTCTAGAAGATCCCATTAAGCATCTCTGTGATACTTAGCTTCAGTTCTCAAACTGTGGATTTGTCTCTCCAGAGGTAATATCCTTGTTAACAGCAGTATATGGAAATGAAAGATAACAAACATGATTACCTACCCATCAGCTCTATTGTCTCTCTGCAAGTTTGTGTACACAGTCAAGACTTTACCTATCTCTAAAAGTGCAGAGTTTCAGGAAGTTAAATGAATAAAGGAAATAACAAGAATGCATTATTTGTAGAAAACAATAACTAAATTGAGACTTCTTGACCAGTGATTTAGATCATGATTTAAATCATTATTTAAATCGATTTGCTTTAAATAAAATCCACCGTGGCAGCCACACTAGGAACAACTGCGCCAGAAGCTGTATGCTGGCCACGGCTGGCGGGTGCGGGCAGGAGCATGGCATGGGCTACCCCATGGGCTTGGCCCCATGTGGAGGGCCATGGGGGCAGCCACCAAGCAGGTGAATTCTGCTAAATGCACCCCCCCACCCCCAGCTGGCTCCCAGATAGCTACCCCCTCCTCCCTACATGCCCCCTCCACAGACCCCCATACACCCCCTGGCTCCCCCCACCAGAGGGCAGCGCATGCAGGGAGCAGATTGTGTCTGTCCTGCTCCTCAACAAGCTCCCTGCCCACCCAAAGCCCCATAGGGTGTTTTGGTGAGTTGCCATGATGGGAGGGGGTGCTGACCTAGCCTACAACACCTCATCAAAACTCCCTGTGTGGCCCTCAGGCCTAAATAACTGCTCACTCCTGTATTATAGTAACAACTGCCCTTGGAAATGGCTAGAAAGTGTAGGAAACACAACTAAGCAAACAAAAAAGGCACAGCCCTGCCCCCCCCCCCCGTCAGCTGGGACTCTCACCACTCACCCTCCTGAGCTGCCAGCTAGTAAGTCCATTGTGGTTGAAAGGGAAGAGGAAAGGAAGGGACATGTGGGGAGAAACCGATCAACCCCTCCCCGCCATGGTAAGGGAGGGGGCAGGAGCAAGGGCAGGCGCTGGTCAGCTGGGGCAAGGCATGGGACAGAGGCGCAGCTCATCAGGGGGATCTGTGTGGGGCAAGGCAAGGCAGGAAGGCAGGCTGCAGCTGCGGGTTGGAGCCAGGGCTGCGCCAGGCTCTTCTTGCCAGAGCTGGGCTCAGGGCAGGGGCTACCGAGGGAGCTGCAGCCACCCCAAATTTTTCCATCGCTTCCTCCCAGTGCCACCACCGCATGCCCAGCACAGCCCCAGCTCTTCCTGGCTCAACCCCTGCATCCCCCCAATACACTGAGCTGGGGCTGTGCCAGGCAGGCAGTGGCAGCAGAGCTGGGAGGGAACTACGGCCAAATTTAGGGTGCCTGCAGCCCCCTCCGTAGCCCCCACTCCAAGCCCAGCCCCCAGCGAGAAGAGCCCCATGTAGCCCAAAGCTGCAGGCTGCCTGCCCCACCCCATGCAAATCCGGAGGCACATGCCCCACCCCACCCTCCATGCCCTCCCAGGGTGCCCGCAGTGGCAGGAGCACCCGCTCACCCCCACCCCCGACAACCTGTGGCTCCATCTCGCACCCTGCCCCACCTGGGCAGTGGCCGCCCCTGCCCCCTTCCTCACCACAGGCGGGGTGGTTGATCTGCATCCCCCATGTCCCTTCCCTCCCCACTCCCCTTCCACCACAACAGACTTACCAGCTGAAGGCAGCTCTCCATGCTGCCAGGCTCTGCTCCTCGCTGCCTGAGTGCTGCACTGCGGATGCATGCACACAAAGGCATTTACTGGCCAAATTATGGCCCACATCAGACCAATTTCCAATATAGACAATTTTCTTTATATCCGTACCAATCCAATATTGGACTGATGTATCAGTGCACCTCTAATATCTAGACATAGATAAAGATCAGGGTTGGGCAAAATGGCAGATCTGGCCAGCAGCGGCTCCATTTCCCAGCAGCCCCTGCCAGCACAGCTGGTCCATGGAGACCCCAGCCACTGTGCTATGATACCACAAAGCTGGAGTTGCCATGAAGACCAGCCCCAGCTGCACTGGCAGGCGAAGGCCGGGGGTTGCTCTGGAGCCACTGGGATCTTGCAGCAGGTGCAGCTTAGTCCAGGGCCAGGGCAGAGCCATGATGTACCACCTGCACACTCCGGACAGGAGTATGCAGGCAGCGGATCACAACTTTGCCCCAGCTCGGAACCATGCTGTCACCGCTGCAAGGAGCCAGAACAGAGCAACAATCTGCTGCCTACACACCCATGCCCAGAGCGTGCAAGCAGCATATCACAGCTCTGCCCTGGCCCCAAACCAAGCTGCCCACAACACAATATTCCAATGGCTTCAGAGCAGCCCCCGGCCCTGCCCTGCTGCATGCCCTGCCCAGTGCAGCTGGGGCTGGTCTCCATGGCAGCCCCAGCCTTACGCTATCACAGCACAGTGGGTGGGGTCTTCATGAAGACCGGTCCCAGCCATGTGGGCAGGAGCTGCTGGGCAATGGAGTCCACTACCAGCCAGATATGGCTTGCAGGCTGGACTCTGCCTAGCCCTGATCTCTCTCTCTCTCTCTCTCGGTTGTAGGCTTTATTTTTAGAAGGAACACACCATACATTTTAAGGCAGTGATTTATTTTGATATTTTTTCAGATTCATTTTTCAGCTACATCAGAAAACTGAATTATGATTTGGTTATTTTATTTACCAAAGCTAACTGAAGCAGGTACTTATAAAGTCACTGGGAAGCTATCTCCAATTCACTAAATTAATTATGGATATTTGGGGAACATTTTTGCCATGCTGGATTGGGAAAACAACAACAACCATCCCCAAAACAGACACTGAAATTGTTTTATTTAACTAAAACAACACACTTACGTATTTTGGATATTTTTCTTCAACAAACGTATAATTATTTTAACAAAACAAGCATATGTATTTTTGATTTTTGAACTATTTTAGTTATAAATGTGAAATGTGTTTTTAACAAAAATTAAATAGGTTATTTCAGCTACATAAACATGAAAAACTTAAAATACTGGGTTATACAGCAAACTCAGTATTCACCTCCTCTTCCTGTTTATTCAGAGATTCGGAAAAGACAATATCAGTTCACAGAGATGTTTAATGGGATCTTCTAGACTGAGCACCGAGTCCCATTGAGCAGAGTGGGTTTCTTTAATTTTTATTAATCTATACAGGAGCCTTGGGAAATCCCTTAAGATTGGGCCCCTAATATAGTACCTGGCCTTTTGTGACTTATTTATAAAACTTTTCTAAAAAGGTTACATGAATATATTGTCTCAAATAGTATATAATTAGAAGTTATAATCCTCATGTTAAAGCTCAAAGAGATCATCATGGAATATCTTAAATTAAAATTATCTTTATATAGGTTTATTTTTTTTTAAAACATCTTAAAAAAAGGTAAAAAAATATGCGTCACGGGAAGAACAGGGGGAAGATCCCAAACAGCCAAGGGGGAGCCCTGAGGGCAGGAACCCTCAGAAGAAAACAAAAGTAAAAGAAAAGAAATGAAAAACTTTTTACCTGCAGCAGGATCCGCAGCAGAGCCAGAGATGGAAGTGGGACCCACACAGCTCATTAGCTGCGTCTTTATACACCTGTGGCCAACTGATAAGGGCAGCTGCAGCAGCCGGCCAGGAGGGATAAAAGGAGCAGCTGGCAAAGAGGGAGGGAGAGACCTGCAGGAGCACCAGCAGGGAAGTCTCTCCCAGAGCCCCCACACGGGGAGAAAAGTGTGGGAAACTGCCTCTCACAGCACGGGAAGATACAGTGGAGCCCGCCACAGGAAAGACACTGACGGTGGCAGCACAGGAAGCGTGGGATCAGAGGCACCTCGTCCAGACCGGGGAACCAGATTAGAAGACCGGAAAGAGCAGGAGGAGCTTGACGCCCAGGGTTACCGCTGAAGAGCCAGAGAGGCCAGCAGATGCCAAAACACCAGACCGAGTGGGACCACTGTGGGCTTGAGAGGGCTCAAGGAAGCCCCCCAGGTGGGGGATGAAGGGCATAAGCAGCATGAGGGGCTGTGGAAGACGGGCCCCAGCGGTACAGAGCCACCCCAACAGGGGACATGGGGAAGCCGTACCAAGAAGGACCACCAAGGGTCCAGCGAACCCATAGGCTGGGCGAAGAGTGGAGAGGAGGACACAGTAGCCTACAGTCTAACCCGGACCCAGTTTAGGGCTAGCTAGGGGCCTCAGGTGCCTGGGGCCTGTTGTTGTAGGGCAGGCCGTGGGACCAGGTGATAAAGGGGGCAAAGGAACTCTCTTAGTATCTCTGTTGCTGGTATTTTATTTTTTTATGTTTCCCACTTTTGGAGGCGTTGCAGGGCAAGGTATATGGAGCCTGAGCATTGTTTAAACCTAAAGGGGGTTTACAGCCTCAGGCAAGGCTAGACAGCCATGAGACGCGGTGGGTGGAGTTAAGGTTGGTCCGGCAGACCTATAACCCGTCTCTGCAAGCGTACGCGGAGCCTCAACAGTCGGGAAACTGGCCGAAGGACATCTGGAGCCCGTCAAGGCAGGGTGTAAGGCGAGATAGAGGGGAGGTGGAACCTCACAGAACATCACCAGACAGACGTCCCATAGTTGAGAGACCTCCGGTAGTTGGACACCCACCATTGGAACAAGATTCGAAGTCGTGGCAGGCGAGATTGGGGAAAGGCTATACCAGAAGGAGACACCCACTCAGTGGAACATCGGGGACGGACAAACACCACCGAACATCCGGGCCTGAGCAGCACGTGACCAGATGTTCGAGGCCAGATGGGCACAATATGATTAAATAAAAAAATCTGTTTTTTTTTTATTTAAAAAATTATTGATTTTTATCCACCTTGATATATCTTTTTTTAAACATTTAAATAAAAAAATCTTATACTTCAATTAGTTTTTTTAATTTAATCATCTTTTTATTTTTTAAGATGCTATTTAAAAAAAACAAACCTATATAAAGATAGCTGTCATTTAAGATATCAAAGATATCAACCGCCAGGCTGCATATTGGCTATCGAATCAGTATGGGCCAATATAGCTGGTTAATAATTGGCCATCAGTATCGGCCAAAAGAAATCTTTATCAGTGCATCCCTAGTTTCAAGAACTCCCATTTCCAAGGTATACAGCAGGAGTTGGCAAGTATTATATTTCAGCTGGAGGACTGCATAATGAGTTTTGGTGAGCTGTCAAGGCCTGCACCCAAATCTTTCAAAAGTTATCGTTTTAACAAATTATAGATTAAAAAAGCAAATCATATACTAAAAAAAAAAAAAAATCAAACATATATTTTAATTTTATTTCAAAAAAAATTTGGTGTCCTGATATATGTTTTTGAGTCGTCTATATAGAGGTGATTGCATAATAGGTAAAAATAAAGTCCTACTCTTGTATATAGTGCGGGGGGGAGCACATGCAGCAGAGTTCACTCAGGCTGTGCAGGTGCCATCCACCGCACCACCCCACCCCAATCTAGCTCACAGTGCTCCACATGGTGCCAAGCCCTGCCTGCTCCCACCCAAGGCACGCTACACCACGCCACGCCACACTTCAACCCACCCTGGCCCTAAACAAGGGGAGGCTGCCCACTGTGGGCTCAGCGCCAGGAGTGGGGGGAGGCTGGGGCACATGGCAGCTGGGCTTGGGGAGGGCTCAGCTGTGCAGGGCGTTGGTGGTGGCAGCAGTGCTGGGAGCGGTGGCTGCGGGGGGGGAGGGGGGGCTATGGGGAATCCTGGGTTGGTCATAGGCCCGCAATGTCCCCCCAACACTGCCCTGGCTCAGGGCATGCCGCTCTGCTGCAAGAGACAAGTGCTGGAGAGGGCTTGGCGGGCTGTGGCCACCCCAAAACTCTCCACAGCCCCAACTCCCAGCACCACCACCATTAGCCCAATGGAGCTGAGCCCACCCCAAGCCCAGCCCCTGCCAGGAAGAGGACAGCATAGCCCCCAGCCCCAAACTTCCAGCAGGCAGCCTGCCCTCATTCCATGCACAAATCTGGGGGAAGGGGGCACACGCCCCCTGTTCCTCCCCCAGGGTTGTGCACTACAGCGAGGAGCCACCCAACCCCCATACCTCTGGACAAGCCACCCGCAGCTCTGTCCCACTCCCAGCCCCGGGGTCGCATTCACTGCCCAGGCTGGGCAGCACCTGCCCCTCTCCCTCCATCACTGCAGAGGCCTCAATCTACCTCCTCACCCCCTTTCATCCCCCACAGACTTATCAGCCAGACGCTGCTCTCCACACTGCTCAGCTGCATTCCCAGCTGCATGCATGCATACATGTAGTATTTATCAGTACACTGGCTATACTGGCCAAAAAAAGCTGATGGCCAATCATGGTAATTTATTCATGCTGATCTAACATACCACCCATATATCAGTGCACCTTTAGTTGCACCCACTGGGCTGGGGAGGCCCCAGAGGAGAGCAGCAGAGTGGGGAGCCTGAGCCTGCAGCAGGCAACCCACGTCTACCCCTGCCCCACCCTGTGCACAGATCTGGGGGCCACCCTACACACAGATCCTGCTTCCCCAGGAAAGCATGCATCGGTGGGGAGCCGTCCCCAACCCCCACACATGCCTGCAGCAGGTGGATCAGAGGGGGCAGTGGCCAGGCTCTGCACTTCACTCTGCTGGCAGCTGAGGACCTCCTCCAGCAAAGCTGTGGGGTGGCACCAGCAGGGCTCGGGGGGGGGGGCCGTCAGGGGGAGAGTGAGAGGCACCACGGGGCCAAAGTTTGTTTTTTGGGGGGGGTTGTTTTTTTTTTGGGGGGGGGAGGAGAGAAGGGCACCAGCAGGGCCAGAGGGGCTGTGGGTGGGGGGTGAGGGGCTTGGGCTCGGGAGTGAGATGCCTGGACGTGCATTCTATGAGTGAAGGAAGCAGGGGAAGCTGTGATTTTCCATGATAAAAAACCCAAAATCAAATACCAAAATGTATGGGTATTTAGAATTTATTTTATTATCACAATTCAGGCACTGGTAGGCTTCCAAACCGTAAATATATCAAGAAAAACACAGTGGCCTTTCATTTTAATCATGGATTTCGGGTTTTTTAACCAGAGAATTTGCAATTTTTATCAAGGAAAATCAGAAGCCCCGCTAATCAGTTGGGGGGCTGGATCCGGTCCACAGGCTACATTTTGCCCACTCTTGGTATACAGGATTAGGCAACTGAAGCCACAAGAGCACCAGCCAGAGGTTCCCATTTGCAGAGAGGCACCCTGAGTCAGGGTGCAGCAGTATGATACACACGCCCCGGGAATTCCCTGCCAAAGAATCCCAATGCATCTGTGCAAATGAGAAAACCCAGGCTTCCCCCATTTGCAGACACTTGTCCCCAGCATTTTCCTGCAGGAGCAGCAAGGATGAACCCTCCAGGATAATGAGAGACATCACCCAATACAGTAGATCACCTGGGCAGGGACACGTCCAAGCCCTGGTGATCCGCTTCATAAACAGGTGTTGCCAAATGCCATGTTCTTTCTCTGATGGATTTCGCCACTCAAAATGGGACCTACCTCAACTTTATTTTCTAAATTTCCAGGCAGAAATTATTCTCTTGTTCTTTTCTTCCACTGCTTATAACTTCAAGGCCTGCCTAAACAAACTCTCCTTCCACATACACTTCTTCATGTCTGCTTTCTACACTATTGCCCAACAAAAATACAGCTCTTTAGTCTCTAATATGGATGCCCTGATGCTGTTCAGACTCT
Source organism: Crocodylus siamensis (assembly GCF_052110815.1). NCBI lineage: Eukaryota > Metazoa > Chordata > Crocodylia > Crocodylidae > Crocodylus > Crocodylus siamensis. The sequence continues at coordinate 208,781,141 of NC_143395.1, forward strand.
GAAAACTCTCTCTTCTGTAGCTGCCATGAGGTCCTGCTCTCTAGCTTCCAGTACCTGAAGGAATACACTTTCACTATCTTTATACATGTATAAGCAGCACCACAGAAGCACTGGGTGTTGGGTGTGGTAAAGACTGGTTATTTGGATCAGGATGTGCTGAAGCTGCTGCTGAAACTTAAATCTCAGATGCTCCCAACTAGAGGTTCTTGCTGCTCTGCTCAGAATCTTAGCAGTTGCTGCATTTTGGGACCAGAAAGGAATTTTACCCCACAGTCAAATCAGTATTTCACCTCCTCTGTAGCAGAGGGCCTGGTCCTATTCCTTGGATCATTCCAGTATATTGCAACAACCTACTGCCTGTTTTTGCAGTGTGGCCTGGTGCACTTTATAGACATGCCTGACATCTGCCCCTTGTCAGCAGAGGTACATGCCCACCGTGAGTGTCCCAGGCTGCAGCCCCTTCATCACCTACTCGGGAACCTCTTCCCAAGGTTCTGGCTGCCTGGCTCCCTGCACCCTTTGTTTTATGCACTCATCTGTGGCACCACCAAATCCCAGGACCTCCTGATCAACCACTTCCAGGTTCTGGTCAAGCTGGCCATTTAACAGACTAGGAAGCAGCTTCTGCTGGGGTGGCGGGCGGGAACCTGGGCAACTGTGGAACCATTTTCCAGTTACTCCTCTGCACACCTCAGACAGTGTTCACTGGGCAGCATCCACTGGCTCCTTAGACTCAATCGCAGAGGCACTGACCAGCATGCCCCACTCAGGCAAGATCCCTTGCTGTTAACCTACATCTGTTACTCCCATCCCCCTCCTCTCTTTCGTTGTTAGAAATCTATTACTACACTTCCAGTGGCCTCTCTGAGGGCGGCTTAGAGTCCTTGCTTGCTAGGCCTCGCATGCTGTGGCTGGCACAACAAAGCCTGTCCTTGCAGCAGAGGTGCTAGCCGGGGCTCTGCTGGGTGCCCCCCACCCTTACTACTATCCGGTGACACCACCCCCGTTTTTCTTCGCCTGCCGGGCTGAGGAAGCGGCTGCTCCGCCTCTCCCCGCCTCCCTGGAATCAAGGGAGCGCCGCGGCTGCATTGAGCGGGCCTACTCCCGCAGCCCACGCCCCGTCCCCGCGGGACTCGGGGCGGCTCGACAAGCTCCAGGAAGAGTTCAGACCGCGCTGCCGGGGGGAGCTACAGCCGAGGCACGGCCACGGGGCCCTCTGCTTCTACCCCAGGGCCCGCGCGGCTCCCCCTGCGCCGCCGCTCAGCCCGCCCGGCGGAAGCAGTGCGGCTGAGGGCGGCGCGTGAGCAGACTGCAGGAGACTCGGCCGCTGTCCGCCCCCGGGCTCCCGCGCCGCCCCGCCCCACCCCCGGGGGCACTCGCGAGCCCGGAACCGCTCAGACCGGGAGGCCCCGCGCCCGCTACCTACCCGCGCCCCGACCCCGGGCCCAGCCGCACGCGCGCAGTCGGCCGCTGCTGTGGGCGGTGCTAGGGCCAGACGCGGACGTCACCCACCCGCCCGCATCCGCCCTGCGCCGGATGTTTCGAGCGCCGGTGGCCCGGCCCAGGCCTGAGTTCTTGTGGGACAGTGCGTGGCACCCTTCCCGCGGCCACTGTACCCAGCAGGGCTTTGTCCACATCACGTAGTTCCAAAAAACAGGATTGCTGGGAAGAGATGGGACCCACCTAACCAAAGCGGGAGCGGCATGTGTGCAGGCCGCTAGGAAGGCTTTAAACTGGGGCGGAGGAAAGAAGAGAAATAAGAGACCAAAGCCCTGAGATAAGGGGAAGCGGGAGACATGGAGGAACAGCAAGTAGGAGGGGGCAACAGGGGAGGCCTCATTCTTCCTGAGGAAGGAGGGCAATGGGCTGCATGGAGTCTAGGAAGCCAGCAGTAAGAATTGGACGTCCTCTCAGTCCCAGCACTATGACGTGATGGAATAACAGAGACGTGGTGGGATAGCTCACTTACACAGACAGGTACAAACTGTTCAGGAAAGACAGGCATAGGACAAAAGGAGGAAGAGTTGTGCTGTACATAAAAGCCCCATGATTGTTCAGTGCAGCAGTATGAAGCTGGGAGATAGGGCCACCTACTGAAAGGCTCTGGGGTAGGGTCACAGGGGAAAAGTAACAAGGGTGATGGCATGGTGGGGAGAGTCTGTTATAGACCACCAGACCAGGATGAGACTCTCTTCAAACACCTAGCAGAAGTTTCCCAATCAGAAGCTGTTTCTCATGGGGGATGTCAGCCACACTGACATCCACCAGGAGAACAATACAGCAGTGCACAGGAAATCCAAGAGAGTATTAGGGACAGCTGCCTGGTGTGAGTCTTGGACCGGCCAGCTAGGGGTTGTGCTCTTCACTTGCTGCTCAAACAGGAAAGAATTGGTGGGGCAAGCAGAAGCCAAATGGCAACTTGGTCATCTCATTATTGCTGCTGTCTGAGTTCAGCAGTCTGTATATCAGTTCTGAGATCCTGACAAAAGGAAGAAAGGAGAGCAGCAGGGTAAGGACACTAGACTTAAGAAAAATGAAACTTCAACACACTCAAGGATCTGATAGGCAAGATCCCAGACAGAACAGCTGGTTGTATTTAAAAAAAAAAAAAAAAAACTTTACTGAGGGCACAGAAATGAAACATCCCAATATGCAGGAAACTAGCAAGTATGGCAGAAGACCAGCTCATCTTTGATGAGCTTGAACACAAAAAGGAAGCTTACAAGGAGTGGAAGCTTGGACAAACAACTTGGAAGGAGTGTAAGAGTATTGCTTGGGCATGCAGGGATGAAATCAGAAAGGCCAAAGTGCAATTGGAGTTGCAGCTAGCAAGGGTAACAAGGGTTTCTACAAGTATGCTACCACCAAGAGAAAAATCAGGGAAAGCGTGGGTCCCTTACTGGACGGGGGAGGCAACCTAGTGACAGATGATGTAGAAAAGGCTGAAATACTCAATGCCTTTTACATCGCTGTCTTCACAGGCAAGGTCAGCTCCCAGACTACTGCACCTGGCAGTACTTGACAGCAACTGACCATGGCAAAAGACAGGTTAGGAATTATTCAGAAAAGTTGGATGTGTACAAGTCCATGGGGCCAGATGTGATGCACTTGAGGGTGCCACAGGAGTTGGCCAATGTGATTGCAGAGCTGCTGGACATTATCTTTGAAAACTTGTGGCAGTTGGGAGATACTGTTTGATTGGAAAAGGGTAAAATATTAGTGCCCATCTTAAAAAAAAAAAAAAAAAGAGGAAGAAGGAAAATCCAAGGAATTACAGACTCACCACAATTCCTGGTAAATTGCAGCAGGTCCTCAAAGGAATTCATTTCTAAATACTTGGAGAAGAAATTTGGGATTAGAAACACTGAACATAGATTCACCAAGGGCAGGTTATGTCTGACCAATCTGATTCCTCCTATGATGACATGACTGGTTCTGGATGTGGAGAAAGCAGTGAATGTGATATACCTTGACTTATGCAAGGCTTTTGATATGGTATCCCACAACATCCTCACAAACAAGCCAAGGAAGTATGGGGTGGATGAATGAACTGTAAAGTGGATAGAAAACTGGCAGGATCATCAAGCTCCAAGGGGAATAATCAATGACTTGATGTCTAGTTGGCAGCCAGTATCAAGTCGAATGCCCCTGGGGTGCATCCAAAGGCCAGTTTTGTTCAATGTGTTCATCAATGATCTGGTACCCTCAGCAAGTTTGCAAATGACACCAAGATAAGGGGAGTCAATAGCCTGGAGGTTAGGACTAGGATTCAGAGAGACTTCCACAAATTGGAGGATTGGACCGAAGTGTCATGAAGTTCAATAAGGACAAGTGCAAAGTTCTCCACTTAGGACAGAACAATCCCATACACTGGCACAGGCTGGGAACCAACTGGCTAAGCAGCAACTTAGCAGAAAAATCACTCCCCCCCCCCCGATATACACACATATCACACCCCCCCCCCAGATATACACACATATATGACAATCAGATCTGTGCACAAAATGATACATTTATTGAAAGTATTTTTTAATACAAAAGAAGGCTCTGTACATAGTACTGTGATTACTTCCACATCCTTCCAGAAACACAACCCTGGAAACTTTAAAAAACAAAAAAAAACAAAAAAAAAAAAACAGAAAAACAACAAAACAAAAAAACCCCACACACACAGACACACACAACCCTCCCCCCACCCTCTGTGACAGGCACACACTCAGACACACGCACAAAATCAAAAACAATCTCTAAAATAAACTAAAAATGTCACCACACAGTAAATGCCATTTCATCCCTGATACACAAGTGTTCTTACAAGTTCGCACTTTAAATAAAATGCAACATTAGCGTTTAACCTGCATTTGTCTTTTGTGGAGGGTGTGGGAAGGGGGTAAAATCATGGGGGTGATTATTTCCTGAAGTGGCAGGTAGATTTTAATAATCTAATTCCATACACTGCCAAAGGCTCAGTTTGACAGCACTGATCCAAGAAAAGCCACATGAGTACAATGGTTATGTCCTGGTATATAGTCTCCAAATGTAAGCCTTGCCCTTTTTCTCTCCAGCTTTCCTGATCCACTGCCTTGAAGAACGGGCCTGTTCCATGGATCTCTCTCCTAGGGAGGCCTTGGTATCACTACCTTCCTGTACTCTATCGAAAACCACAGTTCTTCCTCAGCTTCTGCCCCCTTACTGGCTCCAGCTACAGACTGGAGGCAGGATCTCCACAGACAGGTGATCTGAAAGTTTCCAGGAAGCTTCTCAGTGCAAATGAGAGAGAAGAGTAGCTCTTTATGCAGGTACCCAGAAAGCCCAGGCCCTTGACTGGGAAAGACCCTATTCAGATCACAAGAGTGGAATGCAATGAGAAGGCTGGAGCTGAAACTAGTGAGGAAAAGGCTTGGAATCAAAATCATGAACAGTTTCTCTTCTGAAAAAAAGATTGGAGTGCAAGACCCATCTGCCAAGACTGCAAAGGGCTTCTGCTGGGAGGCAGAGCTCATCTTCTGCAGCACAAAGTGGCAGTGGGGAACAGAAGAGCTGCACAACATAAACTCTTAATGTCTTCCTTACCAAAAACCTCAAGGCTGGGCATTCACCTCCCAGCCAACTCAAGGAAAATTAAGGCTTCACAGGTATATTTGAAACTCCCTCCTGAAGCTCTCCCAGGAACACACTTTTGGAAGCACTTATTTTCCAGGCTGATGACAATATTATGGAGATCTCAGTAGTCCTATTATCTATCCCTTTCTTGGCTTTATGTACTGATGACTAAGAGCTCTTTCAGTTCTGGCCAACTAATGACTGTTGGTATCCAAGACCACTAGTCTTCTAGGGTACCTGGGCACCCTGCATCAGCCACGTTTCTACTAGATTTGTCCAGTGGCACAGACCCTTCTCAGCTGTGCTCCTTCCCTTGTGTTATGTTGCTCCTTGACATTGCCCACCCATCCAAGCAGAAGCAGAGCTCAGATGCCACTGCTTGCTCCATCAGGACCAGAATTTGGTTTGCTGCCCAATATGCATGCTAATCATATGGACTGATCCAGGGCAGCTGCTTCGTCAGATTGTGGCACAGAAGTCCTGGCAGAAGTGACATGGAACAGCTGGGTGTGAGGAAGCTAGGACCATCCAGCAAAGCTGAGCTGGCTTTTGGCTGGCTCCAATTCAATTCCTAGCACCTGTCAGGCAGGCGGGGCAGGACTAGCAGCTTAAACGCTAATGCTTAAGGGAACATGTCAAAGGTTACAATACAAATCAGAAAGCAAGGCCCCTTCCTGTCCCCTTCCCCCCCTCCCTGTGGTACAAACCCCATGAAAACTGTACAGGAGCCAGACTTTTATTCCTTTAAGAATTACATAAATACTGAGTTTAACACTTAGAAAAATAAAGTCATTTTTTTTCAAGGCTTCTTTTGTCTTTAATTTAAAAAAAAGTTACAGTAGCTGCTTCTTTCCCTAAGGAGTCTGCAGCCTCCTCTCTCTCCAAAGATGTTGCTAGGGAGCAGGGCCGCAAAGTCATTTACTGCAACTTTATCTTCCTCTCCCTGGCCAGAATGGAGAGGTCCTCCTTGCAAATCCTCCCCTCTCCTGCTCCATCAGTATGAACAAAGCACATACAAATGTTCCTCTGCTGCCCGGGGTGTCCCACAGCTGTGGACAGGTACCCTAGCAATCTACAATAGGCCCCTCCTGCTGCCCCAGCAATGCTGTCCAACTGCTCCTGAAGCTTTTCCATTTAACATTTAAGCTGTTTTCTCCACCTCAGGTTCAGAACTCACTAAGGGTAGCAGAACCACCTCCCCATAGCACATGTTGTTGCCTCCCTGCTGACAATCAGGCTGCTGTACTGCCCCCTTCAGGAGACTAGCAATATCAGGGGCACATATCTCACTTGATTCAGCATGCAGAAAGAACAGCCCTCATGAGTTGCAACCCAACTTCCCACTTCCTAACAGACAGCATTCCTTGAGTATGCAGTTGCATTCCTGGCTAATGGAGGATGAGGAGATGTCCACAACACAAAGAATGCCCATCTGCAGGGCCTTTGGAGAAGAGCGAAGGCCAGTTCACATTACCTTGCTCCCAGACAGCTGGCTAATGTTAGGTGGCATAAGAACAACTTCCTTGGAGAGAGAATAAGACACCTTCATAGCAGAAAACTTTTAAGCCACTCTGTTTCTAGCTCAGTTCCTCCCAGCGTCAACCCAAAGCAAACCAAATGTGGCCAGTCTTCTGGGAGGAAAGTACAGCGCACTGGGTCACAGCCCCCCTGGAGGACACCCACTAGCACAAGACCACTGTCATTGCAGTTGCTGGGCAAGAGGCTTGCTATAGTGTGTACTAGGAATGGCAGTTCCAGGTCCAAGGTTAAGAGATAGTGTGCCCTACCCACCCTCATACACTTCCATATTCAACTACAACTGGGGGGCTGCTCTGTGTCATGTAGGCCATGCCCCTAGGCCTAACGCCTGTGCTGCTACCTGAGCAGGAGCAGAATATCATCCCAACCACCCTTCCAGCAAAAGCTGCTGATGACACAGTCATGTTCCTCCTGGCTGTGGAAGCAAGATGCACACTCAAGCACTCACTGGAAGCGCTCACTTGCTTTTGCTTCACTGCAAACTTCAAAGCACAGAGGGAGCCTGCTGCTGTGGCCAAAACATGTCACATGGACTGACAAGGCACATTGCTGAGGCCAGTGGCACAGCCTGGACCCACCTGCCCTGAGACAATGCCTGGTCATTCCTGGCATAGAGCCACAGGGCAGCTAACAGCTGAGAGTTCCCTTGGGTAGTGGTTGCTGCCACTGCACCCTAACCCCCTCTGTCACTGAGCCGTGTCCTTTCTGGCTCTAATACTCATGGCAAACACAACATAGAGATTCCTGAACATACCGCAGGGAGTCAGGGCTCCTATCTGCTAACAGATACCGGGTATTTATTTACACCGCAGGGCAAGCTCCCCTCAGGAGACAAGTTTCTTTGGCTGGAGTGAGAAAAGCACAGTAAATGTGTCCAAATGCAACCAACCTCCGCACAGCCCAACTCAGCCGCTTCCTATGGGTCCTGTGACCGTGTATGTGTGTCTGTGTCTATGTCTGTGCAGTGCGTGCGTGTGTGTGTGTGTGTGTGTGTGTGTGTGTGTGTGTGTGTGTGTAAAGGAAATGTGAAAAAGGCAACAATAAATAAGTGATGCAGTCTGTATGGAAGGGAAATCACCGCTGAATCTCAGAGTTGATGACAAGCATCACAGCTGAGTACAGTCTGAGGCTGGCAGCAGCTGTTGCAGCTCCAGGGCCAGGCGCGACAGGGCTCTCAGTCACTCTTGGTGCTGTGTGATGTGTCCAAATTCACCACCTGCAGCTCCGTCAGGTTGCTGCCACTGCTGGTCTGCTGGCCAATGACAGCCATCTAGAGAGAATAAATGGGAGAGCACCAGGAGAGTGACATTGGTCTCAAACCAGAGTCAGAGCATTAATAGCAGTTCAGGTTCTGATGACCCACACAAAGTTCCACTCAGCAACTTCTCTACCAGGTCCAAAAGGAGGAACTGGGATACCTGAACACTGAGAAAGCCAGCATGCCAATGGTGCTTCAGCCCTTTTCTCTGAGGCCAACATACCGCCTGGGCCAGAAGAGAAGCAGCACTGCTTCTGTGCAGTAAGGGAACATCCAGCCAGAGTTGCAGTGTTAATGCCAGGGCAAGCCCTTTCCTTTGCTAATGCTGCCTTTCAGAAATTCTCCCTCCATCCAGGAAGGGCTTGAGCAACATTAGGGCAAGATATGCCCTTAGCAGTGATCTCTGGCTGTGCACATACTATTAAGATCCATTCAGGTCCTCCCCTACTCATGGGAAGCATGAAGGACAAAGTGGGATTAAAAATAGACCTGCCTGGGTAATATTCCTAGGCACTGCTGACTAGAGGCAACTGGTAAAGGATGAAGAAATACACAGGGCTAACAAAGCAACAGACTGAGACATTTGGAGGCAAATTGGACACACACACCCACAAACCTACTCTGGGGGCAGGCTAGCACCCATATAAATATGCCATGTTCTGTGCCTACCTGATGAAGCTGGACTGGGATCTGAACTGTGCCAGATGGGGCTGTCAGGAACACCTGTGGGACTCCACCTGCCAAAGACAGAGAAGAAAAGCAAGGAATGAAACCATTTATTTCAGCAGCAACATGGATTACTGCTCAGCACAATACAGGCAGGAAAGAACTTGGTGAACAGCTGTCCAGGCTGACTAGTACCTCTCCCATCCCACATTCCTCCCCAGACACTCCACTTCCAGATCCCTCCAATCACTACCCACTAACAATCTGCAGACCTGTAGAAGAGGGAATAGGTACACACCAGGACAAATGTTCAACAGGATTTAACAGTAATAAAAAGTGGAACAACAGCTGTCATTGCAGTGCCCTGGATGGAGACTGTGAGGAGATTCCACAGAGGGAATCTCCAATATAGATACCAGCACCACTGCAATGCATAAATACACTGAAACTTGCCCTGGGTGTGCATGTTTCTGTCCCCTTACACAGCCTTGAGTATCCTATGGTGACACCGTGTCTGACATACCTTAAAACTAGGGATGGCCAACCTGCAGCACAGGTGCATGGCATCCAGATTGCTGCCTGTCCCCTCCCCACAGTGGCAGATAGGGCAGGGAGTAAAAAACAAAGCAACAGATCAGGCAGAAAGCAATGGGGAGGAAGCTAAAACAAAGCAGCAAACTGGGTAGCAGAAAGGGACCAATCAGAGCGGCACTTGGGGAGGGCATGAGACTAATTCATGGTATGCCTGCCAAAAACATTGGCCACACTGCCTTAAAGTAGAACTGCATGGCATGGTATGGTATGACATCACTTGGGCTCCTGCATTGTCTTCATCCAGGATTTCTTACCTTAACTTGCTCAAGCTACTTTTTAGTATAACCTTAAAACTTTTATTTTATATGCTGAAGATGATCTTGTTTAAATGTTCTGGGGCTTGATTCTGCAATACAGACTGGCTACTTTACAACAACATTCTGGAGCAGTGCAGGAGCAGCCAGCCATATGGGAAGTGGCCAGAGTGTCCTGCTGTTTTGCATTTCCAAACTGGCAAGTCATATGTCCCAGTGCTTCTCTCCTGTCTGCCCTTCCCATTATCCTGCACACACCAGGCCAAAGTCTACCCCTTCTCTAGTCCCTCGCCCTAGGAATGGATTTCATAAGAACAGAGAGATGTAGGGCTGGAGGTCATCTATTCTAACCCCTTGCTTGCCTCCCTACTATGCCTCCCTACTACACCTGCTCTATACAAGTTCTTACCTAACCTATTCTTAAAAACTTTGCAACCCCACCCAGCACAAGTACCAGACAAGTGCTTGAAACATCAAAAACATCCTTTGACTAGCAAGGGGACTAAGGAACTGCCTATGTCCTGCCACAGCAAGGACAGGAAGTAGTTTGTTAAAGTATTTCAGAGATCCAAGGAAGAGGATGAGGCTCCCTGCTACAGAAGAAGGCAAGAACCCACATAGTGCATACCAATTCAATCGTGGGACTAAAATACCTTCTTAATCCGACACATAGTCACTGGTCTGACCTGAGCAGAGGAACAAAACCCTCTAGCTAGGAACTGTTGGGATTTTTAGTCCCATCAGGAGTGCTGGCACACTAGTAAAAAACCTCAGCCTTGGCTGCATCCAACAACCAATGCTTCTATGGAACATGAAAGAAACCTATAGCAATGAGGGCAGAAAAATATTCCTCCTAGGCCCATGTGGCAGCTAAGCCCAGAAGCACTGAAAAAAAAGTGTCTCCATTCTTCAGGGCAACCTGAGGACCACAAACACTACTTTACTATGCTAGGTAGTTTTTGAAAATATATTTTTAAGAGTAAACAGTCATTTTTTGCGATTATTCTTCACAAATGAAACTTGCTCCTGCAGCAGAGGCTGGAGCACAAAATCTTCACAGACACTCATTCAATAATTATCCTTACTGCTGACCACACCCAGATAAAGACTGTTATTAGAAAACCTGGCTCACCTTCATGAAAGGCAGCGATCCCCTATGCTGCCAGGAAGCAGAAAGGAGCAGGGGAAGTAAAACAGTGGTCATCTAACAGCAGTCTGTGGCATGAGTCTCACAGAGAACTAATGGGAGACGGTGACAAATTCTTTGAGTTTCTCTGCAAGAAAGCACACTCTCTCAGCCTCTACTACAGGAGGAGCTTTTGGTTATGAAGAAGAATGGGGAAATGACCATGAATATCCAGAGCACCCTGCACCTCAGGCCTACCCAGCTCTTCCAATCAGTGCAGAAATACAAGACAAGTGGATATCATTCAGGACTAAAAGGCTCAACCAGCCGCATTCCTTTAAGGGCCCATTTTTAAATTGAGGTAGCTCATACAAAAGGGAAATGAGTTAACATTACGCATTCAGAAACCCCATTCATGTCTCACAAGTGAGTGCACGGTACGTACAGAAGACAGGCTAGATTGTCAGCACAGGCTGCTTCCTACAGACAAAGCAGCAGTACTGCCTGTCTACCTTACCCTGCTCCTGGACTTGGCCATGGGAGACCTGCATTGCTGATGGTGCCTGGGAGAAGGCATTGAGGACTGCGAGCCCACCATCGGTGAGACCAGATGTGGGGGCATACATCACTGCGTGTGGGCTGGGGTACATCATGTGGCCTCCCACGGTAGTTGGCACAGACGAAGTCATGATCGTTGCTGGCAGTGTCACTGGTGTCAAAACAAAGCAAGTGTCATTCAGGGAAATGGAAGTACCAGCCATATTACACCATAGCCCATACTGCCCCCACTCCACCCTCCCCCACAACCGCCAAAGCACAACTCACCTGCCATACTCTGCCCATTCCTCAATGCTCCCAGTCCCTTGGCACAGCTTGCACTGCACCCTGCATTCTTGCAGCAGTGCCCTAAAGTAACTGCACCAGGATGAGGCCGTTTCATGGCACTTTTCTGCAGTGTTAACCTGACTGTTTTAGGGAGACACTAGAGCTTTTCCTCTCTTTGGGCTGCCTCAAGGTCAGGTTGTTTGGGTGCTTCCAGGTCTCAGCATGTTTACATTTCTTTTACACATAGCCTAAACTCTAAATTGCCTGGGTTTGCAAGGTTTAATTTAGAGAGAATGACACAAGCCCTATAGCTATTTGTTTGAACTGTTAAGACACTGATATACACTCCTAGCTTACCTTCTGCAGGTCTATGTACAGGACTCACTTAGCTTTCAAGCTGCCTTCTTCCCTGCCTCTAGTGGCACAGCAGCAGAATCACAAATGTGAGCCTACTGGCCTAGCTTGATGGACATGGACTGGCTCTACAACTGCACTCTGCCTCCTGGAGCAAGGTAAAGCATCTAAGAGCACTCATGCATCTGGCCTTTCATTCTGATTGGGGTCCTTCACCAGTGCAGAGAGCGGGAAGGGGCATTTATCTTTTCTACTCTTTAACTATTTTTATGAAACGCAGTATGCCAACTTCCAGGCAGGGACACAGAGAATCAACAAGAAAAAGTGAGAGCCTTCCCTGTAAAAGGGTGGCTGGGAGCAGCTAGGACAGCTGAAAGCCATAAGCAGGCGAGAGCTATGTGGTAGCAGATGGCTAGGATGGGTGAATAAAGAAATAGGAGGTAGGCATTCAGGGCCAGCACCATGTGTACTGGGGTTTTAAAAAAAAGGTTCTTAGAAAGGCTTAAAAGTGGGTATTTTAAATGAAAAATGTTATTTACATTTAAAAAAAAAAAAAAAGCCACCCTTCTTTTAAAAGTTAAAATTTAAAATGTAATACTTTTTCTTTTTAAAATATACTTTCTAAATATTACATCTGTAATTATAAAAACCTATGTAATAAGTTTAGCTCTTAATAATCTACTGACGGAATTTAAAATTAAAAATATTATGCAGTTTAACACTGCTGCTGATATTCTAAAGCAGGTCAGCAGCAGAGGGGAGTCACTGGGCACCCAGAATAAGAGAGTTTGTTGAACAGTCAAACCAGCTTTGACAGCAGTCGCCTCTTCTGCAGATGCAGAGAGAATATTTTCTTTGCATCGAGGTATTCACCTAGTTTCAATTTAATGACAAGTTCAGTCTAAGTTAAGAGACTGGGTTTTGGAAAAGCAGGAAAGTCTGTTTTATAATTCAAATGAATTTAAAAAGTGTTAGATAATAAAGTCTACTAGTTCTAAAATTGAAGGTCACAGTGACAAGAAATTAGTTGATTTTTACTAGCTGTAGATAATACTTTTTCGGTTTATTAAATTAGTTGGGGCTTAAAGCTGAATAATATTTTGGTATACTTGTTTCTCCATAAGTACCCAGCACATTTCAAGGAGTTTTAACTAATAAAAAGTTTTAAAATGCCATGTGTGTAAAATGTTAACTAAATTCTGATTTCAATGCAAAATGTAGCCTGACACGAATCAGAAACAAAAAAATTCGTAAGTACCTATTAAATGAGTCCATAATTCCCCACTTCCTAACACCATAAAATATCAAAATTAAGAGCCTGAACAAATACATATAAAGATGTATAATTGTGCATGGATACAGCACATCCTCTTTAAAGTACATTGGTTGTACAAGATTTATTGTGTACAAAAGTGGCTGAATTTTGCTGTGGCCTTCAGATGCAAATCTGCAAAGAAGCCCAGGTCAAAGACATCATGTCTGGGTTATGAGCATGAGTGACAGTAGATAGTGGTACTAGTATTCTGGCAATACCAAAAGCAGGTATGGGAGCCAACGCGATCACGTGCAGGTTTCTGGCACGCTGAGCTGTAGACTGGACAGCGGTCAGAAGGCCAGCCAAGGTTTCTGTTTGGACAGGAGAAGAGAACTCAACGGAGCTCAGTAGGGAGCTCTATGGGGTCCCCACCATGGTCTAGAATGGGGATGAAGGTAACTTACTGAAATGAACAGCTAAGAGAGTGAGGAGGAGAACCACAGGAGAGTGGATTCACAGATGCAAAAAGAGGGCAAGAATTGTAGAGCACAGTCAGTGGTGTCCAGAGGCAGAGGACGGCTTAAGGAAGATGGGCCTAAAGCTCCAGGCAACAAGAGAAAGAGACCAATGGAAAGGACAAATATTGAGAAACACAAACTGGAAAAAGTGAGGAGAAAAGGTGCTGGCAGCACAGCACTGCAGAGAGCAATAGCTGACAGCACATTCAGGGAGTCTGGAGAGGGGGCAAGAGCCTGAGCAGAAATGGGGCCAGAGCAGGATTTTTAAGGCCAAATTAACTGAGGCAAACCTTGACTCATGGCATGATGAACTGAGCTACAACTCACAAAAGCTTGTGTTATACATCTACATTGGTTAGTCTATAAAGGTACAAAGTTACCCTGGCTTCTTATAGAAAAAGGGCCACTGGATGGTCACTTCCTTACCTTACGGCACAGTATAGCTCACCCACTCCAAGCCTCTTGAAAGCATGCAAATCAAGATATTTCTCACCACTGGCTTGAATTCTCAAGCCACCTCCTCTACACAGATGGCAAGAGTAAGCATCACCAATCATACCACAGATGGTATCATGCAATGACCACTGCAACCACCAGATGTCACTAGTCACCAGTTCTTTACTCTGCACAGTACCAGTCGCCTTTGCCCAGCTCTAGTAGGCAAACCAGTAGAGCTGCCAACAAAGAATGCATGTGGGGCTGCTCAGCGGAGAGAAGATGACTTACTAACTCTTTAATCAGTGATAGGAAAGAGATGATGAAAACATTTCCATCAGATGGATATTTTCAGCAGAGAATTAAACCATATCTAGCCCTGGTATGAAGCTGCACACTCCCTGTAGGGCAGGCAGAGCCCTGCCCTACGCAGTCCAGTGCAGTGGCCTTGGCATTGGGACCATGAAACAAAAGCTGAGGATGCGAGAGTGATGAAACACCTCTGGCCACCCCATGTTCCTCTGAAGAGGTTCGACTCTGCCACTCACAGCCAAGAGTCATTCTGTGTAAAGCACTGTCCTACAACACCCCAACTCTCTGCCCTTGCACATATGGTCACTGGAGGAGGAGCTGGGTTTATCCACTGGTAAATACCAGGTTTCCCCCAGCAACACATCCCTATGCCTGTCCTACCATGCCTAGGTCTCCAGGAGAGGACACCTCTAACACAGAACTTCATTTTCCTGCAAGGCACTGCCCTTTCTTTCTGTCCCTTCCAGTCTGCCAATCCTGGATGTGTAAGCAGCTCAGATGCCAGCTTCTATGAACAACCTTGCAGTTCTTCCCAGCTGAACCATCTTCACAATTGTTAGGCAGGCACAGGTCAATAGGTAGTTTTTCAGTCATAATTCAAACAATTCAGTTTGCTGTTCAAGAAGTACTTGCAAAATGAAAAACAAGAGGAGAAAATCATTTGAGCCCGCCTCATACGAAAGCAAACAGCAATTTCCAACCCCTCTCCAGACTAGCTAGCAAAGTAGAGGAATGTCACATGGAATGGGACTTTCCAAAGCCTTGTGAAAAACCTAAGCTCTGAAGGAATGTGTGCACTGAGGTGGCCCAAGCAGCAGCTTGTCACTTACAACTATTCAGTCCAGCTTCTTACTTAAGGACCATTTGCACAATGGGAGTAAATATTGTTACACCCACCAGCACTCTGCAAAACATTGGGTTCCGTTATGATCCTCATTTTCAGAGTGGTCTCAGAGACACAACACTGGGATAGCCTGAAGGGTGCTTCATTCTTCACTCTGATATCCTCAGCTCTTGCTCCCTGTTCCCAGTGAAGAAGCAACAGTGCAAGGCAGGGCAGGGATTCAGCCCACACCCCACTAGGCTCCGAGCTCAGCCAGGGCTGGATACAGTTTTTGCCCCCCATGCTTTTCTTACCCACGTATGTGGCACACATATCTCCACAGGTTACTATTTAAATCTTCAATCTTTGATTAAGGAATCTGGAAATTAGCAACAGACTTCAGCCATGCAAGAAACATGGACTCCCTTCTACATCCTTAGGCAGCAGCACAAGGAAGCATTATCACCAACTCCCATCTACCCTAGCCAGTCCCACATATCACCAGGAAAACTAAGATCACAGGTCCAATGCCCACAGGTACAGAAGGGGGAGAAGAAAAAGCCAGGAATGACAACCAGAGCAGGAGCCAGAAAGCATAGTATGTGCAAGAGATCACTGTTGCCAAGTCATCACTATCTGACATCACCGCCTGGAGCTGGACCTGCAAATGAGATACTGCACCAGCCAGAAAGGAGGCAGGTTACCTGTTCCACTGGAAGAGGTCTGGGTGAGATCAGTGCTGCTGTCACTGGAAGGAGACGTTTGCTGTGGGGCCTGGTGTACCTGGATGGTTTGGACTGGAACCTGTTGAGCCATAGCACCACCTAGAAGGGAAAGGAACCCGTTAACCCATGTTCACACCATGATTTATGGAGCACATGAAGCTTGAGGTCCCTGCCACCTCAGTGCTAGCTAGTACAGAACCCTCAGCCCCATCTCTGGCACAGTTCAGATCCCATTTTCACTCCAGACTGTAGGGTTTGGGGTACATTTGCCAACACAAGGAAGAAAAAAGGAAGAAAGCACCCCAGTACCACATACACAGTGCAAGAAATGGCAGAGGCCAGGCCCAAAGCCCCATCTGTCCTTGGCATCTAGCACTTCACAGGACCATCACCATCCCTCCTGAGCTTCTCATGACACCATACTCCCACCTACTCTAGGATTTGGAGTCTTCTGCTCTACAAAGCTACATAGATTTGGGCAGGGTTTGAATCACATGGATATGGGTTACAACAAGCTTAAGGTCCGACCAAAACAAAGCCCATCCAGTCCAGGGTCCTATTTCTAGCACTGGCCAGGGGCAGCTGCCCCAAAGGAGTGATCAAATACTGAAGTTCAATTAGCCTGTCCACAGAGGATGTGTCCTCTTAGCCCTGCCAACTGGTGATGAGCTCACACTTCGAAAGACTTGCATCTCTCACTGTGTGCACAAGACCCAATATGAGAGATATGCAGGTTGCAAAGCCAAGTGCTCAGAAGTTGGGAAATGCCAGATTCACAAATATCCATGCACACTTAAATCCAAACCCTGGTGTGCAAGCGTTTTGAGATTCCCTAGCTTCACTGTTCTACAGGCAACCCCATACAATCAGTAACCACATGTTATTAAAAACCCTATTGCAAATGTTAGAAAATGCATTGTAAAGTCAAACATGCAACTTTAACATCCTTTTAAAGTTGGTTTCCAGGTATTTTCCCATGACTTTAGAAAAGCAAAAACACAAAAAGCCAAGTGCCACTGGGTGGAACCACAACATATACATTAAACTTCCTCCTTCCCTGGGGTCATCAATACCATGAGAAGCTTTAAATTGACAGCAGAGAGCACCCCCACCTGAGCTAATGGAATAACTGGCAACAGCAGCAACCTCCGTCCCATGTCAGGGATGAGGTACACAATTTGCAAAGGAGTTCGTAGGATTTTTGATGGATAGAAGAATGCTGGGACTCCTGGGTACTGTTTGAGAATATTTCCTTTTCTAGTACAGTAATTGTCCACCAGAGTTTAATGAGTGCCTTGAGTCTAACAAGGTTGAGAACCGCTGATCTAGTAGTTGGAGACTCTTCTGACTCATGTCCTCCATAGCTGCCCACTTCTGATTGTTCCTGATCCTCTCTCCCTTTAATCTACACTGTTCCAGTCAGAATGCTTTTACCATTTATTTTCTGGTGTGGGCACCAGCAAGGGTAGAACTAAGAGCACAGGAGACAAAACCTCTGCTCTGTTTGGGTGTCTGTATGATGGGGCCCCCCCAACTCCTGTGAAAAACAACTGCAAGGGAAGTCTTGTTTAGTTCTGGTAGCCATAGGGTAGAACATATTCAGTGCAGACAATATTTCTGGAAGGTTTTGTGGCTGCCACCAGTTTAACAAAATGTCTGTAAACACATGCAAATGGTATTTTCCAGCAGATGGCAACTCAACAAGATCTGGATGGGACTGAAAAACACCTCTGTCCCAGGTGCTGCATATCAAGTACTTGCCCCAAAGCAATGACAGGACATGACTTCACAAAAATAATTGTCAACTCCTTCACTGCACAAGCCAAAGAACATTCCCCACTGCCTCCTACAGTAACCACTGTAGGAGGAGAGTGGGTCTCATGAGCAGTCACCCTAATTTGGATTAGATGTCCAGTGACAGATAACTGGAAGTGACCTGGTGGCTGATGACCTTGACTACTGAAGAGATGTCACTTATTTTCATGCTTGAATGTTACCAACCCTAGCTCTTAACCAGTCACTAATCCTATTTCTGCCTTTGGTAGATTAAAGAACCCATCAGTATCCAATTTAAAATGAGGCAGACCTTTTATATCCTGCAGAGCTCTTGGCTGGGGATAACGTGAATTAAGTAATACTCACTTCTCCCTGTATTCTGCCTCCACCTCTGCAACACAATCTTATTACCAGGTTCCCTGCAAGCAGCATCCTTTTGACTGGAACTGTGTCATGCTTGTGCCCTACGGTTCTTCTCAGAGCTTTTCCAGAGTTCAATCCCCATATTAAGCAGAAATAGGTACAAGGCATTAGCTCCCTCCCCAGAGTTGCTGGGTCACCAACAACCAAGGCCATGGCAAGGACTGGGCAGAAGTCAGCCACTTGTCAAGTTCCTGCCAGGCTGCAGGAGAAGTTGCTGAGTTGGCCAGGCACCCTACCTCCCAATCAAGCTCCTCAGCTGTTTGAGCCTCCTTCCATTCAGCCCAGCTCAGCCTCTAATCAGCAGCCTTCTGGGCAACGTATCAGTCTATTACAGTATGTACACCCACCCACTCCTCTCCATTCAAATACCCGTTCAGAACTCACCCACACCACGGCACCCAACCCTAGGGTCCAGAGCACAGTGGCCTAACGTGACAAATTGAAGGAGCTTCCACGAACAAGAGAGGAAACTATGTGGAGACACACTACTGCTGGGAACCCCATCTGTGCCCAGGCCTGGCTTCAGCATCTTGGGTTCAGCCTGGGGCAAATCAGCATGTGTCTGTGCTCCAGGTTATGACCAAAGTTGGTAAGATCCAGTACAATACCGAACCCAGTAACACTGTCCAGTATTGACCCCATCCCTGTCTAGGGCACAGCTCACCTGCCTACCAGTCTCAGCCCCCAGCCAGTGGGCGAGCACTGCTCACCACAGCACCTCACCCAAACTCCCCTGTACTTAGGGTCTTGCCTGGCTTGATTCAGCAACCCTGCACAGGCCACTGGCCTCCCCCCAGACACCTACACACCCCAGCTCAAGCAAGTGGAGAAGCGAGCGCTGACCTGTCAGAGACACGATCTGCCCTCCGGCTGTGGCAGGGAATCGGAAGACTGTCTGCTGTGCCTGCTGCAGCTGTCCAGCTGTACCTGCGACTGCCTGGCCCTGTGAGTGTGGCTGTAACTGAGTGAGAGGAATGGTGGGGGTCCCCGGAGGGAGCGGAGCACCTGGCAAAAGGAGGGAGAAAGAAAGGCTTCAGCCAAATCAGCTTTTAACTTCCTCCAACCCCAAGCTTGTGCTGAGCTTCCTCCAAGTCTGAGTAAGTACCCAGTCTGAGGAAGGGAGCAGGAAGGTGCTGCCATTGATGTGGGCTAACAGATGCTCCAAATGCAGTTCAGATCCCTGTGATCACCATGAAGGCAGTAAACCAGCACAACTCCATCCCCAGGTCATGGGCCCAGCAGCAGAGCCAGCTGGCAGAGCAGAGAGCAAGCCAGCACTGCTGAGTTCATTCAGCTGGGGGCTCCCCCTCACTGTTCTGAAAGTACTGGGGAAAAGGAGCTAAGCACGCTTCACCCTCAATTACAAATGGCTAGCCCTGACATGCAACCTGATCCTCTCTTCACCTGTTCCCAAACAGAGGTGGCACACGCCTGACACTGAGGCATCTGCAGAAAGGCCCAAAGACCCCTGTTCTCTAGAGGCTACTGACCTGACATGAGGGTGAAGCTGGTGGGTATCTGCATTAGCCCTCCGGAGGTCACTGCACTGGTTCCAGTGGTTTTCAAGACTGTTCCGTTGGCACTGGTGACGGCATTAGGGCTGACACTGGCAGAGACTGGTGCTAGGTAGTTGGTGATTGGGAATGAGGGGCCACTGCTGACCTGCATGGAAGTGGAGGTGGTGGGCGCAGTCTGGATGGTTGATGTTGTCCCAGGCAAGTTGGTAACTGTGAATGCAGGTTTCAGTGCATCCTGGAAAAGAAGGGCAGGTGAGGAAAACCAAATCAGGCCTCAGGGGTACCTCTGTGACCTATCCTTCCCAATCCCCTCCCAAAACCAAGCCAGGCCTGGAGATGCATCTGTGACCTACTACCCCCAACTAAGGGAGGCCTCAATCCCATCCACATACTCTACACCTACTCTTACCAAGCTGGACCCTAGGACCCATCAGTCCTCCCTCATCACCACCACCCTGCTCCTGCCTGAATCAGACCAATATTATCCCAACAAGGTGGGAAGACAACAAAGTCAGCATATGGCAGGAGTTCCTCACTTTTACTACCCCAATCCTAACATGTAGCAGTCAGGGAACAAACTGAGGCACTGACCAAGAGAAAGGGCCAAGGGAATGGGAAGGAGTCAAACTGCTTCCCCACAAACATCAGCTCAACCTAGCAGTTGGGCAACTCAGGGCCTGCAAGAGCACCTACTGCCCTCCACAAGCTCTCCCTGCCCCTACCCAGCTCCCTGCACATGTGGAACATGCCCTGGTTTGCTTCTCCCCAGCTCTGCCCCTTCCCCAAGACCCAGGACTCGGAGGCTGCCTCCTATGGAAGGCATGAACAGAGCCAGATCCAGCATCTGTGATACTTTTCCTAAGGGAGAGCAGGAGCCTAGCACTGCAACAGGGCATCAGGTATAGCCCAGGCCACCCCAGAGGACAGGTTGCTAAGAAGCACTTAAGTCCACTGTGGGACAGAAGCAACAGGAATTACCATAAGCTCAGTCACACTGCACAACACCTTCTGGCAGCTTAGGAGGGAGCAGGCACAGACAATTTCACTGCCTTAGAGCTACCATAAGACTGGGAAGGCAAGCAGCAGTTTGACTAGCCCACTGGCACAGTCTCTTCTGCCCAGCAGCATACAGAGCACCCACACTGAAGCTAAGTAAGAGACATCAGCCATTCATAGGTGTTTCCCTCTAGTTCCCAGCCATTGCTTACACTAGCCAGGCCAGACATTTGGCAATTCCCAGTCGCTTCATTAATATCATACCTCTCTACACCACACACAACTGTCCTCAGCACTGGTGCTTAAAGCTAGGCTCTCCCCAGAGGGTGAAGGAAAGAGGCACAGCTTATGGCCTCAGAAAACACTGGTACCATAGCTACTAAGCCTGTATAAATAGGGAATTATTCGATTCTGATTCAGATTCAGCTGATTCAGAGGTCAGCGATTCAAATCACTGTCCCCATTTGATTTGGCTGAATCAGAACCAGAGATTCAGTGCTGATTCAGAGATTCGGATCAGCCAGGGAGAGGCAGGCACACCGGGTGGCTGCAGGTTCTCCTGCACCTTCTCTAGCTGTGCCTGCCTCTCCCTGGGCAGGGGGAGCCACAGGAGAAGCTCCCATGGCTATCCTGCCTAGCCCCAGACTCCTGGCACTAAAAAAAGCCCGGCACTCACCAGCTGCAGCAGTGGTGATCAGGGCCTCTGAGGGCTTGTGGCAGAGCCTCCCCCACCGCAGCACAGGGCAGCAGGGGGTAATGGGGATCACCCCCCTTGTCTGACACCCAGCAGGTGCAGTGCAGCTTGGCAGGGTGCTGTGCACTTGGGGGGGGGGGCTCCTCTGGCTGTGCCTCCCTCTCCCCAATGGCAGAAGCCACAGGGGAAGCCCTGATGGCTGCCCTGTCCTGCCAGCCCCAGCAGGTGCCAGGGTGGGTGCAATGAAGGCGCAGCTTGCTCCAAGTGGCAACAGGGCATAGCCCCAGCACTACCATGCTGACATCAGTGCTGGGAGCAGGGACTCTACCCTGCCGCCGATTGCCAGCCAATATGGAGGGATGCGGATGTGGCAACATTGGGAGCAGGGGCCATGCCCTGCTGCCACTTGCCCCCTTTTGCCTGCAGTGAGCTGCGCCTGCATCCCACGCCCTGCCACTCCCCTCCTCAAGTAATGTGCCCCCCCACCCCAACTGGGCAGGTTGTCCTTGTCCCAGCCCCAGCCACAATCCCTCCCTCCCACCCTACATCCCTTCCCTCCCCCAACCCCAACAGATTTACCAGCTGGAGGCAGCTGTGTCAGCTGCCTGTTTAGTCTATGGTCAAATCTCCAAAGCAGCTGAATTTTCCGAAGCTTTTCCAAATAAATTCAGATGCTTCAAATCGATTCAGAGATTTTAATTCTTCTCCCGATTCATTTCGGAGATTTGGTCCCCGAATAAGGCCAAATCTCCTCCAAACTGAATCAGCTACCAAAGCTTCATACAGCCCTAATAGCTACACCAAAGTAGCTGTTTTTTTCTTCCAGTAGGAGCCCAACTACAGACATCTGCAGACCTGCCCCACCCCCATTTTAATACCCAGTGGCTTTAATGCACAGTAGACTATTTTACTGCACATTAAAGCATCATGTAAAAAACATTGGATTTATGACACATTATAACCTACCCAACATCTGACTCCTCAGGTACCTCTCCATTATTTAACTGCTACATGCATCCCCCTTCTCCCTCCAACCCAGCCTGTCTCTCACCCACTGACTCCTTAGTTTATATCTTCAACGACTGCCTATCTTGTATGCGTAACAGCCCAGCCGCTAGCTTCTTTACTTTACATTCCATTCCATCCAGGAAGAGCACACAGCAGCTGCAGAAACTTCCTCAGCCTGACGAAGGGTTTTTAAACCTGAAAGCTTGCTCAAAATATTTTTTTCCAACTATTTAAGTTGGTTTAATAAAAGATATCAGATTCACCCAAAGAACCTTGTCTGCCTATGCCCTTCAACCAACATGGCTACAACCTACACCCACGTAAAAAACATGACATTCCACTAATGCACAGTAAAATAATCTACTGCACATTGTCACTGGAAAAAAAAAAAAAGCATGAAATGTGCTACTGTGCATTAGTGCAGCCTAATTCAAATTAATTTAGTTCCTTACATGGAGGTACTAAATTTAATCTGCATTAGAAAAAGTGCATTAATGCATGTCTAGACACACCCAGTGTGAACTAAATTAACGCAGTGTTGTAATGCAGAGGCAGAGGCGTCCCCAACCTAGACATATTGATGTGAACCCACTAAGTGCTCTAACAGCTGCACCTCCTCCACAAACCATGGCTTTTCCCAGGATTCATGAGATTTGTGACACAAACGGAACAAATCCAGCAAAGGAGGCACGCTAGCATGACTTCTGGGGCCCAGAAAGGAACAACTCCCTAACCCAGAGTGGAGGGAGTCCCAATATCAGGGCCAGCTAGAGGACCAATAACCAGTGAAGGCCAAGCATATATGTGACCTAGAGCAGCAGTTCCCAACCTTGGGGTCATGCCCCCAGTTGGTGTCGTAATGATTAAAAAGGGGTCATGGAGCCCGTTCGGGAGGGGAGGCAGGGGGAGCAGATATAGGCTGCCCATTGCAGGCTCAGGGCTCCCCGCCCTGCTGCCCTCCCCACAGGGCCTCCATGGCCCCACACCAGTTGTGGTGCCATGGCAAAGCGTCCCCTGCTCACCCAGCAGCAGTGCAGGGCACAACTCCAAGCCACTGCTGCTGGGCAACCAGGGGGTGCCTTGCCACAGCAGCCTGGCTGGCATGGGGCTCTCAGTGGTAGCACCAAGCCTCCCTGCACTTCTGCAGTGGGTCCTGCCCACTGGGCCCTGGAGGCAAGTGTGGGGGGCAGCAGGGCAGGGAGCCCCAAGCCCACAGTGGGCAGCCCACACCTGTACCCCCACCATGGCCATACCACTCGCAGGGAGAGAGGAAGGGGAGACGCTAGCCAGGCTCCATGCTCCCTTCTGGCTGCAGCAACCACTGCTTTCTGTGGGCAGCAGCTGGGGCTTGGGCACAGTGGGTCCCAAGTGAGGGACACCAGCAAGGCTGGAGGGCTATGGAAGGGGACCAGCAAGTTCAGGGAACTGTGGGTTGGGAGTGATGGGTACCAGGGAGAGTGGCGAGTCAGGGGCCATGAGGAAGAACCGGGGTCATGCTGAGGAAGAAGTTGGAAAGCACTGACCTAGAGAGAGCACAGACTGCCTTGTCCAGATCCCAGAGAAGCACGAGACAACCCTAAAGAACAACTAGTAACTCAGGGGCAGCAGAGGAATGCCAGGAAAATAGTAGTACTGAGGCTAGCCAGAACAGAATTAGGAAAAGGAATCCAGGTGTGCTGACTGGGGTCTGTTTGGCCCAGCCCCGAGGCTCAGCTGGAACCACCCCAGGCAGAAACAGAGGCTCTCCTCTTGGACACACAAGACTTGCCCCATTTTGCCACCAATGGGGGCATTTTGGTGTGGTGATGGGCAGAACAGTGAGAATTACCCAGGCCAACCCTCTCCAGCCTGTGGCCCACCTCCAGGCCCAACTTCACTGGCAGCACAGAGCCCCTGAAAGGAAAGCGTTAAACAGCTTGTGTTTTCAGCACTCTGCCACCCCCTTCCCCACCCCACTCTCAGCCCTGCAGATTGGCAAACCCATTTCACCCATGTGCTACTCCTTGTTCCCAGCCTGTCATGCTGCCAAAAATAAGGAATTCACAGCTCAACTAACATCTAAAAAAGGGAAGGCAGCCCATTTTGGACAGAGACAACCAATCCTGAGCACCCTGCTGTGCCTTGAGCACAGGGAGAGGAGGGCTGTGTACAGAGCCCCACCAGCCCTGGCACAGAGATTCCCTGCAGTCAGAATTAGAATGAGCATGTGATAATGGAGCAGTCAGGCAAATTAACTTTCCATTATCTCAGCTGCAGTCTCCTGTCCCCACAAGCAAGTGGAGGGGATGGTGCAGAGGAACAGTACCCAAGGAAAGTCATCAACCCTCTCCCCATGCCAGGATGACAACTGGACCCCTCCCCACAGCAAGAGTCAGGCTGCCCCTACACTCCATTTTCATGATGCTGCCAGGTGACCAGCCAGTGTTCTTTTTAAAAATCAGCTAGATTGTAGAGCAGCCCATATCTGCAAACAGCACTACAAATGAAAAGGCACAACTGACATCATGCCTGGGGAGGCCCACTGCTACCACCCCTCACAGCTTCAACATGAGGCTGGTGCTAGACAGTCTCACAGCCCCAGTTCTTGAAGTCACTGAAATACAGGAGAACTGCAGCTTTTTTATGCAGGAGGAAAAGGGGCTCCTTCTCCCACTCCCCAATAAAAGGCCAAAGTTCATTTTTCAGAGCTCATGATTACAGGAAGTGGATGTTCGGTCAGACTTTTGACTGGAAGGCTGGCAATTCTATCCTCCTCTCTCAGGTGCTTGTCTGTCCACACTACAAGCTCTCTGGTGCAAAGATTGGATTGTCATGCTAGGTACTGCACAAACAAACAATGTGCATCACTACTACAGTCACTTGGAGTGAGGGCTGCAGCTGCACCTCAAGCAACCAGGGTCCAGAGACTTGGCTGTTCCAAAATGGGCCTAGACCAGGGGTGTTTTACTCCATGGAGCAGATGATCCAAGAACTAAATTCATTGCTTCCCGATAGTCAAGAGCAGCTGTTTTCAACCGAGGATCTGCAAGCAGGTTTCCAGAGGCCTGCCCAGCCAACCCAAGCTGGCATGGCATGTGGAGGAGCCATCTCAGTGCCGTGGGGCTGAGGAAATTTGGGAGGAAGGGATGGAGACCAGCCCACCTTGCCCAGCCCCACAGCCTTCATCTTGCAGGCAGTACTGTGGAGCCTTGCCCGCTTGCCCACACCACTGCTGCTCAGGTGAATGGGGCCCAGGGCTCCCTACCTGCTGCAGATGGGGCTGGTCCTCTCCCACGCAGAGAGTAGCACAAGAGGGCCGTGAAATATTTATAGCATGCTAAGGTTGGGGGCGGGGGGGGGGGCAGGGAGGGAAAGGCAGAGCGTTCAGGAAGAAAAAAGGTCAAGAATCCCTGGTCAAGAGGCCACAGCCAGCTATTTTGGGCATGATCCCTGCCCCACCCCACTTCCTTTGTTCCCCAAGCTGCAAGAAACAGGTACCAGACTGTGTGGTGGTAGTGGTATGCAGAAGAGCAGTCTCCAACAGGTGTAGGCTTAGTTCAGCCACCACCTTCACCTCCTGCATGACGACACACAAGGTATTTGACAAGTGCTACACACCAGCTACCTCCAGCAGAGGCATGGTTCCTAGTAGAGCTGTGCAAAACAGCACTGTTTCAATGGGATAGCACTTCATTTAGTTTAGAATCGCTGCTCTGTTTCATTTCACTATTTTGACATTTCACCCATAGGGGAAGCACAAAACTGCCCATAACTCTGTCATTCTTGGCATATTTGGATGAAAACAGCAGGGATGGTAGCCCTTTCTGAGGCCATGAAGCCCATCAAGTTTCAAGGAGGTAGGTGCAGGGGTTTCTGGGAGACTACACTTCAAGCTGCTGACAAGTAAAACTCATGACGTGTGAGAGAGAAGGCGCAACTGTTTTCCCATCCCTCCCCCAGAGCACTAGGATTGGAAGGGACCTCAGGGAAGGATCAGTCACTGGCCAGCTATACATGCCAATATCATAGCAGTCCTTCCCCCCCCCCTCCTTACTTTGTTTCCCTACAAGCAAGCCCAGCTTTGAAACTCAAAATGTTTTGAAATGTTTTGATTGCCCTTGTTTTGTTCTGAGGCTGTTTCAAAGCCTTTCGTTTTGATTTTGCTGTTTCGAGCTTGAAATGAGTTGAACCTGGCGAAGTTTTGCACAGCCCTAGTTCCTAGGTCATCATAGTGAACTCTCTCAAGCAACCTCAAGGATCACTACAGGGAGATAGGAGAGAGGCTGGGCTGTCCCTGGCTGAAGGTTCTCAGCCTCTCCGGGGCTGCCCTGGGTGATAATAATAGAAGGAAGCCATCCTAAGTTTTAAATCTATATGCACAATGACCCTTCTCTATCCTCAGGCATCCTACCTCCCTGACCAATATTGCTCAGCCCTGAAAATAGGGAGCCCTGCATAGGGACTTCAGAGCCTCAAAGTACCAAGTAGCATGGTGAGAGAATAGCCCACTAGTCTGGGGAAGGTAAAGAGTCTATTCAGGGAACACAAGGAACAAGAACTAGTCAATGCCCTCAGTTTAGATTAGATAGGCTTAGCCAGAGAAAGTAGTGTGTACCAAGATTCCAGCAGCCCTAACAGGGAGTTAATAAACTGGCTCTGTCTCTCAGAGAAAGCTTGCTTTCCTCAGTGGTGTGCTCATTGGACTGACAGATGTTCTTTGAACTAACAGGGCCAGAGAAGAGTCCTGCAGCAGGGGCACTGGAGATCTGATGTCCTGCTCTCTGGCACCAAGGGCAAGGAATAGCTTGCCCTGCTGTAGCTAGAGCCCTGTCTAAGATACCTGGGCAGAGTGAGGGGCAGGAGGCAGCATCTATCCCTTTCCCTTGTGAACATATTTGCTTTCCACATACCACAGGGGTGAAACACACCAGGCCCAAGGCAGCAGAAAATACCCAGCCTGCAGCCTTCCCATAATCAATCCAGCTGGGCCAAGGTCACTTGGTAGCTCATGGCCTGACTAAGCCCAGACCAGGGAGGAGAATCTAGCTCTGAAAGATTCTCCTGGCTCTTGGAGCAATTTCCCAGAGGCCCTTTGGAGCCAGCAGAGTGATGCTTAAGGATTCCTGGTAGACAACATTGAGAGAAAGCCTACTCTCTACACTGTTCAGCTGACCTCAGGAATCTGTATGGCCCTATCACCATGCAATTTATGGCCCCAGTCTTTCCCATTTACCCCCAAGAAGTAAGGAAGGCCATTACCCCACTGTATGGATGACATGTTCTGAGTGACTGGGCCAAGTGCATACAAAAAGTTCAGTCACCAGAGAGAAGGGGGGGGGGGGGTGTTCTCCCACAACCCAGGCCTAGAGACTTCCGCCAGGCATCCTCCAGCATGAACCTTGGAGGCCAGCCACGAACACCAGGGCCAACTGTTCTGCCACAAAAAATCAGCAGAAGTCCCAAATGCCTAAAGTGGGAAACTGCAGGATGTTAACTGGGTCAGGACAATAGCACCCAGCCAAGAAAGTAGTTTCCTGTGTTCCTAGGCTCAATTTCAGAAAGGACAGAGGGCATGCCCCACAGCAGCCAGCTCAGCACCTTGTGCCTGCTGGATGTGTTGCTGCAAAATCCCTTTATACATTTTTGATCATCTCTTGGGACGCCAGATGCTTGAAGGCCTTCTTCTCAACACAATCCTTCACTATATCCAGCATCGGCATTAAACCTTGCCAGGATGTGTTCAAGTGTCTTGGACTCCTCAGAATGAACAGCTTCTTCATACATCCCATTGGGTTGCTCAGGTCAGGGCATGCTCTGCACATGGCCCCTCACTAATGGAAGGTGCACTTGGGTGGCCAGTAACCCACCCAGACCCTGCATTCCATTCCAGATGCACTGTGTTTGCCTTGTGAGCTAGCAGCTGGCACATGGACAAGTAGACTGTCAAAGAGGTTGAGCAGGACCAATAGCCAAGCAAGTCAGGGAGCAAAGGGTCTCAGCAGGGCTGCTATACTTAGTCTAGTCCATTTCAAGAGCCCACTGATATGCCTGAGGCTTACCAGGATAGTAGCTGGTCTCCTTGCCTGGAGATATCAGGTCAATGCTTTACTGTCTCATCTT
Source organism: Crocodylus siamensis (assembly GCF_052110815.1). NCBI lineage: Eukaryota > Metazoa > Chordata > Crocodylia > Crocodylidae > Crocodylus > Crocodylus siamensis. Next base: position 208,809,441 of record NC_143395.1, read on the forward strand.
TCACTTTTGCTTGAGGTACAAAACAAAAGGAAACTCTTCCTTTACAAAACACTAATGGCACAGATTAAAGGACTCATCCCACATGCCTCAGGTTAGACTTCTTGCATCAAGGCCAGTGCTACAGCAGCCACAGGGCTGCAAAAGTGTGATTGGAACTTGTGCCAGCTGCACACATATTTGTATTAGACTTTGGTTCTCGTATCCCAAGATGTGAAAGCTGTATCAGCTTATGTCTAGGGGGATACTGGACTCATAGCCAGTCAAGTCAAAGGAAGACAAACAAGTTAAGCCACATTAAAAAGGGGAGAATGGGCCTGCCACACATCAGTTGCTCAATTACTCTGTCCTGCAGGGTAGGCAGAACCTAAACCAGTGTAACTCCACCCCGTTTAAATCAAGGGTAAGCTACCATGGACTACCTTCCATCTGCCACAGGATAAGAACAGACATGCAAGATATTTACCACAAAGTAGCAGACACAAGGCAAGTTCCATCCCTCCTTCCCTACTTTAAACCCATATAATGGTGGTGTTCCATCTATACCAAGATGACAGCTCAATTGATGTATGCAGTCTTAGTGGTCAAAACTGGGTTAAAAGGAAATATTTACGTGGTCAACTGGGAATGCAAAGCTAGGGGCAAAGATGAGAGGCACATAGGGAAATGGGCTCCACTCTCTACCAAACCTGATACATACCCTAATGGAATGGAAAGAGAACAGAGTCTCATCGTTCCAGGCCCCAGCAGACCCACAGACAAGAACACAAGGAAAGCTTGTCAAATGCACTCCTCCACAGCCAAACCCAGCATGGAAGAGTCTACACAGTACAGTAGGCTGTGATGCAACTAGCCACACTGGAGCCTTTAAAATCACCCTACATCCCACTGTGGGAAAGGAGTCCCAACTACCCTAGAGGCTGGATGAAAACCTTAGAAAAAGCATGATGTAGCCAGTTGGAGACATACAGTAAGAGTGCCGTTTCAAGACCCTGAGAGCTCATCCTATGTAATGCATTAATACATAGGATGAGTTCTCAGGGTCAGAAGACAGCAGATTCCACCTAGAAAATAAAGCAGCTGTCTTGGGTCAAGTTAGTAGATAACATGGAGCAGAAAGAGACCTGGGGAGACAGCAAAACACAAAACACCAGCATCAGTGTAATACCACAACACTTAAAGACTACATGAGTGCCATCTGTGCTCAGGTATCCAGGTTGTAGCCATAATGGTCTAGTCTAGAGGAAAAGGTAATCAGGACTCATAGTAGAGATGATATCTTTTATTAGACCAACAAGATTTTTGCAAAAAAAAAACTTCTTCAATTGCAAGCTTTTAGGCACAAACACCCTTCATCAGGCATTGGAGAAAAAGATTGTAAAAGTTCTCTGGCATGTGTGCTCAGGCACCAGCCCCTGCCTGCCTCGCTCCTCATGCATCTAAAGGGAACAAGGCTGAAAGGTTGCCCCATGTTAGCAGACAGACTGGACAAAGGCAGAGGCTAAGGGAAAACAACTAGCATGGTACAGGTCTGGGGAAGATAAGAAGGGGTCAAGCAAGACATGTCCTCTGCCATGGGGTGCAGGCCAGAAGCTGCATCAAAACACATGAGGCTAGGATGCCACAGCTCCCAGCACAAAACTGCTCTCAAGTTGTAGGAGGAATACTGAGATATTGCCTGGGTCCTACCACTAGGTTAATCCCACCATTAGATTATTTTAGGCAGAAAGGATGCCAGCTTGTGTCCAAGAGGATTTAATTGGTCAGCTGCTATAGGTAGTAACCACACTCCTATTGCTGGCTGCCTCTGAAAGCTGTTCCAGCTCCAGGACACAGGGGCAGCTTACAACCCCAGCAGGAAACACTACACTAGAACCTCTCCAGAGCTGCCCACCAGTACAGGCCAGAAGGGAAGCATGCGCTGGGGCATTCCCTTATCATACTGCTCCTACCAACTAGGTACCCAGCTGGCACTATGCCATTTCCCAGTGGGAGGGGACTATTGCCCTGGACCACAGACCAACCAACACCACTTGAAGGAACAGGTGTTTCAGGTCCTCTACCCCACAACGCTAGCAGCAGGTGGCACTGCACACCCTTCCATACCCAGCAAGGTCCTTCTCTATCACCCTCTCAGACAGCTGGCAGACCACTTTTTAGACTTACTGCTTTGCAGAGCACAATGTCTCTGGAATGCAAGACACAGCACCTGCTGTGCATAAGGCAATGGCTTCCAACTGTGCTCTCTCAAGGACAAGGTCTAGGTTCTGGGCCTGCCTCATTTTTGCTGCACAAGCCACAACTTTTCCAAATGTACTATTAGGAGAAACCACCCTAGCAGCAAGTGTACTTCAGGTGTGAAACTACGGCATCTTTATCATGCTGCAGCCAGCTCCAGCCTGCAGAGATGCTAGTGAGAACCTGTACCACACACTAAATGGAGTGAAACCCAAGAGGCATCAGCCCCAAATCACTTCAGTGCCAATGACTTAAGCAGCAACACTGGTCAGTCAAGGATCAGGGAGAAGTGGAGAGGAATGGCTGTTGGAAGAGGACAAGAGATCCCTTCCCTACTCACCTCTAGAGAAAAAACTAGAAAACAGAGTCAACATCAGTGCCCCCTGTATCATGATAGCAGTCATCCTGTGCTTCTCATCCCACCTGCACTATTCCCAATTGAACCCCGCCCCTCAAGTGCACTGTTGCCCATTATATGCCACACTATAGCTCTGGCACTTTACAAGGGTCCTGGAAGTGCTTCAGATTAGAGGGGAAGATAGAAAGAGTTGCTAATAACTGGCCACTAGAACAGCTCCCTAAGGGACTTATCTGACCCAGGAGTCTCCCAATCAAGTTCCAACTGAGCCAGAGCTCGTGGAATGAAGGTGGACTGTATCTATGACAGGAACTTCTGGGTTTGCTGCAAGATCCATACCACAATTTCCCTGGTTTGCAAAGCACAAGGAGGTCTGATTCAACAGCCCCCTTGGCCTTGAACTAACAATTTGATTACAGCTAAACAGCCTTCAGTAGCCCGTTGGCACCCCCAGCAGCTCCACACTCTGCAGACTTTTCAGCCCTGCATTCTCTGTGGGGAGGTATCAAAGTGGAGTAGTCATAACAAGGCATCCTCCCACCCACCCGATGCTCAGAGCCTTGCTCACACAGCACCTAGCCAGAGGATTCCCACAATCCCTGTGGAGGCCTTTGAGCATGGCTGGGGGCCTCAGCAGCAGAAAAAAGTACAGGATTTCCCTGGAAGCCAGAGCCCCTTCCACCAGGGATGAGAAACACCTTGCTCCAGACAATTCAGATGACCCCCAGAAGTATGATCCAGCAAAACTGCAGCATTCTCTACCTCCCAACAAAAGGGGCTGTTCACCCAACCTCTGGCACTCATGTCTTGAGCTGGGGGAAGAGATCTGCACTAGCAGCTTCCTGAATTACCTAGAATTAGAGGGATGTGGTACACCCCAACACCAATTTCTTTCATTTTACCATGGTAGCCCTGGGCTGCAGACTTAAAACACAGTTGGTCTACCCCAGCATGAGACTTGCATGGGACTCCTGCTACTAGGGCTAGGCTCCTTACTGCATCAGTGGCTCACTGACAGGTCTTTAACCACCGCCTCAGGAGCCATCTATACCCCATTCCTGGGCTGCCTGCAGTTACTAAAAGACAGCAACCCCACACACCAACTGAAGACAACTGACAGGCAATACAACCACAGCACTACCTGTGCCTGGGCTGGCAGGCATGTTTATGCTGACTTGGCTTTGCACTCCTGCCACCTGTCCTTCCTTCTCTTCCACAGGATGACAGGCCAACCTCTCAGATTGCTATAGAGGGCACACAGCAGTAGGTGCCCAAATTCTTCCCACTGGCTTCTATCCCTCTCCAAAGGTTCAAAAGCAGTAAGAAATCCTTTCCTCCAGGAGCTGCACTCCAAGAACCTGCCCATGGACAAGAGCAGTGCTCAGCACAACCAGCCCCCACCACACAGGGAGTGCTGACCAGAGACAACAGATAATTCAGTGTATAACCTTCAATTAGCATGCACCTGACTGGTCACTATGCAAGATATGCAGGCAGACAGCTCTTCTACAGGACTCCCCAAGGTGTTGGCCAGGTCCAGTTATGCATAATTTGGGAGATACAAAAACAAGAATACAAGCCACAGCAGCACACAAAAATGTAAGAGAGAGAACAAGACAGAGTTAAACCAAGGTTTCCCACAGTTGCTGGAGCAAAGAGAGCTAGGAATGTTGTGCCCATGTAATAAGGCCACCTTTTAAAGCAAGGCATCTAGCCCTTGAGCACGTGGCTAAGCAAGACTGTCCCAAGTCTTTAGCCAACCAATTCCCACACCTCCGCTGCCGCTTGGTGCTCTTGCCTAGCACAGAAAGAAAGTCACAGTCATACTCCATGCCAATCTGCCTGCTGGCACCAACATGCCCAGAACTCAACCACTGCAGCACCATTACTGAAGGAGAAAGGTGAGCAGCTGAGTCAGCCACAGAAGTAAGAAACCTGGAGAACAGGTGAAGTAGTAAACACGCTTGTCCCACAATACAACCAGTTGCAAGTGGCGAGGGTCCAGAGCCTTCTAGTAATGGAGGGCAAGATTCAAATATGGTCAGATATGAGGTAGCCAGAGGCTCTTGGAACCCTACAACTAAGTCTAGAACAGCACCCTTCCAGGAGATGCAGCATCTACCTTCTCCTACAGCTTGGGAACAGGGGCATTTTCCTAATTCCCCAGCCACGTCAACCCATGCTGCTCACACTGAGCTTTAAGAGTTGCCAAGAGCACTCTACAGGGTCTGTTCACCCATTAATAGGAACCTTTCAAGGAGTCTCTATTATGCTGCCTAGTAGTTCCATGCAAAGCAGCTAGTATTCAAATCACTGTCTGCCAAATTCAAAGCAAATCACTGTCCCAAATCAATTCAGCTGAATCCAATTCGGAGATTTGGCCACCACCGAATCGGCCCCATCCCCCACCCGCTCTCCCAGCTCCATCAATAGCTGTCCTGCCCGGCCCCAGCTCTTTTAAAAAAAGCCCTCACGCATTGGCTGCTGCCAGGTGGGGGGGGCAACAATCCCTGCTGCCCTCCACTGGCCCACACTGCAACGAGTCCCCAGAAGCCCTGACAGCCACTGAGCACGGGGCTTTTTTTTTTTTTGCTTTTTTTCCCCCTCCCCTCTAAAGAGCCAGGATCTGGGGCCAGGCAGGGCAGCCATTGGGGAGGGGGCACTCAGGAGGGGCTGGGGGAGCAGGCAGGGGATGGGGCCTGGCAAGGGTCCCCCCATGGTCCCCACCCTCCTCCTCCAGCCCATGCTCCCCCACCCCCTACTTACCAGCACAGAGACTGGGTCCAACTCCCTGTGGCAGCAAGCAGATACTGCTTGAATCTCTGAAGCTCTCCGAATCTTTTCCAAATTGATTCGGAGAGCTTCAAATCAATTCAGACTTTTTAAGTGGTCTCCTGATCCGATTCAGATATTAGGCCGCTGAATCAGGCGTAAACTTCTCCAAACTGAATCAGCACCCAAAGCTTCACACAGCCCTACTGCCTAGTATTCCAAGACAAGCTAGAATCCATAAAGGACACTCCTGAGCCCAGCCCCAAAGTCTCATCACAGGCAGATCAGCTGGAGCCCAAAGCTCATGACTTTAACCTGCACTCGCACACTGTACATCAGTGCTACCTGGAGGCTAGTCTGGTCTGTACAAATCCATATTGATTTTAGTTCCTTTCAGAACACTGGGGAATAGCTCCAGGGAATGTAGAAGTAGAAACAGGTGTTATCTCAACTTTGAAAAGAGGCAAGCTACCCTACCTTGGGGATCATCATTGACCACAAGATGAACATGAGCCTGCAATGCGATGCTGCGGCTAATAAAGCGACCAAAACACTGGCTTGCATCCATAGATGCTTCTCGAGCAAATCCTGGGATGTCATTCTCCCCTTGTACTCGGCCTTAGTGAGGCCGCAGCTGGGAATACTGCGTCCTGTTTTGGGCTCCACAATTCAAAAAGGATGTGGAGAAGCTTGAGAGAGTCCAGAGGAAAGCCACGCGCATGATCAGAGGTCAGGAAAACAGATCTTACGATGACAGGCTGAGAGCCATGGGACTCTTTAGCCTGGAAAAGCGCAGGCTCAGGGGGGATCTGACGGCCACCTATAAGTTTATCAGGGGTGACCACCAGGATGTGGGGGAACGTTTGTTCACCAGAGCGCCCCAAAGGATGACTAGGTCGAATGGTCACAAACTCCTGCAAGACCGTTTCAGGCTGGACATAAGGAAGAATTTCTTTACTGTCCGAGCCCCCAAGGTCTGGAACAGTCTGCCAGCGGAGGTGGTTCAAGCACCTACATTGAACACCTTCAAGAGTAAATTGGATGCTTATCTTGCTGGGATCCTATGACCCCAGCTAGCTTCCTGCCCTTTGGGCAGGGGGCTGGACTCGATCTCCCGAGGTCCCTTCCAGCCCTGATGTCTATGAAATCTATGAAAACCTTGGTGGCAACAAGATATTCAGCAGATAAAAAAATCAGTCCTGAGCAAAATAATGTCAAAGCCACTACAGGACACACTCAGTACAGGATTACGAGGACAGTACTTAATGCTAAGAACTAGGAGTTTATGAATGATAGCTCTTGTCAAATTGTTTTCAGGTAACAAGGCTGGTAGATAAAAGGCAATTTAACATGTTTTAACTTAGTCACATGACATTGTTGGGAAAAAAGTAGCACTACAAAGTATAACTAACACGAGCTGCATGGACGCTAACGGAAACTGATCAACAGATGTCAAAGTATGGTAAATGGGAAATCTGAACTGCTTGGTAAAGTGGGCTCAGTGGATAGCAATGTAAAGTTAAGCAGCTAGACACCAAGATGCATTTACAGAAAGAGGGACTATATCCTAGAGAGAAGAAAAGTCAAAAAGGATTTCAGTTGTCTGGACCAGCAACATGAGCTCCCTGTATGATGGATGACACAAGCCAAAAAAAAGTAACGCATAAGCCTAGGCAGATCAAATAAAACTAAAAAGAGGGCTATCATTTCTATACAGTACCAAAACCATTGCTGGACATCATAGGTTCCAGAACCACTCTTTTTTTTCTCCCTTGTTGTAAAAATAAAGAAAGCTGCAAGGCTGGTGATTCAAGGTACAGTAAGCCTGCCTTACAGCAAGAAGCTAACACAGTGTGCCAGCTGGAAGAAGCAGCCCACAGAAGAGGGGCATTGCAAAACCCATGTACCAAACAGATAGGGTAGGGAGCACTACCTCAACCCTCAAAGCCAACACCTGCTGGAGATGGAGACAGGTATCACTTTGTACACTGTTTCATTCCCTCCTTACCTGCCAACAGAATGCAGACTACCCCTTTGGAGAAGATGTCCCTGCAGGAAGAGGGGCCACAGCCACAGTTCAGGAGTTTCCACAGTTTTCTACCTTTTTAAAAGAGCACACCACACAAGCTCCCTACCCCCTGTTCCCATGCTATAACCATTCACTGCTGCTGCCAGATTGCTGCCTCAGTTGCCGTTATCCATGTGCCAGAGTGAGACTGGCTGAAGAGTTTCCATGGCAAGCCCCTTGACTTTAAAATTTCTCTCAGCACAGTGCCTGTCACATCCAGCTCTCAAGACCCACAGACAAGCAAGCCTGGACTGCAGGCAAACCCTGATACTACCAGCAGCAGCAAAACTGCCCCTCAATGCCCAATTGCCCCTGCCCAATACTGATCTGACTGCCCATATGCAGCACTTGCAGCAGCTTGGAGAGCAACATCTGGCTGGTAAATCTGTTGGCCAGGAGTGGGAGGAAGGGGTGGGAGGGAAAGGGCCCCCCACAGTGTGGGGGGGAGTATGGCGGGGGCAGGTGCTGGTCAGCCAAGGCAGGACACCAAACGGAGCCATGAGCAGCTCAACCGGGGGGGGACAACGATACAACCCAGCTCTTTCTGGCCAGGCATGTGCTCTGAGCAGTGGCACTGGGAGAGGGGATTTTGGGAGGAGGGGGGCTACAGCAAATTCTGGGGTGGCTGTCACTCATCCCATAGCCCCCCCCTCCCAGTGTTACCACTGCCTGCCCCAAGTGCAGCCCTGACCCAACCCAACCCCCTCACCCCCACCAGGGAGAGCCCAGCACCAGCCCCAGCCAGCAGCCCACCCTCACCCCACGCACAGCTCTAGGGGGCACATGCCTCCCCAAGGGTGTGTGCAGCAGTGGGAGCACCGCCGCCTCCACCCCCAGACAAGCTGCTTGCAACTCTGTCTTGTACCCCACCCCAGCTGGGCAGCACCTACCCTAGCCCCTGTGGGGAGGGAGGGAGCAGGGCTTCCATCTGAGCAGCCCCCTCCCTCCCCACACACCCTTTTCCCCACAACAGAATTACCAGCCAGATGCTGCTCTCCAAGCTGCTGGGCTGACTGCATGCATGTGGCATTTATTGGTGACATTAAAATCAGCAATATCAGCCAAAAAAAGCTGATTGGCAATGTCAATTTTCCTTTCGTTGGTGCTGATACAATACAGGCCAGTGTATCAGTGCACCTCTACAACAAAGAGAGACTGTAAGACCTGGCATTCATCCTTCCACACAGGAGCCTACTTAGAGAGCCCAGACCACAGAGAGGGAACCAGGGGCCCAGGGTAGAAGGCAAAGAGTAGGGCAGCTGATTAGATGCGACTAATGTCCCCACGTATCCCCTCAAAGTCTGGCAAAAATCAAGGCATTGCATAGAAAGCACAGAACTAGCCCCAGAAGAGCAAGAGCCTAACAGCAGGGATAGGGGAGTCTAGTATAGGCACCAGTCTCTCTGAAGTAGACCTAGCTGGTATGTTAGAGAAACAAGGCCAAGACCTACCCTCCCCTGCCAGCCCTCCAGAGCACCATCTCTTCTTCCCAGCCTGCACTCCAACAGAGACTACCCTAAAGCAATCGTGTCCCCCACAACTTGGGACAGGTATATTTCTTCAAGCTTTGCCCACTGCAAGCTCTCTGTAAGAGGGGTTTTCACTGCAAGGACAGGAGCAGCCACAAGAGCTGTTAAGCCAGGCAACAGAAGGGAAGTCAGTCCGTGGTCAGGCTTCTCTCAGCCCCAAGGATGGGCACCCTCCGCTTCATACCCCTGCTACTCTGACAGGAACACTGCCACCAAGACCTGCAGCCCAGGGCAAGCAAGAGCTAATGTCTGCAGAATAGACATCGCCCGTCCAGCCAAATGTTTCCATTCCTCGTGTCCTCCCTGCCCCCTTCCAAAACACCACCAAAGCAAAAGACAGCTGCAGCTTATAAGGAATGTGAGGGGCCCAGCCAGGGACTCTGGCGAGGGAAATCAAGCCTTATATGGCCACGGAGGCAGAATCAAATTTTTATCAATGAGTGTGAGTGCACAAAGACACCCAAGGAGAGATAAAAAAAAAAGAGAGGGGCCAGGTAGGGGCAAGCAGCTATGTAAAGCAGGGGCTGGAACACCTGTCACCCACTCCATTCCCCCTTAGAACTGCTGCTGCCACCCCCAATAAACCCAGTCCCAGAAGAGCTGCCCCAAAAAGCCTCAGGTGGCCAGGGGACTGCTGTTGTACATGCTTTCTGTGCCTTAGGACATAAAAAAGAAAGGGTGCAGGAACCAGGTTTCTGGAGTCTAGAAGGACTTCCAGCCCCTGCCCAATAACACCCAAGCTTGCAAAGCAGAACCAGCAGAAAAGAGCCAAAGCATGTGTGCAAAGAAGGGGAGTGGGGGTGCAGGGGGAGGGCCAGTACCACAAGGAGTTCAGAAAGAGGGATCACAAATGACTAAGATAGATTCCCACCCACACCCCACAAAAAAAGAGAGACTCCCAGGTGACCAAGTGCCCAGAACAGAAGAGGCAAACTCCTCCAGATCCAGCATACAGCTCCACATGATGACCTTATAAGCCCCCAATCCCAGTTCACAAAGCTGGGAAGGGACCACACTCCTACAGCAGTTGCTCCCCGACCCCACAGCAATCAAACAGGCAGTCAGGGACGTGGATGGCATCATATCAAGTGCCTTTGCTCCATGGCAGACCAAGGTCCAAAAGCCCAATGCTTCCCTATACAAGAGAGAAGGGTTACCTTGGTCTCCCCACTGCTGTCCGACTCTGACACCTGGTAAGTGAGGTCTGTCTCCTCAAAACCCGTGGCACTCATGCGCTGATCAGTGGTGGGATCCGAGCGTGGGGGCGAGTCCGGTGAGTTCAAGCATGTCTGGATCAGGGCTTTCCCCGTCTCACTAGTGATCATGGGCTGCAGCTTCCGAGTGGCAAATGTGTACACGTGACCCGTCTCACTTGCAACCAGGAGCAACACTTGCGTGCCTGTCAGGGTTGAGAGTTCATAAGCCTGCCAGGAAGAAGAGTGTAAGTCAGTCACAGGCAGCAGCACTTGCATGCAGGCCAAGTATCATCCACACAACTTGGGCCTCATGAACAGGTACCCCAAGCACAGAGCTGCCCCCCTACTCGCCCAAGCCTCAGCCGAGAGAAAGGCAGGACTCACAGGCTTCAGGCAGGCTGCCTCTTCCCTTTCTAGGTTAATGAGAATTCCTCTCTCATAGTATGCCTACTGGTTAAGGAGCAGGACTGGACTGGAAAGCCCTAGTTCTTGCCCCAGAGTGACCTGCAGAAGCCACTGATCATCTCTGCCCCTCCTTCCTCAATAGTCTTCTTCAGACAGATTCTTAGAGCCATGTCCCTCTACGGCAGACAATGTAACAGGGCCTCTGGCTGGGGAGGTGGAGGGAAGTTCCTTGGGGCTCTGGGTCTGTACAGCATGCAACACAGCCAGGTCCCCCACCTTGGGAGAGATATGGAATAGATCTCGCTGACCTTTCTGCCTAGACCCCATGCTATCCACTCCAACTTAATGGGTCATCACCAGATTAGGGTCTCAGTCCACCTCCATCCTGCCATTATCTTCTCCCCACACCTGGCCACACCACTAGGCTCAACCTAGACTGTCTTGACAACTGAAACAATTATCAGTCCCCATTTCACACCTCCACAGCCATATAAAACACATGGGCCTGCCATCACTAGAACAGCTTTCCAGCCTCCCCTCTGCCTTCAATGTTTCCACCGTTTCCATAATACAGCACCAATTCCTATTCTTGTTTGCATCATGCTAGGTACAAGGAGCCAGCCAGCAGGCTGAAACATGAGTTGCTTGCAGTTCCAAAAGTAAATGAATCAATGCATGTAACCAGGGGTCAGCAGCATTTTTGGGCAGAATGCAAACACACCTGTAACCTTGACTTGTAAGATGTTGGTGTCCCGGGGCAGACAGCAAAGGGACCAATCTTTGTTGTGGCAGCACAGCCCTGGCCCCTTCCCCATTGTTCAGTCTGAGGTGTGCATTGCCATCACAGAGCCTGGGCTGCTCACAACAGGCAGCAGGGAGGATGCAAGCTGCTACACCAGCATCCATGGAGCTCTGACCCAGCTCACTGCCAGCACTGGGTGTATGCACGCCTCAAGGCAGACAGCAGGGAAGAGGCCAGCTCAGTAAGGCTTTGGGAGGCTACCAAGCAGCCCAACGCTGCCACAGGTTATGAAGCCCTTCCCCGCACAGCCCAAGTAGCTTGCTGGCCCCTGACCTGTTCACTGAGAATGATGCTGGCCAGGTTTCTCTCTGCTGCACTCATCCCCAGGCTGGGACCATGTCTCTCCCATGAAGAACCCAGAAAGAGCTACTCCAATGTATTAGCTACAGCTGTAGCATCACTGCTCCTATTTTTCACTGGTCTAACTGGGGGCCAGGCTCCTTTACTGACCTCATGTTGTCTACCACCCAGCATGCTCTCTGAAGTGGTGGAAGGGCCTTAAACCATATTTACCAGATTGAGGGAAGGAAAAGAGAACTGCTCAGCAGAGTTAAGTTCACCTCCCCATCATGGGAAGCAAGGATGAAGGAGGCACACCTCTCAGGCCCCAGCCCCAGGTGGAGTTAGTTCTCCTAGACAAGTCTACTGGGATATACCAAACCATCTGACTGGGCTAGCAGCACCTGGCTCTTGGTTGTGCCTATACTCACAATTAGCTAGGACACCTGCCCAACTGCTAGAAGCAACAGAAGCAGTCCCAGCACAGGCTACCCAGAGGAGAGGCAAGCAGCCAGTCCTTCAGTCGCCTTGGGTGTTATGATCAAATAGCCATGCCAACTGCAGTATCCCAGCCTCCTCTTCCCTCCCTCCCCTCCCCAGAGGAAAGAACAGCTGCTCCTAGGGCCCCAGTTTTTTTACATGCCAAACAGGGGCTTCCTGCAGTGCTTCATATGCTGGAGTCCTGTTGCACATTACCAGTAGCCAGTTTCAAGCAGCTTTTAGCAGAAGTGATCAATGCACAGAACTTCCAAGGGAACCCTCTCCAAGTAGTCATGAGGCTCTCCACTGGCCTTCAAGAGTGAGATTTTGCTGTCAGGGGAAATCATTGTATTTTGGGCAGCTGCAGAGTGGGCAGATTGCAACAACCCCAAATTCCAGATGGCAAAAAAATCCACTAGGGTGCCTTCCTTTACCCTGTATCTATACAACAAATATTTAGGAAAGTCAGTAACAGTCACATCTTCAGATACTGTACATCCTATGTCCCTGCCTGCACAGAACAGATAGCAGCCTCTGCCAACAGGGAGACATACAGGCCAGATCACTAAGTCACCAGCCATCTGCCGCTGTTTGGACCTGTCCAGCCATCTCAGCACTAGTAATTCCTGATGATCATTTGTTTCTTCAAAACCCTTTGCAGAAGCAGGGCTGGCCTTGCACTGAATACCAGCCTGGAAACACATGAGCTTCCCAAAACACAGACTCACAGGACCTGCTAGACTGGATCAGACTCAAGGCCTTAAGACCATGGCAGGCCCAGATACTTCCAGAAGAGATGTCAGAACCCCCCAGTAGTAGATAGAAATAATCTGCCCCCACACAAGGCCACAATCAGATTTCTACTGGTTAGGTGTCTAGCCTAAACTGATACACCTTGAAGGAGGTTTATTTGAGCAGCTCCTAGTAGGCATATGAAAAGTTCACTCCTCCAGTCTCTCAACAGCTTCCTGTGGAAGAGAATTCCATGGTCTAGGCCAAGGGTTTCCAAAGTTTTTTTTTGTTTTTTGTTTTGTTTTTTTTTAAATAAGTGTACCCCCAACAACCCCCTTTTTAAATAAGTGCATCATCCCTCCCAGGAGAGGGTGGGCAACAAGCAGCCAGATGCCAAATGAGGGGGCAGGAGGGTGGCGAGTAGCCAGACTCAGAGCCCGGGTATGGCAAGCGGTGGCAGCACAGCATCTCTGTGGCCCTACTCTCATCCCACCCCAGCCCTGCTCCTGTGAGGCAGTGCCACAGGGTGGTGGGGCTCAGTCTCTGCCCACCCCTACACACCCCCTGGGACCTTTCAAAGTACCCCCAGAGGTACACATACCCCTGGTCTAGATCAGAGGTATGCTGGTTAAGAGAAGTTTCGTCCAAAATTCTAAGTTTGCCACTTTGGAATTAATTTAAAAAGCCACCTCTCCTTTCTCTTTCATCACTTTATACCCTTTCCCTTATGTTCTTCATCAGTTTCCTCAAGTTAACAGCCTTAGATGAGACTACTCCCACCTAAACATTCCTAGTTCCTGCTCACTTCTGTTAAAAGAAAAAGGCTGTATGGTTAGAAGGTGGTTTGGTTTTGGGTTTTTTTGGTGCGTTTTCTTTTGTAGGGGGGGGTTGGTTTTTTGGGGTTTTTTTTTTTTATTTTTTATTAAGGACCTCACAAAATACCAATGAGGCCACACCACTAATCTGTAAGATGTCTTTACATTTTTGTTTGCATTATTCTCAACACCATTCCTTAAACATCCAAATCTCTCGACTGAACAGGTTTCCTTACTGACACCTAAGTTGTTATCCTAGGTGCTGTTATCCATGCTGCTTGCAAACTTCCAACTCAAGGGCTCTTCTTGAATGCCTCCACTGCAGCCAGGTTGTACTTTAAATAAATAAATAAGAACTGCAGGTGCTTGCTTGATAGCCGCTTTTACTGCCAAACTATCATTCAGGATATCCTATGCTGGTCCAAGGATAAGCTACAGTTTCTACTCCCAGTTCCTAACACTCCCAACCTCTATATGGCTGCACCATAAAAAAGCTGATAAAGGGGGACCCGTTTCATTCTTCACCCTTTTTACTGTGCATACACAACTCTATTTCTTACCCATTATGCTCGGGACAACAACTCAGCCTATTTCCCTACAGCATCACGTTTAAGTTTCTTTTGGATTTCCAATAGTGCCTCCACTGCTTATCAATAGAAAGCTCCGAGAGCACACAGGGTGTGCGATTACTACAGGAATCACATGAAGTCCCAGTCTTCTAAATGTACGTCTTCAGGTGAGCAGCACCTCTGACTTGGTAATTCCTGTGCATTCCCATACTGTTCTCAAACATCCCAGTAAACAGTAGGTCCCTGTGAGACTACGGAGCAATTCAGTTAGTAAGACATTTCTCCAGTGAAGGCATTAAGTAAAGATGGATAGTTCTACTCTACTGTTTTGCTACAAATGCATGTGGAACAACGTAGTCAGCTCTGGGCACTAATGCCACAGTATCAACGGACATTTGAAAAAATGGTAAAAAGAGATTGATGGACAAGAGCTGACATGTAACAGAAGTAGTTAGAAAAATATAAGCTGGGCTGAGTGAACTCTTTTTCAGGTTAGAGGGAAAAAGAGTGGGGCAATATTAAGTCCGGGAGGAGTATTCAGGACTGCATGAAATGGTATCATGAGGAGCAACAGGATGAAGTTAAGGAACTCTGACACCAAATATCAAGATGACTTTAACAGCTATGCCTTGAACTCAAGAAATGGTTTGGTTACTTGGCATTTTAACTTCATGCAGCACTAAACAAAGCAAGGACAGGAAGAAGAGCGGATGGCAAAAACCCAACTGGTATATACCATCCGATTTTCTTGAGGGGTTCCAGTTAACTCCAAGCTCAGCGTGTCTAGAATGCTGATCTTGAGTAAGCAGGCACGTAGCATTTTGAAGCATGGCAGCTCACACTTCAGCCCATGTATTGCCAGCCTGTGTAAATAAGCCCACATGCTCTGAAGAACACCTTAGTTCTAGGACAGGGGCGGGCAATTATTTTGGGCAGAGGGCTGCTTACTGAGTTTTGGTAAGCCATCGAGGGCTACATGATAGGCAGCCAGGGGCAGATAAATACTAATTTTCTAGATTTTTTAGGGGTCCCACAGGCCAGATTTTGCCCATCCCTCTATTCTAGGGGCACTCTTGCCATGGAAACGTTAGCACAGTGCTTAATCCCCCCCTCAGCTCAGCAGGCCCCAAGTTTAATACGAAGTCAATATGACGCCCAGCCCTGAAAAAGCCAAAGAGACAAATCACATAGATGCAAGGGAGTCATCAGAAAATCTGATCACTGGGACTGCTTATCTGGGTATTTATGAAGTGCAGAGATGGGCACAGTAAGCCCCCAAACTCTAAACTGGGCATCTGTTAATTAAACAGCAGGCTTGCCATTCCCCCCCACCCCACCCCCACTCCCCTCTTCCACCCTGAGGAGTAGCCACTTGGCCTGGCTGGCTGCCTAGCTGCTGCCTCACCCTGCCAGGCACCCAGTCAGCCAGGTCATTGGAGGAGCAAAGCCAGCTTGCCAGGCTCCGAGCTGCCCCCACGAGGAGCTCCACCCTGAGTGCTTCCTGCCTGGCACCCTGGCATGCCCAGCTGCAGCCGTGGCCACAGCCACAGGCACAAGCAACCCAGTTATGCCGGGCCCACCTTCTCGAGCCGCCGGCTGTCAGGGACCTCGCTGCCTTGAGCCCTCCGCTGCCGGCGCCCAGCTCCGTACTGCACGCCCCCCCCCCCCGTCGCTGCGGCCCGCGCCGCCGGGGCCTCCTCGCTCACCTTCTTCATGATGCCCGTCTTCCTCTTGCTGAACGTGGTGTAGCGCCGCAGCTTGTTGTCGATGAATTCCATCTTGATCTTGACCCGGCCGCGCGTCTTCTTGCCGGGCTTGGCCCCGCTCACAGCCCCGCTCACGCTGCCGTAGCCCGTGGCCGCCGCCGCCGCCGCCTCCGAGCCCACCACCACCCCCAGCTCCACGTCCCCCAGGCCCCGCTTCAGGCCGCGTCTCTCCCCGCCGCCCAGATCCTCCTCTTCCCCCGACTCCGAGTCGCCCTCACTGCCGCTGTAGCCCGGCCCCGGCCCCGCCGCGTCCCGGTCCCGCTCGAAGCGGCCGCCGACCAGCCCGGGCCCGCCCGGCGGGGCGGCGCCGTTACCGCTACCGGGCCCCCGGTTGCCCGCCCCGCCGCCGTTGGCGCCGCGCGCGGGCCCAGCGTGGCCCGGCCGGCCGGCCGATGCGCGGGCCATGCCCATGACGGAGCCCCGGGCCAGGGCGGCAGCGCCGTTCCCGGCCCCCGCGGCCCCGGCCTGGCTAGGGAGCATAGTGCAGCTGTGCGGTGCGAGGCGAGGCGAGGCGCGGCGCGGTGCGGCGCGGCGCGGCAGCGGGTCAGGCCGGCGCTGCCATGGGCCCCAGCCGGCTGCTCCCGCCCGGCCCGGCCCGGCCCAGCCCGGCCCGGCCCCTGCCCCTCCCCCGCCCCCGGCCCCGGCCCCTGCCCCTCCCCCGCCCCCGGCCCGGCCCCGGCGCCCGCCCGCAGCTAGCCTACAGAGCGCTGCGCTCTGCCCCAACCACCCCCGCGCCACTTTCCCCCATATAAAGCGATACAATGTTGCCTTTTATGGCGAAGCCGCTCCTTATATGGCGAGAGCCGGTGCCTCGCACCCATTGGCCGGTCCCTGGCTGGGCCGCCGCTCCATTGGCGGACAGAGCCCGAGCTGAGCTCCCCATTGGCGGGAGGGCGGGGTGCTATTTGCATACATACCGAGGGCGCCGCGCTCGCTCGCTCCGACGTCATGAGGAGGTTCGGAAAGAAAGGAGGCGCTGTAGGGCGCCGGGCCTCCCTCCCGGGGCCTGCCGGGAAGTCACAGGAGTCCTGCGGGCCGGCGGGGACGAGGATTGATGGGCGCAGGGGAGAGGGGGCACTAGAGCGGGTATGAGCCAAAGGGTGCAGAGAGACCTGGGCAAGCTTAGGAACAGGGGGCAGCCACTTGGCCCTCTGCCCCAGTGCTTCCATTTTAAATGGCTGTGGGACACTGTCTAAACCTCATCTGACAAGGTTTAGATAAAGCACCCTAGTGGCTATTTTTAAACCCACGGAGGTTTATATGTGTGATGAGGCCATGCTGAGGCATTTTAAGTGGAACACGTTTTAAATTAGAATGTGGAGCATCAAGTCCGCTCTGATGCGTCCCTATCAGACTGCAAACCAGCACATGAATAGGCACCTCTTCTTCCTCATCAGGGAGATCCTTTATGTGGGGCCTAGTACTCATTCCCATCTCAGGGACCTTGTTCAGCACTGACCATGGTAGGATCTTAAAAAAAGAGAGAGTTAACCAAAGGAAGAACTAACCTTCCATTCTGTATCACCAGGGCCAAAAGCTAAGCTACCTTCCAGAAAGATTTGACAACATGCCACCCTGTGTTAACATGAACAAAATGGAAACAGGATATAAACCCATCCTGCTGCAAGGCAGCCAAAACCAATAGGAGCTACCAAACAACTCCTTTGGTAGGCGGCTGGTTCTAAAATTCTGCATAAATTAGGGGCCTTTGTCTCAATTATGGCCAGGCAAAAGAAGATGCAACTCATCTTGGCAGTTCCTCTGCAAAGGTTTATACTGGGGTGGGCAATTACTTTGGTTGAAGGTGCACTTAATCAGTTTTGGTGAAGTGCCTAGGGCCACAAAACTTGTCCTGCCTCTTGACAGGTGCCCCACCCCTCATCACTATCTTGGAACCAGAAGTCCCACTTCCAACCCCTGACTTTTGCCACTGGCAGCACCTCTCCTTGCTACCAGAAGTACTTTTTTTCAGAGGGGGTAGGGTTGCCACTTTGGAACCAGAAAAAAGAAAACCATATACTAAAGATGGAATATCTACTGCAACATTTTATTTTTAATTTCAAAATATATTTTGTCCCAATTTGTGTGCATTTGCATAGTGTGTATACAGGCAATTGCATAATAGCTCAAATTAGATTCTTACTCTTATATTTTGGGGGGGGGGGGAGAAAAAAACAGGACAGGGAGGTATAGCATATGGTTGGGAGATGGGCATGTGGTGTGGGTTACGACAGGTAGGAATTCACTGACCAGCACTGTACCACCCACCTACTATGCCTTGACCAAAGATAATTATGTTGGTAATTAGGCAGTAGGTTACTCTTAGAGAACCCCAACTCTCCCATCTGCTCTCCATCAAGGGACTGATGGTTTGCCCCACCTGTTCTCTTCACGGCTCCTCCTCTGCCACCTTCCAATTGGCCTCCAGCCCACTTGTGGCCTCAGGCACTTGAAGGCTTACCTGGACTTAACTCAAGCCCCTGTGCTAATAGGGCCACAACTCAACTCCCTGCCCACAGGGCCTCAACTCATACCCCTCATTCACTGGGCTTCACAACTGCCACCCTCTATTCCACCCCATACTCTGGGGTCAAACACCCCCACAGACTCAGGTGCCACTCAGTCACATGCCTGGCCCACATCTCACTCCCTCTCACCAGGGCCTCAACTCCTCCTCTTACAGGGTCTTCCACTCCTTCAGGCTCAGGTGCTTCTCAAAGCTTTCTTAGCCTCCACTATGTTCCTTCAGGGACTTGCACCCCAATGGGCTCAGGCATCCCCTATGGATGTTTCTGCTGCTGCTACTTCCTCCAATGTTAACACTGTAACCCACCAGGTGGTAGGTGCAGGTGTTTAGGCACCCCAACCCACCTTATACCAGAATGGTCCTCAGACCTAGCATTTAAGCAGCCTTACCCCACTGTAGGCAGGACCACCAAGCCTTCCTGCACACTGCAGTTTTAGGTCATGCCCAGGACCCATGAGGCCTCCCCCTTACCTCTGAGCTGTTATCAGAGCAGCAACTCCCCCAGGACATGTTGTTTCCTCAACATCTAGCAGCAAACTGCTAACTCCAGTTCTTCTGACTTGGGCCTTAAAATGGACACTCATCAGGGCTAGGCCACACCTGCCTGATCCAGGTCTTAAAGTGGCAGAGCAGTTAAAGTGCTCCAATACCCACCTTCCCTCTTACAACGTTTAGCAGGGAAGGCTTTTCCCTGCTGCTCCCAAAAACAGAACCCACCCCCCCCGCAGAGCATTTGATAGTCCTAAAGTGGTGAGCAACCCATTGATGCTCCATCATAAGCCTCCCATACAGGCACTTCTCCAGCCTGTTATAGCCTACACTTAGTGGTGAGCACCCCCACTGGTACTCCGCTACAGAGGTTATGGTGGTATGCACATGTGGGCCACAGCTTATGGTGCATAGACCCTGCCACCAGCGGCTACAGCAGCAGCAGGCAGTGGGCTTCAGGGCACTCATGGCCTGGAACTCTGCCAAGCCAGAACTCTGCTAGCCTGCAAGGGGAAACACACAGTTTTCCATGTTTTATTCCTTTAAAGGAGAAAATCCACATTTTTCCACAGCAAATGGAAAACCTAGACCCCTGGTGATCAGAGACTACTGAAAGAGGACCTCAGCCACTTAAACCATTGTAAGCCCAGAACAGAAAACAGCAAACTGTCTGGGTAACAGACTGTCCTGCTGTGCCCCTGGTCTGCTTGGAATCCCTTTCCTAAGGCCCCTCGTCTCCCATTCCTGTCTGCATCCCTTCCTAAGCCCTGAGTTTCTGAACTGCTGCTTGTGAACCTGCAATACAGGTGACGTACCTCAATTGTCAAAGACACTGGTCCTCCCCCAGCCCTATGGTTGCTAGACCTCTCATATGTTCTCCCATGTCATTCCAGTGACCCCTGTCTACAGCATAATTACATCAACTGGATAAATATACATCCACCTTTCAAGTCAAATGCCGTATTTCAAACTGAATTGTGTCCTTAGAGAGGTTTTACCAAATATCTGCTCCTAGTTGACTCATGATAGGCGACGCAAAAGCTGATACTGCTGATGAAACTGCTGCAGAATCAACAGTCTCTGAAGTAAAAAAGGGAACTAACATTGATGCCTCACTGGAAGTCATGTTCAGTGTTACACACTTTAAGTGAGGAGTGAAGGAACATGTGTTTCTACAGAGCAGCCCATGTGGTGATTCAACAAAATATGATCTCAGAGAGGGGTGTTTCTCCAAGATCTGTCCATGAGTGCACGTATCAGTGGTCCGGAATGATTGAGCAACTTACAATTCAGAGAATTCTCACGCTCCATGATGTTTTTCATAATATGTCTTTTGTTTCTTTATAAGATTACCTTCCCTTTCTTGAAGAATGCAGCTCTCAGGGATATGTGATTGAGTTGGAGTCATCAGTGCAGGACATGGGCAGCCAGATCCAGGTGCTGATCAGGGATCAAGATTACCAGGTTGGGGTCAAAGCCATAGTTGGAGAGGACAAGAAGAAACTGAGGGATGAGCTGGGTCAGGAAAACTGGAGGTTAATAAGCAAACAAAGTCAGAAAGCAGGGGGAGGGGGTCAGAGTACAATCTAGATCCAGGAAAGGTCCTGCTGCCCATACATTTCCTGCTCCTGTCTCTGGTCTTTTTAAAGAAGAGAGTCAGGTGATAGGATTCAACCATTTGGATACTAGTGGGTAGGCACTAATAAGGTTTTAGGCAGGCCCCCATCCAGAGGATGCAAGGCTGGGGTAGGCAGCTGTGCTGGTCAAACTAAGACCCTGGGTTGAAGGCTATAGGTCTGACAGCAGTGGACTTACAAGTAATCAAATGCAGAGGTGTTTGTTAATATCTCAGCCAAGCTAAAGGCCAAAGCCAAGTGATGTAGTATGATATGCCAATAACACCTTTTATGGATCATCTGTTCTCTTTAAATAGCCTTCACTGTCTTTACTGAAGCTTCAATGAACCCAATGCTCTGCAGAAAGTGAGGGCTTAAAGTGACATTCTTTGAAAATATTCGGAACAGAGAACCCTTGGATGGTCAAGTTGTGGCCCATTATCAGTGCAACTATTTTCTGGGATTCCCTGTCTTGCAAAGATAGACCTCATATGATAAACAACTATGTTTAAGGAACAGTTTTCAAGACTAGCTAGCTCAAATTAGTGGCAGTTACAATAGAATGTGAAGAGATGCTACTAACCAGTCAGATGAAAGAAGTCACCTTTCTCATGTTGCTTAAGTATTCAAGGAAAGTCAATAGCACTTGCTGTTCCTATTGTTTGTTCTGATTTTGCAGAATCATTGTGCAATGCTAATTTTCCATTTGAGATGAAAGGCCTGGCCACGAGACCTCTTGACAAACACAGGTCCAGCACTTGATGATGCCTTGATGTCCATTACACAGGTTGTGGAGAATTTCAGCCTGCATGCTGGGGAGGGATGATAAGATGACATCTCCTTTACTGGGATTCCATCTTACTCGAAGTTTCATCTCAGAGCTTCCAATGTGATCCCACAGCTCACACCAGGTCATGCTTGCTCCTCTGGGGAACAACTTAATCCAAGAACAAATGGCACAACAGCAACTCCCAGCATCTTAGACAGAATTTTTTTCCAATTCTATTCAATATAAATACCCAGCCCTCACCTGATTCCAGGCCTGCCAGACCTCAGCAAGGGATCCTCAGTATCAGAATGGCTGTAGTCCAATGAACCCTGGCTAGAGCACAGATACATAGATTAGGTCATTACATATCATTCACCTCCTGGCAGCATGGTAAACTCCTCATGGCAGTGGTCTGTGGCTCAAGCTATCACGGGGCAAAGGTACTGAAAAGCCTAAAAATCTTTGACAGGCAAGGTTCTTTGAGTAGATGTGATATCTTTTATTAGACCAACTGAGTAGTTGGAAGAAAGTTCTTAGCAAGCTTTCGGGCACAGTCACCCTTCTTCAGGCACAGGGTCTCTGCTGTTTCATAAATTCATAGATGTTAGGGTCGGAAGGGACCTCAACAGATCATTGAGTTCGACCCCCTGCATAGGCAGAAAAGACTGCTGGGGTCAGATGACCTCTGCTGTTCTGAGACTCCAAAGCTAAAAGTATGGCAGGATGTCAGTGAGAGAGTAAATAGGTAGAAATGAGAAAGACAAAAGTTAAAGCAGAGAGGGGAGGGGGAAAAGAGCAAGAAAAAAGGCTAAAGGGAGACATTACAGTGATAGAAACAAAAGGTAAACTTGACCTCTCAACATTCTTCTTTCCCTTCACATTTTCTCCCTTCTCCTCCCTTACTTTTCTGCCCTTTGTCTCCCTGATTTCCTTCTTCATTGAGAGCCTCTTTCTTACCTTGTATTACTACTAGTGTAATGTTCCCCTTTGGCCTTTTTCCCCCTGCTTTCTTCCCCCTCGGTCCCCTGCTTTACCTTTTGTTTCTCCTTTCTACCTATTTATATTTTCACTACATCCTCTCACACTTCAAGCTGTTCTCTCAGAACAGCAGAGACTCCGCATGCCTGAAGAAGGGTAACTGCGCCCGAAAGCTTGCCAAGAATTTTTTCCAACTACTCAGGTGGTCTAATAAAAGATATCACATCTACTTAAAGAACCTTTCCTGCCTATGTCCTTAGACCAACACAGCTACAACCAAAAACTCAGAAATATGAAAATCTTTGAGTAGTGCAGGGCACTGGGGTCTCAACCCTCACCCAGCTTCTAGCTCTACGCTGTTCTCTGTGTTTTGGAAAGAATGGGCAGGTCAGTGTGGATGAAATTTGTCATGGGCTTGTAAGGGAATGAATGTCTCCTCATTCTCCCCTCCAGGCTTAGACACATACTATGAAGCTGATCCTTGAGAGCTACTTTCCTGTTGGAGACCCAGCCCCCTTGCAAGGTGGAGGTGGAAGATGTTTTCTCCAGTTTTTCTGTGGGACACACAGTGGCTTGATCAAGAATGAAGACTTAGCCCAGAAGGTACTGAGAGCTGAGGGAAGTCTTACCTAATTCTGAGACAACAAAAAGAGTCTCCAGCTGCAGTTGCCACATCATGGTCTGCACACCTCAGTTGTTGCACCTGCAGTAGCAGCACAGTGTTTGTGCATTTGGCTGCTACTACCACAGGGCTGCTCCTGCTGCCAGAGTATAGACTCTGCAGAGGTAGGGGCACCATTCTGTCACCCCTACTCAGCTGGTGCTGATGCCCCTCCCACCCATTTCAAGCTTTGCTGCCGACTTACACCTCCAGCTATGAACAGGATCCATGTCCTCTATGGCTTGGTTAGGACTGATGGCACCTGTGGAGGGTGGACAGGCTGCTGTCACTGCCTAACCTTTGAAGGACAGGACCCAATGAAGGATGTGTCCCTTGGCATTGCTTCATACAGTCCCATCCCTGCACCCACCTCTAATTTTGCAGAAGCTGATGGAGAGAGAAAGAGGGCTAAACCATTCTAGGGATACCTGGGCAGAAGAGCTGTTTGATACTTTCCTGCCTAGCAATGGTAGCACCATTCTGAGGAGAAGGTACAAAAGCTTAGAGAGAGCCTATAATTATGTAAATAATTAGCTTTGTCTGGAGCAGCTTCCCACCCCTGATGGGGTATTCATGATCAAAGCTGTGCTCTCTATCTTTGTCCTGCTTTCCTTGATCCAGGCTTTGGTAAGCTGGGGTATGGGGATTGCTTTGAAAGCTACTGGGCATGTCTACACCAGGTGTTCACTCTGAAGTTGCCTAATTATCCCTGCAGTAAATGTCTCAGTGTCTACACGTGCAGCCCTATTAGGTCACAGGAAACTAATGAATGCAAGTACTGTGAAGTCTTTTTGTGGGGAGCAATGCGCATGTAGACACTGTCTCCGTTGGCTGGGGCATAAGGGTACATCAGTGTGGTTAGCTGCTGGCTAGCCCACACTGAAGGACCCTTGTGCCCCAGCCAGCCACACCACATCACGTTGAGCTGTGTTGGAGTGGCCCCAGGCTAGCAGGCTGACCCCCCTGGGGTTGCTCTGATCTGTAAATGTGGTGCTTGGGAGCTATTAACTCCAGCATTGGAGTTTATTGCTACGCATTAATATGCCCATGTAAATGTGTCCATTCATACTACATAGTACCTGGAAAATAAGGTAGTACCAATGCTTCTGCAGTAAGCCAAGCCACCACCAGTTCTCTTGACTACCACTGGCCACCTGCTATCCAGTTAATGCAAACATCTTGAATTATGTCCTGGAGTTCTGCCTGTCCCAGGGTTAGGAAAGTTAGTCCTGGTGAATCACTTGCACTTCCAGTCCCCACATTGTGCTTGCCCAGTGTACATTGCTATATCTTCACCAGTTAATCAGAGTGAGGGCCTGCTACCTAATTCTCAAGAACACAAACTCTCAGCCTCATACCCACCCCCAATCTACCTGAGCTGCTCTGAACCTTGTTCCAAAACCTTTCCACTTAAAGAAGCATCAAGCAGCACCTGCAGCACTGTCTGAGCTTCTTCTGTTAAAGCATACACAGTCCATGTCACGAATGTAGTAGAGCTCATAGTGCTGTCTGAAGTTAAGATTACAGGACACTTCCCATGCTAAAACCTTGGTTTTAGTTGCTTATAGGTTTGCCAATTTTAAAATACTTGGAATCAAACTTCCCATACTGGCTGTTTATGTTAGTCTAGCAGGTGTTTTTATTTTATATCATTTAATTTAATTTTTAAAAGTTTCAGCTAAATACAGTTCAGCTGTGTTTCTGAGAGCAAGACTAGAGGAAATATATTGTATTGCACATGTAAAAGATCTCCTCCTATTTCAATGAGAAACTCCAGGGCCTCTGTCCTTAACATTTGTAGACAGGCTACCCAGGTATTGACAAGCACCCTTTTTGCAATCTCTGTGAAAATCCAATTAAATTTAACCAAGTTTTAAGTCTGATCTACAATTACACCAATCCCCTGGAGTCCTTCTAGCACTGCATGGTAACATCTCTAATACTCTTCTTGCAAAACAGAAATACTAAAAAACCTGCCAAAAATTAATTTGGAAAGCCACAAGATAGCCGCTTATGTCTCCAGGTTTTACTGCCAGAAACCATCTCTGGCAACAAAAAAACCAAAACAGACAAATAAAAAAAAGAGGCCTTTTCCTTTACAAGTTTGGTCAGGATCTCTTCAGTTGGTGGTACAGGACAATGGGGGCATTTGGGGTCTTGAGGGCTTGTCTACACAGGAATGTTTTTCCAGAACAATTTCTGTGTTAACTGTTTAAACGTAACTACCCTGAAGAGCATCTCCTCAGTGTTTGATTGCGTCAGGTTGAGCAATTCCCTTTGAATCACTGCAGCCAAACAGTTCTATGGTCATACAGAGTGAGCACATGGCCTTCTGGGCAGACATCCCGTGGTGTGGTGCTCCACTACTGGATAGTGTGACCACCTTTTTAAAATGTAAAGGCAGAGCACATGCCCAGCCACCCCTCACCCCCCAACCCTACACACACACACCAGCGGTATGGCCGGAGCAGAGCCGAGTAGGGAAGGGGCAGGGGCAGATCCACAGGGACAAGGGCGAATGTGGGTTGCCCACTGTGAGCTCAGGGCTCCCCACTCTGCTGCCCTTCCCCCGGTAGCCCCATGCCAGCTGCAGACCCCTTGCCAGCCCAGCAGCAGTGAGGGGCACAACTCCACTGCCACCCCTGTTGCTGCCAGGTTGACAGGGGTGCCTCACCATGGTGGCATAGGGCTCCAAGGGTGAGGGCAGGAGCATGGGGAGCACTGGCCCACAGAGGGCAGCCCACATGCACTCCCATCCCACACACAAATCTGAGGGGGCACATGCTCCCCATGCCAGCCAGCAGTTACCCCAGCCCCTGCTCCATTCCCTCCCTCTCTATAGGGGCCTCTATCTCCCCCACCTTTCTCCCATAGACTTACCTGCAGGGAGCTGCTCTCCATACTGTTCAGCTGTGTTCCCAACCATGTGCAAGTGTGTGTGGGTGTGCACATGTATGTAGCATCTCCTGTATCCCACTCCTAGCAGCCCCTTGCAGGCTGGAACACTGCCAGCCTGCAAGGGGAAACCCACTGTTTCCTGTGGATCCCTGCATGATGCTGCAGATCTGGGACAAATGCTATCCTGGAGTTGTGCAGCACAGAACTATCCCACCCAATTAGGGAAAGGTGGTTACCCTACTACTACACTCTATGCATTCGGGGGGGTGGGGAGAGTTGTGGTGCACAGCAGGATACTTACCAGAAACCACCAGAACCATGGAATTTGGAGTCAGGTTAAAAACTTCCTACAGGTCTTCTCCTGGCACAGTATTCTCTCATCCCATTGTCAAAATGCCTCCCACAGTGAAGAGAACACTGCTAAGCATGGCTGCTGCTCCCATCACTCCCCACTTCAGTTACACTATTGCTGCTGAGGGTCATCATCCTGAGAGTCAATACTGTGAGCTGGCAGTCACACAGCAAGGTGGTTTTGGATGACTTAAGAGACAGCAGAGACAATAGCATAATAGTATGTATGAGGGAAGAAGAGGAGGAGGAAATTAAGCAGTTACTTCTTTGTGGTCCATTTCTTGGTGGAGCACTGCACCTGGGCTCAGCTAACTGCACTAGCAGGTAGGAAAGGACAGCTGCAGACCTTGAATGACCAGCAGTGGTAGCAGAATATTAAGATATCAAAGGCCACTTTCCTTGAGACCTGGGTTGAGCTTGGCCTGTAGCTGTCCTGACAGCACAGCAACACAGGAGCTCCCACATGGTGAGACTTCTGGCCATCATATGGAAAATCAGCACCCCTGACTACCCCATCAGCAGGTTTGGTGATAATAGTGGTAATAATCAGCTCTCAGGGCTGATGTAATGAAAGTCTGCAGTGCACAAAAAGTTATGGATGCATTTGCATAGCTGGGATACTTGAATTATAGTGGGTTTTCCGATAGGACCAATATGCCTATTCCTTGTCTACCCAGTAGGCCTGAGAGTTCATAAGTAAGTAGAAGTATTTCTCCATAAAAACATAGAAAATGAGGGTCGGAAGAAACCTCAGGAGGCCATCTGGTCCAACCCCCAGCTCAAGCTATATTATCTATATCAGGGTGGACAAATACGGCCTGCAGGCTGGATGCAGCCCATGAGGCCATTCTCTCTGGCCTGTGGGGCCCCTAAAAAAGTTAGAAAATTGATATTTATCTGCCCTTGGTTCCCATCAAAAATGACAGGAGCCAAGGGAAGCCCTGACAGGCTCCTGCAACAGTAGGGCCCACCCAGCCCTGCCTCCCTGGGTGCACCACACTCGAAACTCAGATGGGGGTGGGGGAAGAGAAGGGCAAGGGAGGACCCCAGGCAAGGAAGAAGCCCAGAGACAAGCTGAGTGCCAGGAAAAGTGGCCCTTCCCCCGCCTCATGGCTGGTGCTTCCTGCTGCAACCGCTCACAGCCCCTGCAAGTGGCTGCAGCTCATGTGAGCAGCTGTCCTGAGCAGGCACAGGCAGCCCCAAGTGGGCTGTGAGTGGCTGCAGTGCAGGGCGCCGGCCATGGGGCAGCCGAGGGGCCGCTTTTCCCCCACTGCACTCAACACCAGCTTGTAACCTGCCCCCACTGCAAGCCTGGGCCTCGCACCAGCTCTGCGCTCACCCATCAGGGCTGCACATAGCAGCAGCAGCTGCTCAGCACAGAGGAAAGCAATCCCCCCACACTTGCCATGCCAAGTAGTGTTTGCCACCATCGCCTCTGTGCTGCCCAGCGCACAAGCTCCATGTAGGCAGCAGCAGTAAACACTGCCTGGCATGGCAAGCAGGGGGATGCCACTTTCCTTCACGCCGAACAGCAGCAGGGTACAGGGCAGCAGGAGTACAGGGGTCTGGCCAGCAGAGGCTCTATGGAGCTGGGCCTGCTCTCCCCTCTCCCTGCTGGTGCAGCCCAGCCTAGCTCCACAGACCCCTGCCAGCCTGCGCCCTGCTTTGCGCCCCACCAGTGCTGACCCTGGGATATTGGTCCCAAGATGGTGACCAGAGGGTGGGGCATCTGTCAAGGGGCAGGGCACCTGTCAAGGGGTAGGGCTACCCATGCAGCACTCGACAGCTTGCCAGAACTGGGTAAGCAGCCCTCTGCCCAAAATAATTGCCCGCCTCTGATCTATATCATCCCAACTATACCTTCCTAGCCAAGGCTTTATCTAGCTAGGTCTTAAAAGCCTCAAAGGGTGGGGATTCCACCTCTCTGGGTAACCCATTCCAGTGCTGTACTATCCTTGTAATGAGAAAGTTTTTCCTGCTATCTAACCTAAACTTCCTGCACTATAACTTGAGACCATTGCTCCCTGTTCTGTTGTCTGCCACCACTGAGAACAGTCTACCTCCACCTCTTTGTAACCACCCTTCAGATGGCAAGAGGGAATTTTATAAACAGGCAGAAGCAGCCATTGCTGAAGGCTACAAATGGTCATGAACATAAGATCAGGGATGTATGTTTATGGGTGTGTTTATCAGGATTGGCATCTGTCCCCAGCATCTGATGCCTGTGCTTCACAGGTATTACTCAGTAGCAATTCTGTGGGGCTCTTTGGCCCCAATTCTGTCTCTCCACCCTCCTCCTCTCACCCACTGCTGACATTTTCTCCTTTGTTCTTAAAGTTTGTGCAAAATGCTGCAAGAATTAATTCAATAGGCAAATTTTGTTCAGCAGACTTGTCAGGAGGCAACTCCACCATCCCTTCAGCTTTCCAAATGCCCACTCCACTCCCATTTTGTAGATACTTGGGATAGAATGCAGTAGTTTTTGTCTCAGATTCATCTACTGCTGCTCTCCAGACTCCCTCACCTCCTGTCTCTCAGTTTCATAGTTTCATAGTCGGTAGGGTCGGAAGGGACCTGAGCAGATCATCAAATCCAACCCCCTGCCATGGCAGGAAAGAGTACTGGGGTCAAACAACCCCAGCAAGGTGTTCGTCTAGCCTTGTCTTAAAGATCCCCAGGGTAGCAGCCTGCACCTCTTCTCCTGGAAGTTGGTTCCAGACCCTAGCCACCCTGACAGTGTAGTGCCTCCTGATATCCAGCCTAACTCTACCCTCCGCCAGCTTGTAACCATTATTTCTAGTCACTCCTGGGAGTGCTGGGGGAAACAGGGACTCCCCCAATGCCTGCTGGTCCCCTCTGACTAGTTTGTAACAGGCCACTTAATCCCCCCTCAGCCTTCTCTTGTGCAGCCTGAATAGGTTCAGGTCCCGTAGCCTCTCCTCATAGGGCCCGCCCTGCTGCCCCCAATCATGCAAGTGGACCTCCTCTGGACCCTCTCCATGTTGTCCACATCTCTCTTGAAGTGTGGCGCCCAGAACTGGACACAGTACTCTGACTGTGGCCTGACCAGTGTCGCACAGAGGGGGAGTATCATCTCCCTGGACCTGCTCAAGATGCATCTGTGGATGCATGACAAGGTACGGTTGGCCTTCCTGACCGCATCCCCACGCTGTCGGCCCAGGTTCATTTTGGCATCAATAATGACTCCAAGATCCTTTTCTGCCTCTGCACTGATGAGAAGGGAGTTCCCCAGCCTGTAGGTATGGTGCTGGTTCTTCCTCCCCAGGTGGATCAGCTTGCACTTGTCAGTGTTGAAACCCATCCTATTCTCATCCGCCCACCCCTGTAACCTGTCTAGGTCCGATTGCAGCCTATTTCTTCCTTCTAGCGTGCCCACATCCCCCCACATCTTAGTGTCATCTGCGAATTTGACCAGGGTGCTTTTTACTCCCTCATCCAAGTAATGATGAAGATGTTGAACAGTGCAGGCCTGAGGACCAAGCCCTGGGGGGCCCCACTGCCCACATCCCACTAAGTCGAAAATGACCCATCCGCCACCACTCTCTGGGTGCGGCCCTCCAGTCAGTTAGTGACCCATTTGACTGTGTAGGTGTCGACCCCACAATCTCCCAGTTTTTTTAATGAGAACGGGGTGAGAGACAGTGTCGAAGGCCTTCCTAAAGTTCAGAAAGACTACGTCCACTGCTACCCCTGCATCTAAGGATTTTGTGACCTGGTCATAGAAGGCCACCAGGTTGGTCTGACAGGACCTGCCTCTGATGAACCCGTGTTGGTTGCCCCTAAGCATAATCTCCCCTTCTGGCCCCTCACAGACATGTACCAGGATAATTCTCTCAAAAAGCTTACCCAGGATCAAGGTAAGACTAACTGGCCTATAGTTTTTTGGTTCCTCCTTCCTCCCTTTTTTGAAAATGGGAACCACATTGGCCATTTTCCAGTCCTCTGGCACCACACCAGAGCACCACGAGTGCTCGTAAAGCCCTGCCAGGGGTCCCGCCATGACCTCTGCTAATTCCCTCAGCACTGTGGGGTGGAGATCATGAGGACCAGCAGATTTAAATATGTCCAGTCCCTCCAGAAGTTCCCTGACTAGATCCTCACTGACTGTAGGCCTGGGTGCGCCTCCCTTGGGGCCTACAGAGGTCCTGGTGGGGGGCAGTGACCCAGTCCCTGCTCAGGAAAATAGAGGCAAAGAAATTGTTAAATAGGTTAGCTTTATCATCTGGTATGACGATCAGATTTCCAACGTGTCTTGCAGAGGCACCACATTACCCAGTACCTTCTTCTTACCCCCTATGTATTTAAAAAAGGACTTATTGTCCTTGTTCCCAGTCGCTAGTCCCAGTTCCATCTCTGCCTTGGTCTTCCTGACCGCCCCCCTGCATCCCCAAGCAACTGTAGTATAGTCCTCCCTGGTGATGGCCCCTCTCTTCCATTGGGTATATACCTCCCTTTTAGCCACAAGACATTCCCATGTGCTTTTGGTGAGCCATGGGGGATTTTGTGCCCTCTTGCCCCCTTTGATCCATGTTAGGATTACCTCCCTTTGGGCTTGGAGGATCGTCTCCTTAAGGAACAACCATTTTTCTTCTCACCTGCTAAGGACTTGACATTAACAACGATACACTGAGGAAGCTGCCCCTAGAGCAGTGGTTCTCAAACCTTTTTTTTTTTTTTTTTTTTTTAAACAGACCACTTGAAAATTGCTGAGGGTCTTGGTGGACCACTTAAACTTTTTTCTTCTACAAATCAAAGCACACAACTCACATTTTAGTATCAGTAGTCTTACCTTACAAGTACAGATATTCTTGATTGTTTCACACGTTTCTGCGGACCACCTGAATGGAGCTCACAGACTAATGGTGGTCCACAGACCACGGTTTGAGAACCTCTGCTCTAGAGACCATAGTGGCTTCCCTCTTGGCTCACTCCTCTGGGCTTCTTCACCTCCAAACTCAGTCCTGCCTCTATTTTTCTAGGGGTTTAAGACAGCCCTCAAGGGTTTTCTGCCTTATTAATACTCTGGAGTTAGTGTCATCATGCAAGTTTTGACTTCTTCATCCACAGTCTGCACTTCCACGAAAGGGACGTCCTGGGATGTGATGGTCTTCATCTCTCTTCAAAAGGTAAGAGTCTGTTCAGCCAACCTGTAAGAGATCTCCTACGCAGGGCTTTAAACTAGGTTCATTGAGGGATGGGGATGCAGACAACAGAGAGAACCTAGGTTCAACAAACCACGAGCCATGCACTGGAACAGCCCACATAAGTACAAGGGACCTGATGAGCATCAGGGCAGGGGGGCAACAAGGGCACCTATCAGGGGGCTCAGGTGTCTCTATTAATGCTAGGACCATGGGGAACAAGCAGGAGGAAGTCACAATTCTGCTTGTAAACAAGAACTTCAGCTTGATTGAGCTAACTGAAACCTGATGGGACCCTACCCACAATTGGGCAGTAAGCATTGAAAGCTATAGGCCAGGGGCTGACAATTATTTTGGCTGGAGGGCCACTTACTGAGTTTTGGCAAGCTGTCGAGAGCCACATGGTTAGCTCAACTGCCAGGGCTTCCTCTGGGTCCTACTGCCCCTGGCTCCTGTTATCTTTGACAGGAACAAGGGGCAGATAAATATTAATTTTCTAAATTTTTTTAGGGCCCCCATGGGCCAGATGTGGCCCGCAGGCCATATTTTGCCTACCCTGCTATAGGCTGTAAAGATGTGATAGACTAGGAAGAAAAGGGGGGTAGAGGAGTGTTGCTCTGTATGTTAAGGAGTAATATACATCTTCCATAATCAAGATGAAAACAGAGGAGGGGCAAATTGAGGTATTGTGAGTCAGAATACAAGGGAGGAGTCAGGGAGAAAGGGACTTGGTAGTGGAGGTCTACTACAGGCCACCACATCAAATGGATGAGCTGGACCTGGAATTCTCAAGACAGCTCTCAGAGGCCATACGGTCAAAGGACATGGTTGTCATGGGTGACCTAAACTACCCTGACATTTGCTGGGAGGAGCAGTAAGCTAGATCCAACCATTTACATAGATTCTTCTGCATACATGACCTTCACCTAACACAGGAGGTATACGGTTCCACTAGGGGAAACACCTTACTGGATTTGGTGGTGGCTACAGGGGATGACCTAGTGGAGGATCTACAGACACAAGGTAACCTAGGGCACAGTGACCATCACTTGACTGAATTCATTGTCCGGCATAGGATGGGAAAGATAACCAGTAGGGCAGAAGTGCTAGACTTCAGAAAGGCTAACTTCAGTGTGCTCAGGAGATTAGTTAGTGAGGCACTGAAGAACAGGAGCATTGGTGAGATGGGAGTCCAGGAAGAGTAATTGTTCCTAAGGGGAGCAATCGTACGGGCACAGGAGACAATCCCATTGTGCAGGAAAGGGGGCAGAGGGGCCAAGAAACTCCCTTGGCTGAACAGGAAAATCCAGGAAAGCCTAGGGGCAAAAAAAGAGGCATATAGGCTGTGGAAGCAGGGGGTAGCTACCAAGGCAGAGTATACTTACTTGGCCTGCACTTGCAGGGAGGCCCAAATGATCTTCATCAAAGGGTGTTGAAGGAATTGGCCAGTGTCCTAGCAGAGCCATTGGCACAAATGTCTGAGCACTCATGGTGCTCAGGTCAGGTCCCAGAGGACTGGAAAAGAGCCAGTATGGTCCCTATTTTGAAGAAGGAAAGGAAGGAGGAGCCGGGTAACTTTAGACTAGTTGCACCTCTACCCTTGGGAAAACCTTTGAATAACTTTTAAAGGATCATATTTGTGGGAGTCCAGCAGAAAAAATAATGCTGAAGGGCAACCAGCACAGTCATAGCAGGTAGATCCTGCCTGACTAACCTTGTTTCTGCCTATCTTGTATGCAGACCAGACCAGCCTCTGGCTTTTTTACTTTTCATTCCATCCAGAAAGCGCACACATTAACTGCTAAAAACTTCCTTAGCCTGACAAAGGGTTTTTGAACCTGAAAGCTTGCTTAAAAATTGTTATCCAACTATTTGAGTTTGTCACCCAAAGAACCCAGTAAAGCTAGCCGCACTTTATCGTGCATTAGCAGGTGTATGACAAACAGGTCCAGGGAGGTGATACTTCCAATCTATGTGGCACTGGTCAGGCTGCAGTTGGAGTACTGCATTGTTTTAGGCACCATACTTCAAGAGGGATGTAGACAGCCTTGAGAGGGTTCAGAGGGGGACCACTCATATGGTTAGGGGCCTGAAGGCAAAGCCCTTTGAAGAGAGATTGAGAGCCCTGGATCTCTTCAGCCTCCACAAGAGAAGGCTGAGAAGTGACCTTGTGACTGCCTATAAGTTCATCCGGGGGAGGGGCAGCAAGGAGAAGCTCGGTTTACCAGGGCACTCCTTGGAGTAACTAGGAACAATGACCACAAACTGATGGAAAGTAGATTTAAGTTAGACATCAGGAAGAACTCCTTTATGGTAAGGGTTGCCAGGATCTGAAACGGGCTTCCAAGGGAGGTGGTGCTCTCCCCTACCTTGGGGATCTTTAAGAGGAGGCTAGATATTCACCTGGCTGGGGTCATCCAATCCCAGTACTCTTTCCTGCCTAGGGGAGGGGGTAAGACTCGATGATCTACTGAGGTACCGTCCAACTGAAACATCTATGAATACTTGTCATAGTCCTGAAGGCCCTAAATATGCCTGCTTGGTGGTAACCATGCCTCAGAGCAGCATTTCTCAACCCATGTGTCGCAACCCAAAAAAGTGTGTCGCAAGAGTATATGAAAGGGTCACAAATAAGCTTTGAAAATGGGTTCTTCTTCATAAGGAGAAGAATGTGGGAAACTGTGGCTTTTCCCTTGCAGACTAGCAGAGTTCCAGCCTCCAAGGGGCTGCTTAGGGCCCCCATGCCTCCCCCCAAACTGGGGGTCTGGGGCCAGCAGGTCCCGAATGGGAGGCACTGGGTTGGGACTGGCCATCAATGTTTTCAAGTGATTCCTGGTACAAACAAGGTTGAGAACCACTGCTTTGGAAACCATCGTTGGGGTCTCCAACCCAAGTCATGGCTATGCCTCGCAGACATTACTGGCTGCATCTACACAAGATGCTGACTGTGCAGTAGCTCGTTACTACTGCACAGTAGCATCATGAGGCACAAACTGTGATGCAACACAGTCATAACGAGCTACTGCACACAGGCCAACCAAGAAGCCACGCAGCTACACTACTGCACAGTAACCTGGTTACTGCACAATCATTTAGTACTTGTGTATGCAAGTATTAAGTGACCGTGCAGTAACAACCTTGCAGTCAGCACTAGGCACTCTGCTGCATGACCTCCAAGCCTTTCCTGTAGGCCACAATACAGTCCTCCAGTCTGAAAAAAACACAAACCACTCAACTGGAACTCAAACACAAACCCCTCTGAGTCTCCAGTTACTACAGCACTCCTGTCCTAGGGAGCTAGCTAGTTTTCCCAGCCTCCCAAGTACCTTGCTTGGGCTGCACCACCCCCTTCCAGCATCCAGGTCCATTCAGAGATCCTTTCATTCTGGCAGCCAGGACCAGATTGCCTACCCCTGTCCAGAGGCTGTACTTATATGCACCTAACTCCTGGCCCCTTCTGGACCCCTGACTCAATTTGCTGCCTTGCTAATCCACAGCCTTGCATTCTGCAGCCTACAGCAGGTCCTGCAGCTCAACTTAACCAGGCTGTTCACACCTGTAGGCTTGCAGCCAGGTTTCTGAAAGCTTCACTTGCTTTCCTGGCTTCAATCCTGTGCTTTTCTCTTCTTTCCAAGTACAGTAGCAGGGGTTAGGGGCCCTTGTTCCTGTGTTATGCTGTTGCTGTGAATCTGGGGTCAGCAGTGCAAAATTCCTTGGTGTGAGCATGTTGTTATGCTTTGTGCATTTTATTTACTGAAATAATGCTGCTCAGCTGAGCTGGAAGTAACAAGAGTGTTGATGAACGTAACACATTTCAGATTAACAACCAAGTAAATCATGGCAGATGCCAACTTCAAACATATTTGTGCTGATGGTGTCATAAGCATGCTGTCAGGAGGGCAGGATAAACTTACTATCTAACATAAAAAAGAATAAAAGGAGGACCAAAGGACTTCTAGTCCAGTGAGTCAAACTTGGAGACCTAGAAAGATACTAGAACAGTGACCCTCAGACAGCAGTTTCCAGGACACCTGTGGCTCTTTGCAGAATATGTTATCAAACTATTTTTAGTTACTGCATACATTGGGTATGTCTCTCCTGCAGCCAAAAATAAAGTAACACAGACTGTGACAATATTAACTAACAGAGATATCGTTTTTTTAACTGAAGCATGTTTGCCACAACATACCTAAAGGTGTAGACATTGTTGTGGTTCCTTAATTAATACTGACAGAGCAAGTGGCTCCTGAGACAGCCAGCACTGAATGCCACTGTACTAGAACAATTTATTGAACAGTCCCTTTGTAAGCAACTAGACAAGACAAAGATAATACGGGTTTGTGAAGAACAAATCATGTCAAGCTTACCTGATTGCCTTTTTTGGTACAGAACCAAGGATTTCTTTAGGTGATGTTTTTTATTGGAAGGCAGGGTAGATTTGCACCTTACAGACTAAGCAAAGTAGACATATACATACATATATACCACAAGTTTTTGTGACAACATCTGATGCAATGAACATCAGTCCACAAAAGCTTGTCCTCTATATATAATTACTTCAGTTAGTCTGTAAATTGCAAATCTAGCCCACTTTCTACTTGATTTCAGATGAATATGGCTAACTACATCTTTTATTGAATCAAATGCAAATTTAGGATAGACAAGCTTTCAAATGAAATATGTTCTTCTTTGATACAGTAACCAGCTTACTGGGTAGAAAAAACAAATAACATAAAAATATCAAACTTAGTAAGGTTTTTGACATAGTCTTACATGACAATCTCATACAAACCAGGAAAGTATGGGCTAAATTAATTTTTTTTTGTAAAGTAGGTACACAACTGGTTGAGAAACTTCACTTAAAAGAGTATTTATCAACAATTGGCTGTAAAACTGGGACGATATATCAAGTAGAGTCCTGCACAGGTCTGCCCTGGATCTCATACCAAAACTTGGATGATGGAGGAACTCCTCAGAAAATGCCAGCTCTTCATTTTCACTCTTTTTTTGACTACGGAAAAATAATAGAGCAGTTTTCATTTAGTAAAGAACTCAGAAAGACCACAACTATGGATTTCCATTTTAAATCTTTCCTTATATCTTGTTAATCATGTTTCCATATTGAATAGTGCCAGTATTGTGTGGTACCTGCAGCACCATTGAAAAGCTCTCAAGGCACCCTGGCTGGAGAATTACTGGAAAGGAGACTATACTTATAAAATCTGAAGATAACACCAAATTGAGAGGGACTGAAAGCACTTTGGGAGATTAGAATTCAAAAGGAATTTGAAGAATTGAACAAAAATCTGAAATCAATAAGATGAAGTTTAATAAAGACAACTACTGAATTTAGGAAAGTTAGTAGAAGGTATGGCAGAGCGGTATCTTAGAAATGAATTCGTTCAGAGAGGCACAAACTGTTATAGGCAACAATCTACTTCATAAGATGCAATTTCCTCTCCTTTGCAGGGGTGGATCCAGAGGGGGTGTGGTGGCACAGCTGCACTCCCCTTTCTTCAGTGTAGCTTGGCAGCTCTGGTTCCCCACAGCTCCAGATGCCTGAATCCACTACACAGTCTGGATCACTTGTGAAAGCACCAGCCAGGGACATTTAAGAATCCCCCTGTAACTCTTAACACCCCCTCCCTTCCCTTCCATGATCAACAGCACTTCTACTCCCCTTCCATTTCTCCCTCTCTACTTAGGCCTTTGGGAACAAGAAGGGTATATCTGTTACTGCTGCTGTTCCTGGATGACCCAGGGCAGAGTGGAGAAGCCTTAGAACAACTCCTGCCCCACTAACAGGCTGTGAGGAGTGGCTTTACAGAAACCAGGCTCAGTCAGGGACAGCAGTGAGGTCTCCCTCCCTGCCCAGTCCCTACCAGAGTAGGACCAGGCACGGGAAGGGAGAACCTGACTGCCTCCACTGCCCCCTGCCAAGCATGCAACCTCACACATCCATTCCCTACAACCCCATCTGGAGTGGGGCAGGCGTAGCAGAAGCTGTAGCAGTGGGCAGGTTTCCCCTTTCTGTCCCTGGAGGCATAAGCAGAAAGGGTGAGCAAAGGGAATGGGAGGGAAGAAGACTGGAGTGCCAGTATATGTGGAGGGGAAAAGAGCAGGTGCCACGAGTGGGGTAAGGGGAAGATTCTTACCTGCTTTGGAGACATTAAAAAAAGGCTCCACCTGCTGCTGCCACAGTGTAATCTGCCCACCTCAGGTGGGGAGGGAGGCAGACTGGGAGTAGGGCAACTACAATGCCAGTTGCTGCTGTCGCACCCCATTTTCAAAATCCTGGATCCACCCAGATTCCTTTAGGAAGTAAAAAGCTAATATTTTCATAAGTTTATGGTTGTTAGGGACTGGAAGGGACCTTACAAATCATCAGGTCTAGCCCTTTTGCACTTGGGCAGGAAAGACTTCTGGGATTAGATGACCCCAGCAAGATAGGCATCAAGGCTTTTTTGAAGATCGCCAGGGTGGATGACTGACTAGGGGGAGCCTGTTCCAAACCCTTGGCACTCAACTTGTAAAAAAGTTTTTCCTTATGTCTAGCCTGAAGTGATCCTCAGTCAGCTTGTGTCCATTATTTCTTGTCCTCCCCTGGGGGTGCTTAATGAACAGATGCTCCCCCAAGCCCTGATGCATGGGCGACTGGTGCCTTCTGAGTCTGGGGGAGCACCAAATCACCAGCCAAAGGGGGGCCCCCCCATGGCCGATTGCTGAAGGGGGGGAGTCCCCCAGTGGCCAATTGCTGAGCCAGAGGCGAAGCCAGGACTTCTGGTTTTGCAGCTGGAGCTTCCAAGGGGTGCATGGCTGATCTCACGGGGTGCACATGCACCCACATGCTCCCCCTATGTGTTGCCAATGCCCTGATGTATGTCCTTGATATACTTATAGGCTACCACCAAGACCCCTCTAAATCTTCTCTTCTCCAGGCTGAACAGTCCCAAGTCTTTCAGCCTTTCCTCATATGACCTGGTCTCTAGGCCTCTAGTCATGCATGTGGCCCTCCTTTGGACTCTCTCGAGCACCTCCACATCCTTACTGAAGTGTGGTGCCCAGAACTGGATGCAGTACTCCAGCTGCAGTCTCACCAAGGCCGAGTAGAGAGGGAGGATGACATCCTTAGCCTTGCTTGGGATGTCTCGGTAGATGGATGCCAATGTTTGCTTAGCTCTGCTAGCTATGGCATCACATTGGTGGCTTATGTTTATTTTGTTGTCTATCACAACACCCAGGTTTCATTCAAATGTGGTGCTAGCAAGCGTAGCACTGCCAAGCCTGTTAGTGTGTTGTAGACTATTTCTCCCCAGACGGAGCACTTTACATTTCTCCATATTAAAAGACATCTGGTTGAGGTCCACCCGCCTTGCGAGCCTGTCCAGGTCGGCCTGTATTGCCAACCTGTCTTTGAGCATGACCACACTCCCCCATAGTTTGGTGTCATCAGCAAACTTTGCTAGTTCACTTTTTATACCCAAATCCAAACCATTGATGAACATGTTGAAAAGCACTGGTCCATGTACTGAACCCTGAGGGACACCACTGGTCACCCTCCGCCATGATGACTTGTTCCCTAGTGACATCAGAGTGAGACCGCACTCTGGTGCCACCTAGATGGTTCGGGCACTGCTCCTACTCTCCTGCTACGTCTTTGATGTTAGTTGATGGGGAGGCAGTTCCCTGTCAGTGGCCCCAAAGGGGTCTTGACCCTGGTCTTTTCTTCGTGGGGCTCCAAACCTCCCCTTTACCCCACCCTTACCACATCCACAGCCTGGGAAAATACTGCTCCCTGTAGTCTTCCCTGGGATGATCTAGCCTCATCCACATTACCTGCCTCAACCTGGGTCAGGTCTTTCTGGCCGTCAATCTCTCCCAAGTCAATCCCTTGTCTTTGGATCAGCTTTTGGGCATCTAAACCTGCTCCAGCCCGGGCTGACTGTAACTTAGGACAATTTTAACTGAAAAGGTCTGCTGACAGGCACCTGGGATTCTGTCTCCCAGGACCCCTCTGTCCTCCTGGGGTGGGGGAGGGAGTCTGTCCGTCTCTCCCCTCCTAGAGGGCTTGGGAACAGCCCGCCTCTCCATGTGATTTTACTGGGGCCCACCACCTGGTAGTACTTTTCTCAAAGTTGATCACTCCTGGTCCCACCACCTGGTGGTACTTGCCACTTCCCCACAGGGCTCCAACGCAGCCGCCTCCTGCTCCTCCCTCTTCATTGGGCTTCCCAAGGGATTTAGCTGTCCCTCATTGCCCCTCCCAGCCGTGGTACCTGAGCTCTGTGATGAGGCTGTGGCTCCGCTCATTGTAGCAGGACACTAGGGTGCCTGCTACTGAGTGGTAGTAAAAGGCTTCAGCTGCCAATCACCAAGGCAGCTCAGGTGCCAGTTGCTGGGGCAACCAGGCGGGTCACATGGCCAAAAAGGGGGCAGGGCCAGACCTTTATAAACAGCCCAGGCCAGAACCTGGGAGGCAGTTCCTTCCAGGCAGGTGCAGGCGTTGGCTGCTGGCTGGCTGGCTGGCTGGCTGGCTGGCTGGCTGGCTGGCTGGCTGGCTGGCTGGCTGGCTGGCTGGCTGGCTGGCTGGCTGGCTGGCTGGCTGGCTGGCTGGCTGCTGCTGCTGCTGCCTGACCATGCAGACCGGCTGCGATGATGCAGGGGAAGAAAAAACCCTAAGGGAGGTATAGCTAAGAGCCAGTGTGGCATGGAGTTTATGTTGTGAGCCAGAAGGCTTCTTGTGGTTATGTTATAGCTATTTGGCTCTGGGTTTAGTTATTGTTATACTGGAGGACCGGGTGAGGCTATAGGGGCATGAGGAGGCCTCATAGGGCTCCCCAGTAGCTTAGGGGCTCCTGGTGCCCCGTGAGGGCACAGTGTGCAGTACCACAGAGGACAAGGAAGCATGAGAGGTGTGGCATAGGCCCCAAGAGAGCGAGGAAGTGCAAGAGGTGCTGCACAAGCGCGAGAAGTGCAGCATGAGCGTGAGAGGTGTGGCATGGGCCCCGAGAGGGTGAGGAAGCGTGAGAGGCACGGCACAAGCGCGAGAGGCATGATATAGGCCCTGAGAGGGTGAGGAGGTGCGGGAAGCGCGACATAGGCCCTGAGAGGGTGGGAAGCCCAGAGGGTGTGGTCACGTGTAGTTTACAGACACCCACCAGGGTGTGGGCAGGAAAGGATCCCGGAGTGGCTCCACTGTGGTGGGGACCCCAGAGGGTCAGAGGGGCGCAGGGTGCGGGACCAGCCCAGGAGCACTAGAGAAAGGGGCGCAGGTTGTGTGACAGGCCCAGGAGCGCCGGTAAAGGGGAGCAGGTTACGGGACAAGCCCAAAGGTGCTGGTGAAGGGGCACAGGTTGCATGACCAGCCCAGGGGCGCCAGGTGCACAATAAGCCCAAGAGTACTAGAGAGTGGACACCGGGGCGTGATGAGCCCAGGGGTGCCAGGTGTGCGACAGGCCCGAGGGTGCCAGAGAGGGGCACCAGGGCGTGGCGAGCCCAGGGGCACCAGAGAGGGGCGACGAAGGGCAAGGACTTAATTACCTCCAGGAGCAGCTGCGAGGCTTGGGGCATGCTAAAGGGGAGGAAGGAGGCACGCATTGCCCATAAGACTGGGGTTGCACTGAGTCACCCCCTATGGGACGGGGATAGTTTACCATAACGCCGTGTGGTAGGAGATTGGAGGCAGCCTCCCATAGAACCATATACATATCAGCAAGACATGGCGGGCGAGAATAGGGGGCGCTAGATCACCTAAGTGGCACGGCAGGAGGGGCGCTAGTGGGTTCACGGCCGCCCCTAGGCCCCGCCCTGTGACATCTGCCATGACCTGCCCGTAACAAAGCCATGTTGGCTATCCTTCAGAATACTGCCTTCTGCTAGCCTGTCTGTAATGGATTCTTTCATCATTTTCTCCAGGATTTTACTAGGGATTGAGGTCAAACTGATTGGCCTGTAATTCCCCAGGTCCTCCTTTCTCCCTTTCTTAAAGATAGGCACCATGATGGCCTTCTTCCAATCTTCTGGGACATCTCCCAAGCACCATGAGTCTTCAA
The DNA here is from genome assembly GCF_052110815.1 of Crocodylus siamensis. Lineage (NCBI taxonomy): Eukaryota > Metazoa > Chordata > Crocodylia > Crocodylidae > Crocodylus > Crocodylus siamensis. The sequence goes on from NC_143395.1 coordinate 208,850,950, forward strand.
AGAACTTTACCATTAGACATGTGATGACATCAGCCGGTTCTTTTAGCACCCTTGGATGAAATTTGTCTGGTCCTGCTGACTTATAGATATTAAGCCTTTGTAGGTGCTCCCCCACAAGATCTGTGCTAACTATTATGGGGTGTCACCCGCTCCATAATCTTTCTATAACCTGTCAAGCAGGCTAACACCATTGGACTTGTGGAATACTAACATGAAGAATTCATCCAGGACTTCAGTTTTGTCCTGTGTGTTGGTTATCAGCCGATCCTGGTTTTCCCTGATAAAAAACAAATTGCAAATTCTCTAATAAAAACCCAAAAATCCATTATTAAAATGAAAAACCACTATATATAGGTATCAAATGAACACAACATTTTATTGATATATTTATCATTTTCAAACAATTTGGAAGCCTACCAGTGTCTCAATCACTGTAGTAAAATAAATTCTAAATACCTATACATTTTGGTATTTGATTCTGGGTTTTTAATTAGGGAAAATCAGCTCCCCCTGACCCCTTAGCTCACCAGGGCACAGGTCTAGGCCCCTCACTCCAAGTCACAGTCCCCTGGCCCCTCACTGACCCCCACACACCCCTACCCCCCCACCAGATGGGGGTCCCCAGATGCTAGGGCTGCAGGACCAGGGACCCAGGTCCACATTCTCCTGCCCCACCACAGCAGTGCCTGAGCCCTGACTGCTACCCATGGGAGGCAGCAGCAGAGTGGAGTATGGAGCCTGGATCCCCCCTGCCCCCCTCATGGGCAGCACAGCCAGGGCACAGCCTGTAGGGGGGCAGGGGCAGATGGGGGCAGCTCTCTGCCACTCATGCACTCCTGGGGGAGTAGGGGGGCATGTGTTCCCCTGATCTGTGCATGGGGTAAGAGTGGGTGCAGGGGTGGGCTGTCCACTGTGGACTCGGGCTCTCAACCCTGCTGCCCTCCCCCAGGGTCTCCATGGCACAGCAGGTGGGACCTGGCACAGAGGGCAGAACAGGGCCATGCAGGAATGCTCCTTGCTGCTACAAGTTCTGCACTGCCCTGGCACCACACCCCCTACCCACCTCAGAGCAGTCAGAGGACACGTCACCAGGGTAGTACAGGGCTCACAGCAGTGGCACTGAGCTTCCCTGCCTGGCCCTGCTCTGCCTTGTTGTGCCGGATCCCACCCACTGGGCCATAGAGGCCCTGGGGCAGGGAAGCAGGACTGGAGGCCCAAGCCAGCAGTGGGCAGCTCACCCCCGCCCCACATACAGATCTGGGGGGCACAGATCCTCTCTGCCTCCATGGGAGTTCATGCAGCAGCAGGGAGCTGGCCCTCTGGGGGAACCCCCTTGGCCCTATCTCACTCCTAGCTGGGAGCCTGTGGCCACACATTGTGGTCCTGGGCCCCAAGCCCTTGCACTGCCAAGCTAGGCAGTAGCCCCAGCCCTACCCAACTCCCTCCCTCTCTGGGGGCCTCATTCCCATTCCTCCCACCCCCATGCTTACCAGCTGCTCTCCAGGCTGCCTGGCATGTACATGTTTCCAGAAAGATGTATATACACATGGCACCCCTGCCTAACCGCCCTCCTCCTGCTTCCCCCAGCCCCTTGCAACCTGGAACTCTGCCAGCCTGCAGAGAGAGCTCTTTTCAAAAGACCAAATCCACATGTTTCTCTGTTAAAATGAAAAATCCATGTTTTTCTCAGGCAAAAGGGAAAGCCCTCCCTTCCCCACTCCTCTACAGAGAACACAAAACTACCATAGTCCATACCATGGGGGAAAATTCCTTCCTGATCCCAAATGCGGCAATCAGCCTAACTCCGGCTCTCCACCCAGGAGCCTCCATGTTTTAGTCCCAGCTAGAGAAGAGGCATACCCCAGCCTTGGCTGCAGCCAACACCCAATGCTTCTGAGGAAGGCAGAAAAAGTACTCCAGTCTCCTCTAACAACAGGAGTGGAACAATTACTTCCCAGCCACATGGGACAACAGTAAAGCATTCACTCTGCACTGCCACCTGGGAACCACAAGCACGACTCCATGTATCATACAACCTTCCTGGAGAGCCAGAACTGCCTTTTCTATCATCCTATCCCCTCCTTCAACTTATCCCAGATCCTTTAAATCTTCTTTCATAACCAAGTCAGTTGTGGAGCACTGCTTCAGTGTCTTCTCCTGCTGCTGAGTATGCTCCTCTCCTATTTCCACGTGCATTAGACTGCACAGATCTTCTCATAGTGTGGGGATCTCCTAGCTTTTCCAACTATTGCCCTTCACAGCTTACACCAGGCATTGCTACTCTTAGATCATCCCTGATCAACGTTTATCCAACCTCTTCTTGAAACTTTCGAATAGAGGAGATTCCAGAACTTTCCTAAGCAGTATATTCCACTGCCTGACTCCTCAAATAGTAAAGACGTTTTTCTGATATCCAAACTAAATTAACTTTTCTGCAACTTAAAGCCATTGCTATGCATCCTGCCCTCTGTAGAAAAGAAAAGTGGTTCTTCCTCTTCTTTATGGCAGTCTTCATATATTTGAGGATTGCTAATCTGGTACCCTCTTAATTGTATTTTCTGTAAGCTAAACCTGCTTAGTACTGTCAGCCTCTCCTCGTATAATTTCCTTTCCAACCCCTTTATTATTTTTCTCATCCACCTTTGGACCCTCTCGGACTTTTCCACATTCTTTCCAAAATGCACAGCCCAGAACTGCACATAGTACTCCAGATGAGACCTAACCAGCACCCACTAGGGTGGCACTGTAATATCATGTAACCCAGGCTGTACTCCAAGAGGTACCCCCTCTCCAATTGAAGGGATCAAAGCAGCTGCACAGACACTGTGGGAGGTGTAGGGACTCTCCTCCCCCTATAGAGCAAAGCCAGACCACCAATGGAGACTTAACCATATACTTTTTAATACTGGGAACATAATCAGAGGGTATAATGCCCCAAGGGGGGCAGGATTCAACAAAGGTTAGATACTTACAATCATTGACAAAAAACAGGGTTAACAAAATATAAAACACAAACAGCAGAACAAACAATATGGGTTGGTGAAATATAAAAAAGGCACAAAATGGAGGGGGAGAAAACAATGGCCCCTATTCACTGGCAAGATTTGCTTCTTGTCAGCTTACTTACCCCAAGTCACCTCACCTAGGACTTGAACCCAGCTCTCCCACATAGTAGGCAGGAACACTACCATACAGCCACCAGTGGTGGCACTGTTTCATCCTGCTAGGGGTCTTGACCTTCCCAGAGCCCCAGCCTCACAATTTGCTGACTGGCCTCTGATTGGAGGAGCTGGAAATAGAGCTGGGAACCTCTCAGGGCACTGCTCAGATCCAGAGTGGGGGGGAGCATCTCCTGCTGGCTACAACCTCTCCCAAGGGATCCTGGAGCCCAGTGGGGAGCCTCTCCTGCTGGCCGCACGCCACACTGCTGAGGGTCCCACTGCTGCCTGCAGGTCCTGCTCTTTCAGGCTTTTCTGGGGCACTGCTCCTGCCCCACTGGCCCAGCTCTGTGAAGCTCCTCCCTTGTTGTCCCTGGCTGGTCTCTCCTGAGTCAGCCCATGCTGCCCCTTTTATCCCCCTCCAAGTGACCCAAGGGGCCAAGCAGGACATGGTGGGGGGTGAGTCTCTGGGGCCTGATTGGTGCAGAAAAGGAACCCCAAGTTCTCCAATCATCTTTTACCCCTTCAAAACCCCTGGGCTAGGTCACTGCCAGCCAGCCCGTCACAATCGCATCCTGTGTCTTATACCCAGTACCTTTGTTGATACAGCGCAAAACCACATTCACTTTTTTTCCATCAGCATCACATTGCTGACTCATGTTGAATATGTAATCCACCAAAAGCCCAAGATTCTTTTCAGTAACTGTACTACCAACCAGCCAGTTATGTCCCAAGTATGTGTGGCCAGTAGGTATGTGTGGTCTTGATTATTATTCCCTAAGTGTAGCATCTTGCATTTGTCTACATTAAACTTCAGCCTGTTGTCATTAGCCCAACTTCCCAGCCCATTGAGACCCTTCTGCATTCTACTCCTGTTCTCCAGTCTGTTTTCAGTCCTTCCCAGTTTTGTGTTTGCAAATTTGCTTGAGAATCTCTCCAATTCCAGCATCCAAACCATTAATAAACATGTGGAAGAGCACTGGACCCAGGACAGAAGTGTATGGAAACTCACTAGAAACCTCTTACCATTCCAACTTTCATCCATTTATAATTACCCTTTGCTTTCAGCTATTGAGCCAGTTGTCTATCCAGCATGTAGTAATTATATCTAGCTCACATGTCATCAATTACCATAGTTTATGTGAAAGTCATGTGGAACTTTGTCAAAGGACTTACTACAGTCCAAATGCACTATGTCCACTGCATGCCCTTCATCCATCCAGTTAGTTACTTTGTCAAAAAGTAAATCAGATTTGTTTGACATGATTTGTTCTTGGCAAACTCATGTTGGTTGCTCATGACCAGACTCCCCCTCAACCCCAGGTGTTTGGAAATGGAGCTTTGCTGGGAGGGAGTGCTGAGAGCCTGGGGTGGGGGCAGGACCGTTACTTGTTTTGGGGACTCAAAAGAAGTCCCCAGCTGCTGCTGCTACAGCTCACTGCCTGCCCTGTTTGTTGTTTCTACAGTAGTAGTGTGCAGGCTGTTGTCACTCCTTGCCATGGCTGGAGAGAGGGGTGCTGCTCTGCTGTCAATGCAACTGAGAAATGGCTGCTGCTACTGCCCATTGCCACCAGGGTCATTGCTCTACTGTCTACTAGGGCTGTGCAAAATGGCACTGTTCCATTTCAACTTGAGTTTTGAGGTTTGAATGGAACAGTGCTTTGTTTCAAATTTCATTTTGAGTTGAAACAGCTGTTCCATTTCACTTTGTCGAAACAGCATCAAAACAGCTTCTCTGTTTCAACATTTTGCCCAACCATTGTGCTGAGGAAAGGAACTCAGCCCAGCTGGACTGAGTTGGTTTCCGCAGCCCCAGTCGTCATGCTGGCGTTGGGAAGTTAGCCCAGCTGGGCTGAGTTCCTTTCCCCAGTGCGAAGGTCAAACTCAGCCCAGCTGGGCTGATTTCCCATCCCCAGCCCGATCTAGCATGGGGATAGGAACTCAGCACCAGCCTGATCATAGGGCTGCAGATGGGAACTGAGCAATTGGGCTCAGTTCCTTTCCCCAGCACGATCACAGCACTTGGGAGGGGAACTGAGCCTAGGCTGTTCCCTTCCCTTGTGCTGTGATCAACTTCCTGCAGCCAGGTGGCAGGAGACAGGGAGAGCCAGGGCTCCGCACCCGGCTGTTACTGGGAGTGCAGCCCTGGTTCTCCCCTGTCTCAGACCACCTCACTGCTGGCTTTAAAACTCAAAATGTTTTGGAACTTTCAAAACATTTTGACTAGCCTTGTTTTGTTTCAAGGCTGTTTTGAAGTCCTTCATTTTGATTCAATTTCACTGTTTTGAGCTCAAAATGAGTCAAAACAGTGTCAAATCAAAACAGCTGGCAAAATTTCACACAGCCCTACTGTCTACTTGTAGTTACAGAAGCAACCCAACTGTTTTTGACCACAAGCACACTCAGAGATTTCAGTTTCAGCTTCAACCTGGTCTACCAGTAGTCCAAGGACTTTAATTACTGATAAATAAATATGTAACAGGTCCCAGGCTAAACTCACTAGGAAGCAATTGTACATCACCAGTACTTTTCTCTGCAAGGCTGGACAAAACATAATACCACTGTCCAGGGCAAACTCCCACCTTGATCTCCGTAGTCTTCCTTACAATACCTGAGGTGAAGGTCTTCCCATCTTAGACACTCACACAAATCATGGTGAGCACTAACTGCCCAGCAGCCTTCACCCAATTTTCTCTTATAGCATCAGTACCCTTATAAACTTTGACATTTTAGAAGGCAAGACCTTTGCACACCAACTCCTACTGACCCACTCACCTGGCCCCATGTATTTAAGCTGTTAGAAAGCAGTTAAAAGCATATTAACACAGTCAAAACAAGCAAAAAGCAAAACAAGCACTTCCCTCGCCCATGTATACCAATGGCATTATGCAGATAAGGGACGCAGTTCCTAGCAATCTGACTCTCCATACTAATGGAAGTATGCAGATAAGCACCACAGAGAGGTTGTCACACAGAACAGGTACAGTAATAGGATTATATCTGTAAGTAGAAGGCCAGGGCTAGTCTCACAAATTGTAGCCGCAGAGCACACGCCTGTAATTGTAGGCCTCATTTCACAATGGAGCTCATGTTGGCTATAACACCTTCCAGTGGCAGCGTATTTCCAGGAGTCATTCCACAGCAGTTGTGCCTACAGACTCATGAGGGAGATCTCACAAATTGCAGGGAACAGCCTTGCTCAGCCAAAGCTGAGCTCTCTGACATCAATAGGCATTAAACAGAGAATCTTCTATCACCACCAAAGGCCAGAAGACTATGGGGCACAATCACTGGGCCCATGAACCCTCAGGAAGGTTCTGCTCCTGCACTGTTTCTGGCCTGGTAGATGAACAAGCCAGGCCACACCCACCCCATGCCTCGGTTTCCCCATCTGTACAACGTGGAATGAAATCTATCTCCTACACGGTGCAAATTGCAACCTTTGAGAAATTAAAGTGATACATTGAAGCTAGATTTTATTACAGACTTACGGACTGGCATCCATGAAGAGAGAGCCCCAGGCCCCATTCCCTGCCCATAGTCCATCAGACTTTTCTGGTTCTGCCTTCAATTCTGTGTACAAACATGAGGAAATTTTTAGTTCAGGTTCCCACAGCAACAGCCTTACAAGCCCCAGGGAGGAGTTTTATCACTTTAGAGGGTGCTAAATTTATGACTTAATACTAGTTCCTAATGCATTCTGTGACTTTGCTGCCATGGAAACTAGGGCTGAGCATGCCTCCAGCACATGGCCCGTGGCAAATGCCCTCTTTCCCCACCCCATCAGGAAGAGCCAGTACCTAGAGGGCACCTGCTAGTGAGGTCAGTACTGAACCTGTGGAGTATGTAGGTCCACAAGAGGGGGCAGTGAGAGAAGCATCCTAGATGCTGAGACTAGGACATCCTTCTGTGGGTGAAGGCAGGAAAAGAAATGCAGAACAGCTTCTTGGGATAAGGGGTGGCTGTCCAAAGCTCTCTGGCCCCTTCCCTGTGTCTTGTCTCATCAGCTTGCCTGCCCCGTGGTGAAGAAGGAGTTTTCTACCTAGTGCCTCACTAGGGGTGAGGGTGTTACAGGACTGCTTCTGTGTCAGGCATCCCTGTGCTTGGAGAGGCATTTGAATATTACAGTCAAGCAAGCTGCTGGCTGGGAAGCTGCTACCTTTGATGTTAGGCTGCTGTACAATATAAGGTCAGTTCAGGGAGTGGTGCCAGGTTGGGGGGCCTCATTGCTGAACCCATGGGAACTGCAGTCAGTATTGCCAATTCTCAGCCAGTTTTGAAGTTGCCTGGCAATCAGGCAAGAATCGGCATTCCTCTTGGGAATTCGGGCCTGCCTAGAGGAAGACGCCCCACTGATTGGCTGCCTGCCCCATGTTCTTGCCTTCTGGGGTAAAGCAGTAGGACTGTGCAAAATGGCAGTTTTCCATTTCGACCAGCGTTTTGACATTTCAACAGAACAGCATTCCGTTTTGAATTTTGTTTCAATGCAAAACAGCTGTTCTGTTCCATTCCATTCCGTCAAAACAGTTTCGCCGTTTCAACCATAAGCTATAATGGAGAAGGTTGAAACAGCCTATAACTTTGTCATTTCTGGCCTGATTTGGACAAAACATACAGGAATGGTAGCCCTATCTGAGAGAATGAAACCTGTCAAGTTTCAAGGAGATATGTGCAGGGGATTCAGGGAAACTGCACCCCAGAGTCTTGAAAGCAAAACTTATGTCACTCATATGTTCAACCATGTAACTCATGTGTTAAGCCACAGTGGGGTCAAAACTGCCAGCATGCTAGCCCCTGCTGAGGCCACAAAGCCTGCCAAGTTTCAAGGAGATAGGTGCAGGGGTTTGGGGGATACTGTACCTCAAGTTGCAGACAAGTGACATGAGTGACACTGTGTGTGTTAAGGCACAGCAGAGTGAAAGCTGCAGGCCTGCTAGCCCCTGCTGAGGCCATGAAGCCTGCCAGCTGTCAAGGAGATAGGTGCAGGGGAGTTATGGGGCCCTGCACGCCCAGCTGCTGACAGACAAAAGTCATGACATGGGTGCTTGTGCAACTGCTGCCTCTCATGAGGCAGCAGGACTGAAGATCCCCCATCACTTGTCACCACAGACCAGGGGGTAATAATCGACCACAGTAGGAACATGGGCCTGCAGTGCGATGCTGTAGCCAACAGGGCTAACAACACCCTGGCATGCATCAATTGATGCATCTCCAGCAAAACCAGCAAAACTATGCGAAGAAGTGATTCTCTTGCTCTACTAGGCTCTACTTGGGATTGGTGAGACTGCAGCTGGAGTACTGCGTCCAGTTCTGGGCTCTGCACTTTAACAAGGATGTGGTAAAGCTTGAGACAGTCCAGAGAAGGGCTACCCATATGATCAGAGATTTGCACAGCAAGCCCTACAATGAAAGCCTGAGGGACCTGGGATGACTCAGCCTGAAAAAGAGAAGGCTGAGAGGGGATTTGGTAGCAGCTTACCACTACATCAAAAGCATACATCTAGGGCTTGATAAACAACTGTTTACCAGGGCACCCGTGGGGAAAACTAGGAGTAATGGTCACAAACTCCTGGAAGATGGTTTCAGGCTCATTGCTTGCTCAACATTAGGAAAAACTACTTTACAGCTAGGGTGTCCAGACTGGGGAATAAGCTCCCTCCAGGGGTGGTGTGATCACCTACCCTGGCAATCTTCAAAAGACTAAACAGTCACCTTGCTGGGGTCACCTGACCCCCAGTTATCTTTCCTGCTTGGTGCAGGGGGCTGGACCCAATGAACTTTTAAGGTCCCTTCCAGCCTTAAAATCTATGAAGCTGTAAGTGGTGGGAGCCTAAGTCTTAGGAGATATGGCTTTGAAACAGTTCTTCCAGAGACTTCCAGAGCAAGCTTGGTCAGGTTCCTTAGCCTCCCTGAGCCTCAGTTAATCACCTGTAAAATCGAGTAATTACACTTCCCAAGTCACAGGAGTGTTGTGAGAATAAGTTCATTAAACAACTGTGAGGTACTATGGCAGGCTTCATGGGCACAGCAGGGCCTAGCAGGCTGGAAACTTTCACCACCCTCTGCCCCAAGAGACACAGTCCCACAAGCACCCATGACACGAGTTTTGCCTGTCAGCAGCTAGAGGTGCAGGGCCCCAGAGCCCAGAATCCCCCTGCACCTATCTCCTTGACAGCTGGCAGGCTTTGTGGCCTCAGCAGGGGCTAGCAGGCCTGCAGTTTTGACCCCGCTGTGGCTTAACACACTACATATGACATGAGTTTTGCTTTCAAGATTCTGGGGTGCAGTTTCCCCAAACCCCCTCCACCTATCTCCTTGAAACTTGACAGGCTTCATGCCCTCTGACACGGCTACCATTCCTGCAAGTTTCATCCAAATCAGGCCAGAAATAACAAAGTTATAGCTGTTTCAACCTTCCCCATTATAGCCTATGGACAAAACGTCAAAACAGCGTTGAAACGTTTTGACTTGCCTTGTTTTGTTTTGATGCCATTTCAATGATATCTGTTTCATTTAGACTTCACAGTTTCGACCTCAAAATGAGTCGAAACAGCATCAAAATAAAACTGACGGTGAAATTATGTACAGCCCTATAAAGCAATCAATTAGGGCTGCCTAGAACCCTGCAGAGCTCTCTCCTCTCAGCAATCACTCAGAGGCAAGGAAAAGGAGAAGGAAGGTAGCACCCACCTCCCTTCTGTCCCCACCCTGAAAAAGGGGGAAGGGTCCCCTCAACAACTGCTCAGTGAACCTGGGAGGGTGTACTAGTCCAAGCCCCATGCTGGCCCACCCAGAGTTAATGAGCTAAGAAAGGATACAATCAGCCCTGCCATGCCACACCAACACACCATGTCAGACTGGGAAGGAGGGGTTCAAAGACAGGGGGACAGAATCTGGTTGGGAGCCAGGCTATCCTGTCCCATCTGCTGCTGAAGGCAGGAACCTTAGACTCTGACTAGCCTCTCCTGGAGATAGGGTTGCCAACTCTGTTTGAATATGTTCTGGGAGGTTTCATCACACGATGTAATGACATTAATGACTTTATGTCAGAAAGGCAAATGTATTTTACTATTACATTTTTAAAACCCACTGGACAACTGTATACATCAGCTTCAACATTTAATATCTATCTTAATGCATGTCTTATCATTTATCTCTCAGGTGACTCTCAGCAGTCTCCTGGAGATTTATCTCTAATTCCTGGAGACTCCAGGGCAATCCTGGCAGGTTGGCAACCCTACCTGGAGAGCATGGAGGGCTTGACACTGAAGTAAGGCTTGAAGCTTTTACCACAGAGTCCTGCTGGGACCATGCAGGTATAACCAATGGGGGTTGGGGGAGAGGCGGGGGCAGTTGATCTGCAGGTTGCAGGTAAAAGTAACTGGTAGACAAGGGCTGGAAAGCAGTGGGCTGTGAGTGCTCCTGCAGCACCACATTTAAGGGTGGGAGAAAGCAGACAAAGCAGAATTGAAAAGAGAGAGTTACAGATCAGATGGCCTCCACCCCAGCTGTGCTGCTGAGCCTGTTGCTGCTGACTGGTGAGACTGTGGATGCTGGCTGCAGCCTCTGGTCAGACCTGCCAGCCCCCAGGGCCACCTGCAGGCAGCTGAATGCAGCAGGGCCAGCACTACCGCCCTGCTGCACACCCCCAGCAGCCTGCCCTGTGACTGCAGGTGCTGAGGGACATAGGATCAGCCTTGCAGCTCCCAGTCCCATGCCATGCCTCTGTGCTGGGCACTGCTAGCAGCTTCTCAGGGCCAGCAACACGGGGACAGCTGACGGGGGCCCAGAGAGTAGGCATGGGACCCATGATGTCCTCCTCATCTTCCCTTTCCAGGCCCACCACTGCCCACATATGCACATCTGTGGCAGCTACTTGGGGTCCCAACTGGAGCCAGGAGGAGGCTGGAGACCTTGTGGCACTCTGGGGTGACACAGAGGTGCTGTGCCAGTTCCAGCAAGGCAGGCATTCCAACGCCCACATTTATGAGGCCCTGTTGGGTGAAAGATGAAGGCATTGCAAGCACAGTGGATGACCCTGACTAACCACAATCATCAGTTTCAGTTTCTAGGGTCAGAAGGGACCTGAGCAGATCATCAAGTCTGACCCCCTGCCATGGGAGGAAAGAGTACTGGGGTCAAATGACCCCAGCAAGGTGATTGTCAAGCCTTGTCTTAAAGACCCCCAGGGTAGGAGCCAGCACGACTTCACTTGGAAGTTGGTTCCAGATCCTAGCCGCCCTGACCATGAAGTAGCGCCTCCTGAGGTCCCTGAGCCTCTCCTAGTTTGGCTGTGCTTACAAAATTATGCCCTTTATGCAGCAGCTGACCCATATTCTGGCACTCTAGAACCCAAGCCACCATCTGTCTGTATTCAGCAGTACAGGCCACCTGCCCAAGACCCTGCCCCCTCCAGTGACGTGTCAAGCGCCCCAGTCCAAGGGCAGGTGTGCCACCAGCCACATGAGCCCCAGACACATGGTAAGCCATGCACTGGGGAGGAGGGTCCCAGCCCCAGTCCCTGCCCCTGTTCCTGGTCCCAGCTCCTGCCCCTGCCTGGCTTGCCCACACTCCCCTGGCCCCAGGTTCCCTCCCACAGCACACAGAAAGGCAGGACATAGTTCAAAACTTTATTGAGCAATCTGTGCCTCCACAGCTGGAAGGGTGCAGGTCTTTCATATGCCAAGGAAGGCATTGATGCCAATGGTGATGTCCTCCTCAGTAGTGGGGGGCAGGGACATATAACACTGCCACAGGTAGCCTTCCAGGCAGAGGCAGAGGCAGAGGTTATGAGGCAGCCTGGGTTTGCCCCCCACTCCACACCATTGTAGCTCAGGGTTCCAAACCAGGAGTGCAGCTGCAGCTGGGGCACCAGGATGATCAGCAGCAGCAGAATGTAGTGGTTTGGGCGCACCTAATCCTGCACAAACAGTTCGTTGCACACCACCAGAGGCACACGCTGCAGGGGCACGCTCGGGGCACAGCTGGCCTCAAAAGGGTCCCAGTGGGGAAAGCAGGGGCACAGCCAGCTCCTTATCCCAGTTGTCTGGGAGCCCCATGTGCCCCGTGCCTGGGCACCATGGGCTAGGTGACACCAAAGCAGAGCAAATGGTCTGCAGGGAGAGAGGGGGGAGCGGGGTCTCGAGCTGTGGCAGCAAGTGCTGCCAGAAGTCTGCAGGGGAGCACATAGGATGGGGGACTCGGCCATGGGCTGCCTGAGCCCTAGCTTTCCTGCCCAACTTATTGTGGCCCCTGGGCACCTGTGCATGGCCAGCCTCTGATCTGAGGCCAGGCAGCGCACAGCCCCTGTGGCAGAGCATCTTATCTCTGAAATGCTGCAAACTCTCACAAAGGGTTTCTGTCTCCTGGCTCTACAGGCCCAGCATCTGGACACAGGGGAGAGGCCACAGGCCACAGCAGGGCCACCACCATGGAGCACTGGGGCCTGCCAGCTGCACCAGAGGTGCACACAAGAGTGGACCCTCCTCCTCTAGCTGGTGGTGGTGTCTGAGGAGAGGGCAGCAGATACATGGGCCTGACACCAGGAAGAACTGACCCAGGAAGAGAAGTGGCAGGAGGAGGACCTTGCCCATCAAGAGAGGTGGCAGCAGGGGGACATCACCCACGAGGCAGCGTGAGGCCAGAAGGACTGAGAGCACTGGGCTGAACTCCTACCCCTGGAGCAGGAGTAGATCCATGTTCCTAGGGACCAAAATAGGATCCTTGGCCAAGCCATGGAGACCATGGACAATGACTGCAGGACCCTGGACATCATCCTGGACCTGGCAGTCTCATTTGTGCCTGCCACTGCTTGGCCCCTGTCCCTAGCTCTGCCATCCCAAAGCAAGCTCCCATCTTGGCCTGGAAGGAGGTCCTCTGCTACCTCCCACCCACAGGACCCCCTGACCCAGCCCCTTCCCTGTGTCTGCTGCCACCCACATGGGCCCAGCCCCGCTGCTCACTCCAGTTCCATGTGGGCATGGAGCCAGAGCTGCCTGGAGTGGTGCCAGGACTTGACATCAGCCCTACTGGGCCTGGATACTGCCAACAAAGGGGGAACCACTTGCTCCAGCAGAGCACCGACTGCCATTGCCCCTGGGCAAGCCCTCTGCCCACCATGCATGTTGTGGCTTGCACACCTGCAGAGGAACAGCCCAAGGCAAGGCTGCTGGCCACCTGCCCCCAGGCTGTGCCCCCTAGGCACTCCCACCCCATGAGCCCCCATTCTGGGACACAAAAACACAGATTGTACATAGTTTTAAAACTGGGAAGAGGATTTTTATTGATGGTGGATAAGGAGATTGGTGGAAGGGCTCTGTGTTGGGGAGGAAGGTGAGGGAGCTCTGTGTGTTGGGGAAGGAGGGGGGAGGGATGGGGGAGTGCAAACTGTGAGGGGAATAAAGATTCCTTGTTTGGATACATACCTGGCATGAGAGTGGTGCTAGGGGTGGGCAGGGAGTAAGGGGTCTGTGGCAGCAGGGCAGTCAAGTTAGAGGGGAGAGTGCTCCGGAAAGCGGCCCACCAGAACCTCCCACACCCAGTGCCCTAGCTCCTGTTGGCGAGTGCACAACTTACCTGGGGCTTCAATGGTGGGACCTGCCACTTCCACTGCAGCTCATGCTGCTGGTACCTCTTGAATCAGGGGGGGCATTAGCCCCCCGACACCAGTCAGCAACTGGAGGGGCGGGGATCCCCGGCAGCTGATCCCACTGACCAGGGGACTGGGTCCCGCCATGACAGATAGCTCACCACAAAGCGGTCATGCCACTTCTGGAAGTCCTCCAGCTGCTTTTGCTTGTGGCCCTGCCCCACAGCCAGTGCTTGCAGGGGGGGCACCAGTGCTCCCGCCTGCCCACCAGCTAAACAGAGAGCGCAGCCTGACAGGGGGTGCACCGGCACTCTCAGGAGGTGTATGTGCATCCCTGTGCATCCCTATGTGTCGCCACTGCTTCTGCCACCAGGCCACCTCTGACCGCCACACCTCCTCTGCCCAGGCCTTGCAGAACAACTGTCCCCAGGCCTCACAGATATTGTGCAGCAGACATGCTGTGACGAAGACCCAGGGGAGGTTGTTCTCAGCCACTTCAAGGCAGGCAGTGAGGGAGCGCCAGTGGCCCTTGAGGGAGCCAGAGGTGCACTCAACCAGCCCAGGCAACAATTAACATGGGCCTGGTAGGGGCCCAGGTGACCTTTGTAAGGCCTTACCAGCCAAGGCAAGAGCAGGTACACAGGATCCCTGATGAACAGGGGTAGGACAACAACAGTGCCCAGCTGCAGGCACGCCACTCTCGGCATGAAGCGCTCACTCTCCACCAGCACAACCAGTCTGGAGTTTCAGAACACACGAGTGTTGTGCACACTACCTGACCAGCCAGCACTCACATGTATGAACATTCCCCAGTGGGCTACGACTGCCTGCAGGACCACAGAATGGAACATTCTGCAGCTATAAAGGGATGGTTTCCATGGGGCGGGGAAGGTCACTGGTATGTGGGTGCTGTCCAGGGCCCTGATACACTGGAGGAACCCCAGTACATGAAACCTTACCACCACCACCTGGGGGTTGTGTACATGGAGAACGTTGTCTGCTGGCACATCCTGGAGGGCATTATGTATCTCCAGGACAGCCTCACTGGTGGTGGCCTTGCCTCCACAGAACAAGTGCCCCACATACCACAGGCCGGTGGGAATGCCCAGCTTGACCAGCGCCAGGGCCAGGTGGCTATCAATGGGGAGGGCTGGGTGCATGCCAGTGTCCTGGCACTCCAGGTGGGGCCAAAGCTGGTAAAGCAGGTCCACAGAGGTAGCTCGGGTCATCTAAAAGGCATCCAACCCACTGCTCAAGGATAAGTTCTGCTGCACCAGGTGCTGCCATTAGTGCTGAGTAGCACAGCAGGCCCAGAGGTGGCAGGGCTGGAGGCCCAGGAGGGCAACAGCTTACCTGGCAGTGGTCTCCTGGAGCCCCTCATTGGCATCGCTGGTAGCAGCAGCTGCATGGTGGCAGAGGCCCTGGGAGGATGCATGGTAGATGGGCAGGCAGTCGCTAGGCAAGGGTCAACTGAGCAGAGTGAGACAGCTATGGGCCAGGTGACTGAAGCTGAAGCTATGGGACAGGAGGCCAGCAGGGTGACTGAAGTGGCCAGCAGGATCAGGGGATCTTATTCCTTGTGGCCAGGGACTGGGGCAACCATAGCATAGGGATGCAGAGGGGACACGAACACAGTTGCTACGTGCTGCATAGGAACTGGCTGCCCAGAGAACACAGTGAGGCTGGGTTTTAAAGATGCCAAGTGCTGGCAGCTGAGGCCAGAGCCTGGAGCTCCCCTCGGTGGCCACAGGGGCCTATGGCAGGGCTGGAGGGACCTGGCAGCAAATTTCCTACATGTGTAGACACCTAGTCAAAATCGTTTACTGCGCAGTAGTTTACTGTGCAGTAAATCTAGTCACGACTAAATGCATATGTAGACATGCCCTGAAAAGAGCCAACAAGGTATCACAGTGTGTAACAAGCCCCACTTCAGTCACCACCACAGGTAAAGAGGGGAAGAGCCCTTTGACTAAGACAAGACAGACTAGGAGACCCTGACTCTTTGACAGATGCAAGGGAAGTATTTGGTGAAAGACAGAGCTCCTGCTGAACAAAGACTTATTCAGGAAATGGCCTCTGGGTAGACTTGGGGAAAACCTGCTGAGGCCCAAAAGGCTTTAAGGAAGTCTAGGTTTATTTTGGGCTTATCCAGAGTGTTAAGAAGAAGGAACCTAACTGGGGAGGAACCTGACTATATGACCCATGAACCTAAAGAACATTCTAGAAAGGAAGACCAGCCATAGGAAGCAGTTTGCTACATGACCCAGCAAAGCCTTAACCCAGAACATTGCTATACCTTGCCACAGCCCTAGAGATGCATCCACTCATAACATCAAGGTGGGGCAGGTGAGTTGAGTGGGGACACCTGAATTATGCTGCACCCAGAACAGGGAGGAAGGGTGCGTGGCTATAGATGCATAAGAGACAGGGTGGAGAATGATGCAGAAACTGCCATAACAACATTTTCAGTGGTGTGACCTCACTTTAATACAGTCTGCAATACCGGTAATAATGGTTACCCCTTCTCAGGAAGGATACTGCCAAACAAGGAAAGGCTTCAGAGGATGGTGATGAGAACAATTAGGGGTCTGGAAAAACTCATTAGAAAAGAAATTGGAGTGGTTTTGTTGGAAAGGAATCAATCCATTCACTGGGGATATGAGAAAAATGTTTGACCAAGCCAGAGAAGATAAACCAGGTGCTCCTGTTTTTCCTCTCTCATTAACATAAGAACAAAGGAACCAAATAAGAAGAGTAGAAAGCTGATGGCCAGTGGAGTTAAAAGGAATATTTCAATTAAGCACAGGTTGGTGGTTGTAGCCATGGTGGTCTAAGGACATAAGCATGCAAGGTTCTTTCCTGTCAATTAAGCATATGTAAAGCAAACAGAGAGAAGGCAGAAGCATTCAGTAACTGTTTCTGTTTTGTCTTGGGGGGTTGGGAAAAAGTGGAGTTTTTATTTATACCATAACATGAAACACTATGCAGTCCAACAGTAGATTAGAATGGCATTAAACAGCAATTACTAGCAGTTTTTAAATTGGCAGGTCCATATAATTTGCATTAAGAATTTTAAAAGAGTTAGCAAAGGAGTATTCTGAATCCTTAATGGTGGGGGGGAGAGTTCAGTAATTAAAGGACTAGAAGAAAGCACACATGCCAATATTTAAAAAAAAAAAGGATGACCCAGCTATCTGTAGGTATGGCATGACACCTAATAAAATGGCTCGCAGGGAACTTCTTTAAGAAAACATTAAAGAAGTGTAATATAAGTAATGCTAGTCAACACAGATTTATAGAAAATACGTTTGGCCAAGCTCAAAAAGGAGACATGGGTCCTGGGAGACAATCAGCTAAATATGAGCTCTCACTATGAAGCTGTGGCCAGATCAGTTAATTCAGCCGTTTTCAGATTTTTTGAGCTGAGCCCTCCCGCCTTTGAGTTACAATTTTGTTCATGTCCTGTCCCCCCACCTCCACCCCTACAATCCAGACAAAAACAGATATGCAAAAGATACTTTCATAAACTTCAGAGACACAAATGCAACTTAAATTACCTAACTAAATTACCTACCCTTGTAAGTTTCAAATTCACAGATTGAAACTGATATCCACAGATACTGTACTTACCGACTTTAGCCATTTCAGCTTCTGCCTTTCATTTCAGAACAGTATCTTCTGGCAATAAGTACTGATCCATTTTCACCTCATAATAGTATGAAAAATATCAAACTCACCAGCAGAATAAACTGCACTGCACAAATGCTTGATGTAATTTGTGTTTTGAGAGTAGATATGATGAGGTATTAAACCAGAAGGCAGGAAATGTAGTTGTTGCTATGGAAATGATTGCTGGCTTAATTAAATACATTGTAACACCTGTGAAATCAGTTGGAAAAGGTTCACTCTATTTCAATTAATAATAATAATAATTTTAGAAAGCAAAATTTGCTTTGCGTATGGCACCCCCCCAACATTCCTTCGTGCCCCTCCACAGGGTGTGCCCACTGATCTAATGTGATCCTTGGTTATAAGGAAGGGAGTAATTGGGGGGGGGGCAGACTGTTACCTCTGTATCTAGGATTGGTGCAAACATTACTGGAAGTCTATATGTCCAGGTCTGGTGTCCACAGCTCAAGGATAAGAGAAAATTAGAGGGCACAGCTTAAAGAACCACAAGAATGTGTAAAGGACTAGAAAACCTGCCTTATAGTGAGAGATTTAAAGGACTTAAGTGCTTTTTCTGCTGTCCCCCTCCTCCTATGTCCACTCTATTAGAAGCACAACCTTTGACCTTGAAACTGGAATTAAGTTAAGGAAGTCCTCTAGTTTGTGTTATTCTGGAGGTCAGACTAAATGATCACAATGGTTCCTCTGTCCTCAATATATACGCACTTATCAACATAGGACAAATGATACAGTAAGAATTATTTTTTTCATCCAACACTCAATTTGAACTCCTGTTACCGCCATCTTAGAGACCAAGATTTTCTTAGGCTAGAAAGACAGATTAACTTGGGTAATGTTTATCAGGAGACCAAGATACATCTCCTGCTTATATATCTTGAAATGAGATAAAAATCTACGGGTTAAAGCTAGGCTGTAACAACTAACTGATGATGCCTTTATAGAGAGCAGGTCTGTGCACACCTCCCTCTGCTGCAGGGTTCTTTATGATTTTCTCTAATGTGCCTAATGCTGCCACTGTTGAAGAGAAAATACTGGGCCAAAGGGATCCCAGGACTGATCCATTTGATCCAGTCTGGCAGTTCCTATATATAGTCCAAAATATGAACACAAGCTGCAGGAAAAAACTCATCCAATGCAGGTTTGGTTAGAACCTATCAAAGGCTTACCTTATTTAGGACTGGGGCTGAGTGCTGCTGCATCAGCTAGTGTGCCCAGAAGGGCTGTGTGGCTTTCCCTCTGGAGCTCATAGCTCATCAGATCATAATGGCCCTTAGGACCCCTCTATATTGTAGTTACAAGCTGCAGAAAGGCCAGGCACAAAGGCAAAGTCCTTGCTCCAGGACAGCAGGTACAGAGAGTAGGAAGGTGCTAGGTGTCAAAGGCTTGTTTCCAGAATGTCTACCTGAACTTTTTGGACAGAAACATATTGTTTATGTACCTTGCCTTTCCTCAGATGAGATAAATACCTGAGGCTTCTCTGGAAGAAGACAGCTTTAAGAAAGGTCATGAGGGAGCAGAGGGTATAAGAACGATTTGGGACAGGAGGTTGGGGGCAGAGAAGAGAAGCAGCAAACAAAAAGGAGGTAAAAGGAGGTAAGTTCCCATCATCCTGGTTGCCATATTGCCTGGGCAGCAGAACATGCAAAGAGACCACAGGGGCCGCTGGGCCATCTCTGGTAGTGCAGAGGGGTGGGGGGAATGATACTATAACATATCCCATCTCCTTCGTGAGCCATTTTGCTTCAGAGGGGCATCCCACCTTGGCCAGGTTCTCAACCTTGCCAGACTCAAGGCACCCATTGGAAAATGCCAACTCTTAGCTTTCACTCATGTTTTGCTTAAGGAAAAAAATAACATAGCAATTCTTTTGTTGCAAAGAGCTCAGAAAGACCAAAGAAAGTGATGTTTGTGACACTATGGATTCCTATTTGAAATCTCTGGGTTTATCTAATGAACCATGTGTAGGTATTTTCATACCTGACTGTGCGAATACTGCACAGCACCCTGCATCAGTCTTAAAAGGATCTCATGGCACCCCAAGTATCACTGTACCCTGGTTGTGAATGGCTGCGCCATTAGCAGTGCTGGTTAAATGAAAGGAATGTGATGTAACGGCACCCTCTAGTGGAGATGTGGAATGGGAAATGGGATTATCTGTCAGAGTGGCCCAGCTTGGGCTCTTGATAGCCAGACAAGACAGTGACTAGAAGAGAAGGAGGAACAAGTCCATAGGAATCCATGAAAAAAAAAAAACAGTTCACACAGTCCTTGTTCATGCAGAACCTCATTCTGCATCATACAGAAAATGTGAAGAAGGTTACCTAGTGGGTATTTCCCATGATCCTGGCTGGAGAGAGTCTAGGATTCCTAAAATCACAGAAAAGTAGGGTGGGAAGGAACATCTGGAGGCCATCTAGCCCAGTGGTTCTCAACCTTTTTTGTACCAGCACCCATTTATAAACATCGATGGCCAGTCCTGACCCAGCACCCCTCACTCCCAACTCCTCCAGGGCCCAGCTCCCCAGTGTGTGGGCCAGGGAGTGGGTGTGTGGGTTACACTGGGGTATGTGTGGGGCACTGGGGCCCTAAGCAGCGCCAAACACCCCATTGCAAGCTAGAGCTCTGCAAGTCTGCAAGGGAAAAACCATGGTTTCCCATGTTTTGCTCCTTTAAAGGAGAATCCATTTTTAAAGTTTATTGATCCATTTTCAAGTTTGTTTGCGGCCCTTTTGTATATTCTTGTGACCCACTTTTGGGTCATGGCCCACAGGTTGAGAAGCACTAATCTAATTCAATCCCTGATTGAGGCAGGATCATCCCTATCCAAACTATCCCATATAAATTCTAATCCAAGCTATTTCTAAAACTACACAATTGACCCTGTCACACAACTACAAGGCATATTGCCCAACGATACAGACACCAAAAACACCCTACCCAGCCACAGGTAATGCAGGAAGACAGTAGTAGCCAGTGTTCTGCAGCTGCAAGGGCTATTAAAATGTACTCAAGAAAGCGGAGGGCTCAGCAACAGAGGAAGAAAAAATCCCCTACAGCCCATGCCAATCTGACCATAGGGTAAAATTCCTTCCTAGTCCCAAACGTGGCAATTGGTTTGACCCTGAGTGGAGGGGCAAAACTCTCTCTAACTAAGAACATCTGGGATTTAGTCCTTAGAAGCATTGGCAAACTCCTGTCAAAATCCCCAGTCTTGACTGCAGCCAACACTCCCTGTCCAAATGATCCCTATCCACCATTTGTTATTGTTTGCCATTTCTTTGCTGCATTTGTTCACTGCACACATTGTCCTTGTCCCAGCCTGCAAGGCAAAAAGATCCAGGCATGAACACCGTATGTCCCTGGAGGCTGGGGGGGCACAGTGACCGCCTGCAGGTGGTGGCAGCAGCAGAGGCATGGCAGCGGCAAGCTCCCACAGGCAGCTGCAGCGGTGTTGGTGGGGAGGTGGCAAGCGGCGACTGCCCACAGATGTCGGCAACATTGGCGGCAGCACTTTTTCCAGGGGGTGCACCACCAAGCTCCGGAGTTTGGACGTGAATGTGCACCCCCTATGCATTGCCAATGGATCCAGAAAATTATAGACTAGTTATCCTCACCTCAGTACCTGCAAAATTACTGGAAATTACTAAGGGAAGTCATTGGCAAGAACTAGAGGAAAGGAAAAATTGTGTCAAACAAATGCAATCTCTTTCTTCAACAAAATAACTAGCTGGGTATATGAAAGGAATGAAGTGGATATAGTGTACTTGAACTTCAGTATGGCCTTTGACAAAATCCAAGCTGACCTTCTCATAAACAAGTAGGAGAAACATGGGCTAGACAGAACTACTACAAAGTGGATAGACAACTAATTAGCTGCAGGCAGAGGGTAATTGTAAATGGTTCCATGTCAGAACAGCAGGAAGTTTTGAGCGGAGTCCCAAAGATGTCCATCCTGAATCCAGTGCTGTTCAACGTAATGATTTGGATGCTGGAACAAAAAGCTTCTTGAGGAAATCTGTACACTACACAAAACTAGGAAGGATAGTGAACACACTGGAGGAAAAGAGTATAATTCAGAAGGATCTTGATTGACTGGGAAGTTGGGCTGGAGCTAACAGTATGCAAAGGCAAGGTGCTACACCCTGGAAAGAATAACCAAAAACAAATACAAGGTGGAGGGGGGAGAGCGGAGAGACAACTGACTGGATGACAGCACTATAGAGAAGGACCTGAGTCTGCAGTGTGATGCAGCTGCACAAAAGCTAAATGCTGCTTTGCAATGCATCAATAGGAGCATTAGGTGCAAGACACTAAAGGAGATGGTGCCACTCTACTCAGCAATAGTTGGGCCTCTGGAGCATTGTGTGTGGTTTTCAGCTCCACGTTTTAAAAGAACATGGAGAAGTTAGAGAGGGTGCAGAGGTGGGCAACAAAATGATAAAAGGTTTGGAAGGCAAGTCATTCATTTAAAAGAGGTTGAAAGAAATTGGCATGTTCAGCTTGCATCTGATTGCAGCTCCTTGGTCTCAAACCCTCATGTTCCTGCCGAGAGCAAGTCTCAAATCACAGTGTCCTAGGGCACCCTGCTGCATTACCTCCAAACCTCCCCCATAATCATAATTCAGTTCTCCAGTCAGAGAACAAACTCCAAAGAAAACAGCTATAACACAAAAACCAACCCACTCAGCCATAACTCAGATACAAACCCCTCCATAAAAACGCTGCAACACTCCGACCCTAGGGAGCCGTCTTGTTCTCCCAGGTACCTCCCTTCCTTCCTGCCCATCTTTCCTCTCCCTGCTACATGTTTCAACTTCTTGTGTTTCTGAGGCTCTTTGTAAAGCTCCTTCCCCTTCTGATTACATGAGCCAGTCCAAACCCCTGTCCTCAGGCTCAGACTTATAAACTCCTTGCGCCTCCCTCTTCCAGTCATCTCACCCGGTTCTCTGCTGCTAACTCTCTAATCAACTGCCCAGCCTTCTGCCGCTTGCAGACTGGGTCCTTCAACCCTTTCACTTGTGCTACCTATACCTACCGACACTAGGTTGTAGATTCCCTACCAGCAGCACTTGCTTTGCTGGCTCTGTCCTGCTCTTCCCTCTTCTTTCCAGTAATGGGGGATGGGGCGCGGTGGGCGCTGTTACAGCTACCATAAAGGGGGATAACACAACAGAGAGCAGAAGACATACCAGTGGCTTGAAGTTGTAGCAAAGTAGGATTAGACTGGATATCAGGAAAAAACTTCTTTGCTGTTAGATCACTGAAGCAATGAAATTGCTTCCTAGGGCAGCTGTGGAATTTGCATCACTGGAGTTCAACAAGAAGCTGAATAAGTACTGGTCAGAGATGAT
The DNA here is from genome assembly GCF_052110815.1 of Crocodylus siamensis. Taxonomy (NCBI): domain Eukaryota; kingdom Metazoa; phylum Chordata; order Crocodylia; family Crocodylidae; genus Crocodylus; species Crocodylus siamensis. The sequence continues at coordinate 208,873,737 of NC_143395.1, forward strand.
CTACTACAGCTATTTCCCTATTTCCCAAGCTTCTGGGCTTTGCTGGTTGCTACATAGAATTGAGAGATTTTTTTCCCCTCTTTTTGTTGCTACAAGTCACTTGTGGGGTGGGGGTTCCCCACCAATTTTCTCAGAAGCACTGTGAGTTGGCTGCAGCCAAGGCTGGGGATTTTGACTGGGCTGTGCCAACGCTCCTGCTAGGTTAAATTTAAGAGGTTCCTGGCTAGAGAATCTTGCCCCTCTACTCAGGGTCAATCACCACATTCAGGATCAGGAAGCAATGTTACCCCACAGTCAGACTGATAGAGACTGTGTGGGAGGAGGAGTGTTACCTTCCTCTTAAACAGGGGATCATGCCGCTCTTCCTCAAATCTCTGAAGCAAATTGTAACAACCTTTCCAACAACAGGACACTGGCTGCTGTCATTCCCCTGATTTACCTATGACATGTTAAGGTGTTACGTCTTGTGACTGTATGTCAGGGCTGACTGTGTAGTTTTACTAGTAGGCTAGACAAGGCTTTGTATGAGATAGTTTGAAAAGGAACGATCCTGCCTCAAGCAGGGAGCTAGACTAGATGAACTCCAGAGGTCACTTTCAGCCCTTTATTTTCTATGATCTGGGCAGGAGCAAGTGGGGCTCAGCCCCATGTGGAGCACAAAGGTCTGGATGGGGGAAGTGGACCACACCTGCACCGCACTGCCCCAGTGAGCTCTGCTGCTTGTGTCCCCTGTCCCCACCTCCCTCCCTCCCTCCCTCCACCTCCGGCCAGTGCCCAGGACCTAGCGTGCGGGCAGTCCCTCCAACACACGCCCCATACGTAACTTCCCCACACACCCACTCCTTCACCTACCCCCACCCTGAACACACACACACAGTATAAAAGAGTAAAACTATTTTGAGCTATTATGCAACACCTCTACATACATTAATCCCCCAAAAAATCTGGACAAAAATTATTCTTTGAAATAAAATTAAAGTAGGTTATACTCAATGTGTGATTTCTAGTATATTATTCACTATTCTCTATAACTTGTTAAATGATATCTTCTGAAAGATTTTGTGTGTGTGGCCCTCAACAACTCACCAAAACTTAAGCGGCCCACTAGCCAAAATCACTGACCACCCCAAGATAGACCTTGGCAAATATATTGACTTGGCTATGCTTACACAGACCTCATTTCATAGATTTCATAGACATTTGGGCTGGAAGGGACCCCCAGAGGATCATCGAGGACATTGAGGTGACATCTGGTCATGGTAACTAACGGGTATTAGAAGCTACAGAGGTACACAGAAAAGTGACCCATGTAGCTAGGAAGCCAGTGTGGGATATCAGTGGGAGAACTTGGTAGATGTTCTCAGTTGTTTTAGGGTAGGTGAATGTATCCTGTATCTTAGTAAACCTACTTTCAAAGGGTTTTAATAAGGTGTGTTTAAATGATTCACAGCCAGCACCTAAGTTTATGGACGTAAGTTACTGTGGCATGAAACATCTCAAATTAACCTGCAGTGACTTTTTAAGTGTAGAGAAGACCTAAACAATTGCACTGCAATGGAGACATCTGTTTGCTGTAGCACAGTTTCTTTGGCACAAGTCAACCAAAAACTGAAATCCATATTTGCAAGACCTGGTGTTCCTGAGTTCCTCATATCAGACAATAGACCTTGGTTTATCTCTGAGTTATTCCTACAGTTTGCAGAAACTTTGATTTTTCAGCATTGCACTAACGGTCCTCACTATCCTTATAGCAATGGAGAAGCTGAGAGAGCAGTAAAGACTCTGAAATGGCTGTTACTTAAATCCACAGAGCCATATCTGGCAGTCCTGACATATTGATCCAGTCCACTGGCATCAGAAGTCTCTCCGGCTAAACTGCATGGGACGATGACTTAGGACACCATAACCTGTGGCCCTAGATGACCCAACCTATGGGAATTTAAGAAACAAAATGCTGAACTAAAACTTTGGTAGAAAAGAAACCTCAATATTTGATACAAAGTAAAACCACTACAAGACCTGCCCTTGGTCTGAAAAATGAGGTCCCATAAAGACTGGAAGCAGTCATGGAAGAGACAGGCTCTGGCTGATGGAGAGTCCAGGGTGGCACTCCAGTCTCTGAACTGGGAACGAGTTTAACCTGTGTGTACTCAGTGTTAGGCACAGGGTCTGAAATAGTTGGTAAGTGTTTCAAAAGTTTTTGGAGACCTTTGTATAGATATCCTCAAGTTTAAGAGATGTGAATCAGATCCTATCTGATCTGGATGATGAAGCAGGAAGTGGAAGATGATGGAGCCTCAGGAAGTGCTGTGTTGCGTCTCATGACCATCCCCTCAATGGCTGTTGGCCTTTGTCAAAGGATGGAGAGTCAAGGCATCAGTGGAGTAGGAATGCTTCTTCTTGTGGAAACAATGGCACTTCCTTGGAAAAGTGAAGTAGAGGAAAAGGTGATTTCTGGGGCTGTCTCTGTCTGAAGAAGGATGATAATCTGTGTACTTGTCTACACGTGCATTTATTGCGCAGTAACCAAAATTATTGTGCAGTATGGGCATGTGTCCACACATGCACGCCCATACTCCACAGCACATATGGTGACTTACGCCAACTTGAGCATAACTTTGATACTTGCATCATGCAGGTATATTTACACCCAATTAGTTACTGCACAGTAATGCATGTGAAGATGCCTTACGGCACAGTAACACTGCACGTATGGACTGACTTAGGACTGATGTGGAAAGATTGATGAGGAGACAGTAAAGACAGTCTCCTTGAGAAGAGACAATTCTGTACTCACTAGAGGGCTTCTAACGTACAGAAAAGATGGTTGCCTTTACAGGGAACTGATAACCCAGAGGTTCTACACCCAGCTCAGTTCTGTGTTCTCGATTCAGAGGCCAACCCCATGGACTTACTCAGGAAACAGGCCTCAAGCTTGGTCTTTCTAGCACTCCTTTTTAGCATAGGAAGCAAATGATTTAGATGGAGAACTTCCAAGGACGTGGGACTCCCTTAAACAACAACAGAGAACTGAACCCTGACAGAAGCACCCCTTCTTGTTGTGTTGGACTCACCCACCAGCCTGACAAGGTGCTGGGCTATGGCACATGTCTCTGGTTGTTCCTCCTGGAGTTCTGGTCAATGTATTCAGAGCGCTGGTTTGACTGGCAGCCTGTGTGGTAGCCACCCAAAACCAGAAGGGGAGAAGGAAGCCAAGACCAATCATTACAAAAAGAGATTCTTTATTGAGAGCAGCATGTGAAAAAACTCTGGGCTGTTGTGCCCTCCACTCAAGCAAACAAACTAAATGGCTCTAGGCGGCATTCCAATAATAGAAATACTACGTCTGGGAGAGGTCAGCACTTTACAAAGGGAATAGAGGGGTTGCCACCCCAAAGAATCATACAGAAAAGGCATCGGATAGTCAGGAAAGCTAGTGAGAATCTCCTTCATATGCCAGGCACTTAGTGTTCCCACTGCTGGGCCTTGCTCCATCAGGGCATGGCAAGGTGCTGGGGTGCCTAGGACAGACAGAAGGGATGGGAGGATGGAACCACTTAATAAATATACAGGTTCCTTAGCAAGCTCCATAGAATAGGGAGGGGAGAGCTCCCACCCATCACAGACTCCCCACTCCCATTTGATAAGGAATGGGCAAGGACATGATGGAGGAAACCCACCCAGACTACCCTTCTGGACAGCACCAACAGCCCAGCATTGTGCCTGGCCAGTCTCCATAAGAGGCTGCCCAAGAAGAAAGGACGGCAGATGCTGCGGGTACAGGGCAGCAGTGAGCGAGCAACATAGGCAAGGTTTTGAACTAGGCTACACTGGCTTGTGCTTCGAGTCCTATGGTTGCTGTACACAGCAGATCTCAGCTGAGTCTGGGAGCAGGGATTTCCTGACATGCTAGTACAATATGGGGGCTCAGAGATACTAAGGGACCCACAACTGCCTTGCCTCACTGCATGGCTCAGCCCCCACCCAAGCTGTGCAGCAGCACAGACTTACCAATGGGCCTCTCCCTCCTGGCAGAGGCTTGCTGTGCTCTGTGAAAGGCTCTGGAAATACCAGATGTTCCAAGGCACAGAGGAGACATGGCCTCCCCCTTCCATTTGGCTGTGGAACCAGCCAGTTGCTCTCAGCATTCCCTGCTCACAATACAATGATTGGCTGGAGCTAGACCTGCGGGTATCCGAGGTAGAACCTGGAGGAGGCATAGGGAGAAGCCCCTGCAGCGCTGTGTCCAGTAGTGTAACCCATGGTCCCTCTGGGCTCAAACTCTTCCCAGTCAGCTTCTGGAGTCTGTAGCCCTGATTTCCCCCCTCCCCCCAGCACTGGGCCTGGTCCTCGCTCAGGCTTTGCTGTCGGATGGGCTGTCCCCAAGCGTGTTGGCAATTTCGCTGAAGGATGGACGGTCCTTGGGGCTGGGGGCCCAGCAGCGCTGCATCAGCTTGTAAAGCTTGGAAGGGCAGCCCTCAGGGTGTGGGAGCTTCACCTTCCCAGACTGTAAACCTGGAAAGGAAAGCAGAACCCAGAATGTGAGAGACAAGAGACATGTCTCCTCCCATCCTTGCCTCCAACTCCTGTGGCAATGGGATATCGTATGACTCCATGGCACAGCACCCCCAGCAGACACTTTTTGCACCTACACATAGGAGTCTCCCAGGGCCACCCATGTGTGAGGTGAAGCAAGACCATTCATCCTCCAACACACTTGTCAAATCAGATGACCAAGAACCAGGAATAGCCAGGCAGGATGAGGGCTGAGTGCATCAAGCCCAGGGCCCCATCTCCAACACTGGTCAGTAAACTTCTCCAGTGGGAGAGACAAAAATGGGCTAGGATGTTCCAAGGGACATCCCATGAACAACTCAGCACTTTGGCCACCTCTTCCTCACCAGTGCAGGCTGAGCAAGGAGTGTGTCTTTCCCGCTGACCCCAACTGGGGAGGCTGCATGCTAACAGCTTGTACTTCACAGGGCAGCCCTGAGCAAGAGCCATAATGCCTCATGTACCTGCTAGCACCTCATCATCAGTCAGCTTGGAGTAAGGCAGCTCCCCATGTGTGAACACCTCCCACAGGAGGACCCCAAAGGACCACACATCAGACTTGGTTGAGAATTCATCCTCCAAAACAGCTTCTGGGGGCATCCAGCGGAGTGGGACCCAGGCTTGGCGGAAATGATAGTACTCACTGCACAGGGAGAGGCATGGAAGAGTCAGGCCTGTGTGGGTGGCACACACAGCTTTTGAGAGGCCAGGCCCAATGCAGCCAAGGCATAGCTGCCTAACATACCTGTTGTATACATCTTTGCTGAGGCTCAGGGCTGACACCTTGACCTGCCTCTGGGCACTAATGAGGCAATTCCGAGCTGCCAGGTCTTTGTGCACAAACCTGTTGTTGGAGAGATGCTCCATCCCCAGGGCCACCTGGGAACACAGGGACACCTGCCACAAGAGAGATGTCAATGTCAATCACACAGCCAAGTCATGTCCTACTCTGGCCTAGCCTGGCCTGGCACCAGGATCCAGAGGGGCAAACTCTATAGCCCAACCCTGCCTTGGCCCAGCCCATACTTCACTTTTGAGCTAGACTCTTGAACCAGGCTGGCCCTGGTTCCAGGGCAGGGAAGGGTCTTCATCCTGTCTCTTCCCTGAGCTGGTTCATCTTCTTGGCAAAGGACAGACAGGTACCCATGACCCAAAGAAACACTCACTCTATCCTATCCCCACCCTATGCTGAAAAGGAGCCCTCAGTCATGTAAGCTGACTCATTCTGTCCCTTCTAGTCTCCAGTGATGCTGCTTTACCTTGTGTTTAGTGCTGAGGGGCTGGGACTTGAGTGTCTCATCCTTGCTCTTGGAGATTCTCAGGAACTGCTTCAGGTCCCCCTGTCAGGGAAAAATTATATTCCAGAGCCACCTTTCATAAATCCATAGATGTTAGGGTTGGAAGGGACCTCAACTGATCGAGTCCAACCCCCTGGCCTAGGCAGAAAAGAGTGCTGGGGTCAGATGACCCAGCCAGATACCTATCCAGCCTTCTATTAAAGACCCCCAAGGTAGGGGAGAACACCACTTCCCTTGGAAGCCCATTCCAAATTTTGGCCACCCTTACCGTGAAGAATTTTGTCCTGATATCTAGCCTAAATCTGCTCTCTGTCACTTTGTCATCATTCCTTGTTACCCCAAGAGGCACCCTGGTGAACAGAGCATCTCCAATTCCTTGCTACGCCCCCCTAATAAATTTGTAGGCAGCCACAAGGTCAACTCTCAGCCTTCTCTTACAGAGGCTGAAGGGGTCCAGGTCCCTCAGTCTCTCCTCATACAGCATGGCCTGTAAACCCTTAACCATACGAGTGGCTCTCTGGACCCTCTCGAGGTTATCCTTCTTAAAGTATTGTGCCCAAAACTGGATGCAGTACTCCAACTGCAGTCTGACCAATGCCACATAGAGGGGAAGTATCACCTCCTTGGTTCTATTTGTCTTGCATTGGCTGATGCATGATAAAGTGCAGTTAGCTTTGCTGATGATTTCGTCATGCTGATGACTCATGTTCATCTTGGAGTCCACTATGACTCCAAGATCCCTTTCCACTTCTGTTTTGCTGCAAGGGTCACTTCCCAGCCAGTAGGTATGCTGGATATTTTTATACCCTAGGCGCAGCACTGCATTAGTTCTCGTTGTACTGCTCACTTTTCCAACCTGTCCAGCTCTGCCTGCAGGACAGAGTGTTCACCTCACTCCACAATTTAGTATCATCTGCAAACTTGCACAGAATACACTTCACCCCCACATCCAAGTCATCGATGAAGACATTGAAGAGTACAGGTCCAAGGACAGAGGCCTGCGGGACCCCACTACACACATCCTTCCAGGTCGATACTGATCCATCTATTACCACTCTCTGGGTGTGACCCCCAAGCCAATTTGCCACCCACCGGACCATGTAAACATCTAAGTCACAGCCTCTTAATTTCTTTATGAGACTGGGATGAGATGGGATGGGATCAGATAACGTATCAGTGAAAGATACAAGAGTGGCAAGGGCCTATCACTGGCTTCCTTCAGACACCATAGAACCCCTCCACTCCCATGGCTGGTGCTGCTATCACACAAGGAGTGGGGGTTGTGTGGAAACTTGTGTTCACTGCACCTGGCCCTGAATGGGGAGGCTCCTCTTGGCCTCAGGGCTAGTATTACTATCTAGTGTTCCCACTACAAGGCACAGCCCTCTTCCACTACTGATCTTCTTACCCACCCGAGCTGTCCCAAGGCAATTCAAAGCAAACCCAGGCAAGACACTCCCAAGAAGTACCTGGGATCCTTACTTCCAGGGTCACAGTTTCCCAAATCAGCCTTAGTAAGCAAGAAACACCAGCAAAGCTGCTCCCCTGGGCTGGGAGGGTTTGAGGGCTTGACCAACATATGGGGAGAGCTTCGAATAAGTAAATGTTAGGGCAGCATTAAGCAGCCCCTCACTCCCCTGATCTCTACATCTCCTGCTCTTACCTCACCTGCCCCAATACCTATGCATCCTGCCCTTAACACCTCCCCCTCCCCCCCCCCCGATTCCTGCACCTCTTCTGGCGATACTAGGCCTAGTCAGAGGAGATGCAGGGACCAGGGGGATGTGGGAAAGGGCCAATCCCTGCTCTCTCTTCATCCCACACTCCCTATCCCTGCACCCCTTGACTTGTGGACATGCTGAACAGAGACAAATTCATCTTCTGCCAATCTTCCTTCTAGAAGGGGGTGGGCAAAGTCTGACCCACAGGCTGGATCAGGTCCGCAGTGGCCTCCATTTCCCAGCAGCCCCTGCCGATGTCACTGCAGCCAGTTTCCATGGAGACCCAAGCAGCGGTGGGGCTGTCATTGTGCAGAGCCAGGGTTTCCAAGGAGATCAGCCCCAGCAGTGCTGGCAGGGTGCATGGCTGGGCAGGGAGCTGCTTCAGGGCCAAGATCTTGTGACTGTGACACTGGTCTGGAGTTGGGGCAGAACTGCAATCTGTTGCCATCACACTCTGGCCAGGCATGTGCAGGTAGTGGATTGTAGCTCTGTCCTGGCTCTGGACCACGCTGTCACTGCCACAAGATCCCAGCCCCAGCCCTGGAGCAACTCCCCACCCAGCTGTGCGCCCTGCCAGTGCTGCTGGGGTTAGTCTCCATGGAAACCCTGGCCCTGCACTGTCACAGCCACACCACTGCTGTGGTCTCCATGGAAGCAGGCCGCAGCAACATGGGCAGGGGCTGCTGGGAAATGGAGTCCAGCCACCAGACAGATCTGCCATTCTGCCACCCATGTTCTAGATAATCAATGTCTATCAGAGCAAACCCCTGGTAATTTAACACACACACCAAACTACCATGGTGTGGTAGGACCACTACCTGGGACTTTACCCTGGTAAAAGTGGTAGAGCAGGGGTAGACAACCCCTGACATGCATGGCAGTGTGGCACGTGAAGAAATTTTACTTGGCATGCATACCTTAGGGTAGATGGCAGGAATGGGGCTAGGGCTGCACTGCCACAAAAAGGATCAGGTCCCTTGCAGCTCCCCCACTGTCCGCCCCTGGTATGCCAATATATTACAAGTTGAGGTTGCAGGTGTTTTTGGCACTCTGCCTAAAAACACTGCTGACTTCAATGGTAGAAGATCCTACAGACTCAAGAAGGGGACAGAAAACTAGGACAAAGTTTTTCTCTAGACTCCTAATTAACCCTATTTGGCATCCATCTGGTCCACGTAATGCCAAGAGCAACTTCCACCTGTGGCCAAGAGGGCTGCTCTCTGGCTCAGGAGAGTGGTTAGCTCATTTGCCAGCAGCAGCAGCCCCACAGTTTCTATCCCAGTTAGATGGATCCACTTTTTTTCTGGGTCCTTGGAGTAGCTGCTGGAAGTCAAGTGTCCCTTACCAGATCCACATATTCCAGGATCATGTAGTGCGGCTCCACCTCACGACACAGACCCAGCAGGCGCACCACATTGGCATGATGCAGTTTGCCAAACATCTCAGACTCACGCCTGAAGTCCAGCTGCAGTTGCTCGTCTCTGGTCTGCAGGCTCTTCACCAGGACAAGCATCTCACTCTCGCTGTCCTCAATGCCTTTTGCTTTGGCCAAGAAGACTTCCCCAAACTCACCCCTCCCTAGAAGGAGAAAGCATCACCTTAGTGGGCAAAAATCCTTAAAGACCACCTGCAGAAATATCCATTTTTCCACAGCCCATTTTTCCTCTCCTGCTCCCTCCCAGCAGCCCCAAGCACAGGTGCTCAGGGAGGCAAAGCACTCCTGCCTATCATTCCTCAATCCCATTCAAAAGAAGTAAAACTTGAGAAGAGAATAAAGGCAGGGCTGTGCATGTTTGCACAGGCAGCCCTATACACTATGTGAACAACTGTTCCTATCCACAAGAAGTCAATCTAGTCTTTATGCCCAAAACACACCTGCCACTGCTCTATGAGACAGTCCTCTAGTGGCCTACAGAATGTGTGTGAACCAGGGAGAAGGGGTGAACCACCCCACTCTGCATGAGGGCCCCCTACTTGCACATTCCTCTCTGTAGGAAGACTGGCTCTTTACCAGATTATATCTTAAGGCTTAAACCAACTGGGAGCTGTTGTAATACCCAGAATGCTAAAGCACCCTAGGTATGTGGCCTTCACATTGTTCTAGTCTAGTTCTCAGGGATTAGATCATGAGGATACATGAACTAGAGTGCATAGAGCCTGCAACAGTAGCCTCAGGAGAAGGGATAATCAGGTGACTCTTGCACGTGTCAGGTGTCAGTGCTACATCACAGAGCATATGAACTTAGGGTATGCACCTTACCACAGGGCAAAAAGATGAGATCAGTTCTCACCTCTAGCACTGTCATCTCTGCTGGCTCCTAGGAAACAGCAAGGTGAGTTACTGAGGTACTGATCAGCTAACAAAGCAATTTTGAACCTGGACCCCAAATTTACACCATAAGACATTCCCGGTCTTGACAGTCTATTGGTAGTTCTGGCAATATTCTTTGCAACTGCTAGGAAGAGCAGACTTGAAGAACTTGTTCTGGGTAACTGAAGGTCTTCAAGGTATGTTGTCCACACACAACATTTTCACATTTTCCCACATGAGTGAGCTTAGACTTTGAGGCCTTTTTTGCCACAGCAGCATCCATACTAAGTACTCCCAATTCCTCCCTTCAGGCCCCTTCTCCATAACACAGGCATCAACAATGGAGAGTGCATGCCAGCTCTTCCATTCCCTCTCAACCACAGAGTTGCAAAGAGACAGGCTCAGAGGAAGAATGGAAAGATGGTGGGCTTTGAATGCATGTGGACAATACATTTGGAAGAACTGGAGTGTCTCAGGCAAAAATCAACTGGTGTACAGCTTTGTCAAATGCTCTGTCACTCCAAGAGGCCTCTACAAATAGAATAGTACGCAAGGGTGTGGGTTGAGCTCCCTATTTCTGCTCTGCAAATGTCCATTACAAAGACCCTGCAGAATAAGGCAGGAGAGGAAGGCTAGGCCCTGGTGGGATACATCTAAATGATGGATGGAGAAGCCACTTTGCCCAACTCCTTGCAGAGTCTAACACAACTGGAATCTAAGTGGAAAGCCTCTGTGAGGAAAAAGATGACTTCCTGGATCTCTCCATAATGGGCATGAACAACTGTGGAGACCTGAGGGGTTCGCCCATGTCAGCAGCAGGACAGAAGGGTTTTTTTACACAACCGAGGCTGAGAAGGACAGCTTCAGTGGGGCAAGCACGCAGCTTCAGAAAAAAAGATGGAAAATAAATTTTCTGGCCAAGATGGAACTTGAAAATGACCATGAGCAGAAATTTGTGGCGAGTTTAGAGAACCATCCACCCAATGTAGCTAACAGGTCATGTATGGTAGATCTGCCATCAGGGGTCAGATCTCAGTGACTTGTCTGACATAATCCCCAGTCACCTGGGCCAGGCTGGTGCTGTCTAGATGACATGGTACCCTTTCACCACAGTGTGTGAAATGCTTTGGAAAGAGCCTAGAGCAGTGATTCTAAACTGGGGTGCCGCAACACTCTGGAGGCACTGGGGTGCCACAACACCCTGGAAACTTTTAAGGATGCCACACAATATAGTACTGTGTGTCCAAACACCTACACGTGATTCACAAGATAAAGACAGAGATTTTTACATAGGAATCCAAAGCATCAAGAACAGTCTGACCTGTTGTGGTTTTTCTGTGTTCTTTGCCACAGAAGAACTATGCTGGTATTTTTCCCCACAGTCAAAATGAGTGAAAGCTGGCAATTTCTGAGAGTACCTTGACTCTAACTAGGGGTGGCTTGAATCTAAAAAGGTTGAGAACCACTGGCCTAGAGTAACATCTTGGAGCAGAAGAGTTGATGCTCTGTGTTTTGCTCCACTGAACTGAGGTTTATCATCAGAGAACTCAGATTAGGAACAATCAAAAGATGAATGAGTCTCTTACTTGTGGTGGACCAACCTGACCCTGTTCAGACAGTCCACTGCCTCACTATAGGGACCAGGCAAGTGAGATGCTGAAAGGTTGTAGCAATGGTGAATGTACCCATGCTACAATGAGAGGACCCTGGTTGTTTATCTAAAACGTGGAAGTCCACTGACCAAGAGTGGTTGTTACAGTTGTCAAAAGATTGTCTGATACACACTCTGCTGTAGGTCACCTGATGAGCCAGTCATTCAGACAGGAGAAGGCAGCAATCACCTGTTTCTGACATGTGCTGCTATTACTGTGAAAACTTTCCTGAAGACTCTTAGGACCACAGAGAGGTCAAAGGGTAGGATTCAAATAGTGAGCAGTTATGCATGCTAAGAAAAATTAGATATTGTCTGTGGAAGGGTTGGATGGCAACATAAAAGGAGGATTCTTGTAGGTTAAGAAATGTTAGCAAGTCTCTCTAGCACAGAGAGGGGATAAAGGCTGCTAGCATGACCATTTTGAACTTGAGTTTGCAGATGTTTCTGTCCAGGTTTAAAAGCTCATGATCAATCTCATTTTTTCTTTTTGGAATCATGAAGTAAGGCTGTGGAATCAGAGTAAATGCTCCACTCTTCCCAGAGACACGAGATAGCACCTGCTGAAGAACACTCTTGTGAGAATGTTCCCTGAAAATGGATGGGAAGTGTACTTGAAGAGGGAAAGGAGACAAATAAGATGATGGAGCTGCTTTTCATCTTGTCTGTGACTTACCAGTCTATGGTAATACTGGTTCAGGCCAAAAGGAAGCCAAACAAGGAAAGGAAGTAGGATCTAGGGAAGCATTTCTCAGACACACCATCAAAGCTCCTCCTTTCTGGTCACAATGAGAGGGGGGCCCTGGATGGTGGTGCCTGCATGTCTATCTCAAATTGCTATGGAGGGGCAAGAGGGAAAGATTTCATAGATTTCATAGACATTTGGGCTGGAAGGGACCCCAGAGGATCATCAAGTCCAGCCCCCTGCCCCAGAGGCAGGAAGTCATCAGGGATCATAGGATCCCAGCAAGATAAGCATCCAAATGTGTCTTGAAGGCGTTCAAAGTGGGTGCTTGAACCGCCTCTAGTGGCAGTCTATTCCAAACTTTGGGGGCTCAGACAGTGAAGAAGTTCTTCCTTATGTCCAGCCTGAATCAGTCACGGCTGAGTTTGTGACCATTCGATCTTGTCATTCCCCCAGATCCTGATGAGCACCCCGATAAATTTATAGGTGGCCACCAAATCACCCCTGAGCCTGCACTTTTCTAGGCTGAAGAGCCCCATGGCGCTCAGCCTCTCATCATAAGATCCATTTTCCTGACCTCTGATCATGCGTGTGGCTCTCCTCTGCACTCTCTCAAGCTTCTCCACATCCTTTTCGAATTGTGGAGCCCAAAACTGGACGCAGTACTCCAGCTGCGGCCTCACCAAGGCTAAGTACAACGGGAAAATGATGTCCTGGGATTTACTTGAGAAGCATCTATGGATGCAAGCCAGTGTTTTGCTCACTTTACTAGCTGCAGCATCACATTGAAGGCTCATGTTCATCTTGTGGTCAATCATGACCCACAAGTCCCTTTCATCTGTAGTGTTAACCAGCGTAGCACTGCTGAGCCTATAAGGATGCTGCAGGTTTTTCCTCCCAAGGTGGAGAACTTTGCATTTTTTGGTGTTGAACATCATCAAGTTCTCGTCCACCCATTTCATGAGACTGTCAAGATCCGCCTGGATCACCCTCCTGTCCTCAGGTATGGATGCTTTACTCCAGAGTTTGGTGTCGTCGGCAAACTTGGCCAGCCCGCTTCTGACACCAATGTCCACATTATTGATGAAGATGTTAAATAGCATAGACCCTAGGACACAGCCCTGAGGGACCCCACTGGACACAGAGCACCAAGACCATTGGCTCCCATTGACTACCACCCTCCGGGTCCTACCATGGAGCCAATTCCCCAGCCAGCGGATCGTGGTGAGGTCGAGGCCGCAGTTAGCCAGTTTCGCCAAGAGGTGATCATGGGATACCAGATAGAAGGCTTTTTTAAAGTCAAGATATACAACGTCGATCTCTTCCCCTTTGTCCAAGTGATAAGTCACCTGGTCATAAAAGGAAATGAGATTGGTCAGGCAAAACCTAACCGCAACAAACCCATGCTGGGTATCCCTCAGGACATTGCCGTCAGCTAGCCTGTTAAGGATGGCCTCTTTGATAACCTTTTTCAAGACCTTCCCCAGGATAGAATTCAGGCTGATGGGCCTGTAGTTAGCTGGATCTACTTTCCTCCCTTTCTTGAAGATAGACACCACATTGGCCCTCTTCCAATCATTGGGCACTTCACCAGAGCACCACGAGTTCTCAAAGATCCGTGCCAGGGGCTGAGCTATGATGTTTACCAGCTTCCTGAGTATCCTTGGGCGTAACCCATCAGGGCCAGCTGACTTGAAGGTATCCAGCCTGTCAAGGTGTTCCTTCACGAGGTTAGCTTCAATGGAGGGCAAACAATCTCCCTACCCGGGCCTCCTTGACCCATAATGGGCAGGGCTGTCCCATGGGACTGCTGAAAAACTGACATGAAGTACCCATTTAGCAAGTTTGCTTTTTCCTGGGTGTCAGTTGTCCCATTTGGTTTAGCAGAGGTCTAATGTTGCCCTTGCTTTTCCTTCAGCTTCCCACATATCTAAAAAAGGACTTTTTATTCCTTGATATTTGTAGCTAGCTGGAGTTCCATCGCAGCCTTGGCTTTCCTGGTTTGCTCTCTGCAGGTCCGGACCAGAGCAGAGTATTCCTCCTTGGTGGTGGTTCCAAGATGCCAGGAGGAAAGAACAGACAGAGGGAGTCTGGGGGACTAAACCTGATGGAAGACAGACTTGGACCAGGAGGAAGACAGGTGGACTCCAAATGAATGCAGAACAGCCTTTGAATCCTTCAGCAAACAGAGGGCTGTTTCAGTTTCAGTGCTAAACAACTGAGCACCCTTAACGGAGATGTCTTGCACCGAGGTTTGAACTCTTTCAGGAGTCTAGAATCCATTCTCCATGATGCCAGTCTCATGACTATAGCAGTGGCCAGGGAGTGTGATGCAGCCAGGGTAGCTTGTTAAGCAATCTTAGGCATAAGTCTCTCTTCTGATATGGATAAGAGGAAGGAGACTCTGGACCTGGAAGGGAGGCTGTCTGCAAAGGAAGTCACAAAACTTGAAATCATATATTGCTAATTTGGCTTGATAAAACTCAGCTTCACCAAGAAGCAAAGCTTCTTGCCACACAAATCTAGGTATCTGGGCTCATCTTCACTTGGTGACAACCTGGCACATTCTTGTCTTCTTGTTGGCAGCTGCCACCATGAGCAACAAGAGGATTTGGTGCAAGTATGGAACTCTGCCCTCTGGAAAAACTGTGTTTTCTGTCAGGACCTGTGTGAGGGGATTTCACAGGTGTTGTAAGATGGCTGTATAGTGGCCTCAATGATTGGTAATGCCATTTTCAAAGTATCTGGTCAGCACAAGATGTCTGTCAATGAATTCACTCACAGGGGCCTCCACAATTTCTTCCAGGTTGAGGACTCTTATTATATACCTGAATATGTCTAGGAACCCTTCAGGTTTCTCTGCCACAGAGACCGATGAAGGCACAGTGCTTGGTGATGCGTCAGTTCTGCAGGTATAAGGCCTCCAGGCTAGAAGGTGCCAGGATGGAAATGAAGGACAGTTCTGGAATATATCAGCTGGATAGTGGCACCACAGTGCACAGAAAAGCAGCTTCCATAACTGTGATGATGGGAACCAGAAGGGGCAGGACCAGATCAAGGTTACCCTCAGAGCCAAAACAGGAGGTAGAAGATGATGGATCAAAGAGCAGTGTTGATAGTCTTAAAGGAGAGGCAGAAGGCAGTGTAAAAGAAGGCAAGGGAAACAGTACTAGCATTTGGATGTCTGATGTCAAACAGCTGGATACCAACAGGGCTGAAGAGAGCCCTCTGAGTGTTGATCTCTGCAGGGATCTGCCTAGGTTAAGGGATAGCCCCATGCCACACTGCCAAAGCAAAGCAGAGACAAATATGGCACTAATTTGGAGGAAGACCTCTTCCACCTCTTGGTATGGGCAAACTCAGGTGGTGTCACAGAGCTTGAATCAGCCAGCACCAAAGGCGTAGTGCTCTGCTTTATGAGAGTCTGTGGGCATGTCTACATGAGACACTACATTGCAGTGACATAGCTCATCACTATGGCAACATAGCATCGGCGGGCACAAACCACGATGCTGACACTGTATGGTCCAGCTATGGTGATGTAGAGTCTAAAAATAACTGTGCACCACCATGTTAAAGCAAGTACTAAACAATTGCGCAGTACCAAATGTGCGCTCAGGGGCATGTGTAGACATGCCCTGTGAACACCTTTTCAGGATTGATCTTCTTGAAGCCAGAAAGTAATGTAGAGGTATTAATTTGAAGTGAGATGCACTTCCTCCAGATCCTTAGGCAACTGGGAAGTCACCGAGCCTGCAGGACTGGTACTACCATTTCTAATGGGGTACTGTGCATCTTCAAGTTGGCACAGGTGGTGTCAGAGGGGCAAAAAAGCACTCGAGCAGAGAGGCTGGGCAGCACTTCCCTTTAGACCCAACTCTGGGGCAGCCCTTCAGCACTGAGCTGAAGCAGTAAAAAAGTGCTGACTGATGTAGCGCCAGTCGAATTATGCTAGAGCACCAGGATGAAGCAATGCTGGGAGAGCAGTGCAAACCTGACGATACAATGTTGAGTATGAATGCCATGTGCCCCTGGAAGCTGAGAGGGCATGGCAAGTTCCAGCAGGTGGCAGCAGCACTGTCGGTGGCAGGAGCATGGCGGCAGTAAGTGGAGAGCTGCCACAAGCAGCTGCAGTGCTGTCAGTGGCGGAGGGTGGTGAGTACCAACTGCCGGCAGCAGTGGCGGTGGCCAGCGGCAATTACGGACCATCCACAGACACCGTCACTGGCGTAGCAGGGGCGGGTAGTAAGTGGCAACTGCCCATGGGTACCACTGACAGTGTCAGCAGTGCCTTTTCACAAAGGGTGTACCACCACGTTCAGGGGGTGCGTGTGCACCCATGTGCACCCGCTACGCGTTGCCAATGATGTTGGGATCCAAGAGGAATCTGAGGGATTTATCAAACACAAAAATTGTTTCAACTCATCCAGGCAATTGAAAGGAATTGAGGAGCAGAGGTGTATCCTTGCTGCAAGCAAAGGGGCTGAAGCACCCAGTAGAGATGCCACTGAGGTAAAAAAAAAAGTCTCCAGCCAAAAGGCTCAGGTGCTGAGCTCACCCACATGTAACTCTGTGTGTGGAGAACTACTGGAAGGAAAAGACATGACCAGGGATCCTGGTTTTCTCTGATTTTAAAAAATCCCCAATTTTCAGTTAAAAAAAAAAAGGAACCCAAAATCCACATTTTTCCATGACTGAAATGAAACACCACTAAAAACTGAGGATTTTTTTTAAATCAGAAAAAACTAAGATCCCTGGTCATGACCATGAAAACAGCAGCACCATGAAATGCTTGTATATCAGTGGTCACCAATGAGCAGCTCTAGATCCACTAGTAGATCTCGGAGCCTCCTGGAATCGTTCCAAAGCTGGGGTAGGGGACTGAGTGCCCACATGCATGCATGCATGTGTCCCAGCCCAGCAGGTCAGTCCATGGGAGAGGGAAGGAGAGGAGGTTAAATTGAGGCCTCCATGGTGAGGGACAGTGCTGCAGAGGCAGGAGCAGGAGTAAGCTGAGTGGGGCCCAGGTGGGTGGGATTTACCTGCTGGGGAGGTGTACCCAAATAATTTTTTCTCCCTCTGCCTCGACCTGCCCCGCCTCCACCTACCCTTCCCACACACTAACCTGCTGGGGTGGGGGGAGCAGAACACTGTAGATATTGGGTTGCTTTTAAATGCCAAAGGCGATCCCCTCCTTAAAAAGGTTGGAAATCACTGCTTTGTGTCAATACATATCCACCTTTACTGATGAGACTGCCAGCAAATGTACATCACTTTAACTTTAATGAGCCAACAATTGGCCACACTAAGAAGGTGTCTGAAACTGGGAGAACCAGGTATTCCTACCTCTTGGGAAGGGAGCTCAAGGAATGGAAATGCCCCAAGCAGAACAAGGGTACTAATACAAAGATGGGATTTCAAATAGGGTGAAAAGCTTCACCAGCACAAAGGAAGTGGTGGGTAAAGGGAGGAAGAGAAATCCAGATGTCCACACAGTCCTGGAAAGTTATATATTCTAGTGTTCCTGACCAGCTGGAGTCCTAGAAGTAAGCTACTGGGGATCCACCACTGGTGCTAGGGGCCTAAGGCAACAAAGGCTGTGGAGCTCCATTTTCAGGAAGGTGTAAAAGGGTTCAGAAAGTGTGCATAGAGGCCAATGGAAAAAGTACAGCTGTAGCCCACTCGTGGACCCAATGGAGCAAGCTAGTAAGTATCCAAGAGGGGGTGACTGATCAGAACTGTGATCCTAGGGACGGCTCATTTCCTGCCTAGGTAGTGCTATACTACAGACAGACAAGCTGACCCCTAGCGCTTCTGTGCCCATAACTTCGTTCACAGCTGGGATACAAAATAAGCTTTAGATATCTGTCCTTTTGTTGAAAGTGATGGTCCATCCTGGGGTATAAAATCTCCTAACTGTAGGTCTGGACCAGACTGATTAGTAGGGATCCTGGTTTTCCCTGATGAAAAATCGCAAATTCTCTAATAAAAAACCTGCAAATTCTGATAACCCCCCCAAATCTGTAATTAAAATTAAAGGCCCCCACAGACTCCCCTGGCCCTGCTGGTGCCCCTCACTCCCTCCCACAGCTCCCACAGCCCTACTGGTGCCCCTCACTCACCCCATAGCCCCCACAGCCCTAATGGTGACCCTCACTCTCCCACAATGGCCCTCCAGCCTTTCTGGTGCCCCTCATTCCCCCTCCACTGCCCCTCCCAGCCCTGCTGGTGCCCCTTGCCCCTCACCCACAGCCCCTGTCCCTCCCCACCCCCCCGGCCTGCCAGAAGGGGCCTCCAGCTGCCAGGGCTATGGGGTCAGGGACCCAGGTTCACAGCCCCTTGCCCCCAACAGAAGGCAGCAGCTGTTGCAAAAGAAGGAGCACAGAGCCAGCTTCCCCCCTGCTGCCTGCCTGCTGCGGGCTGGGGCACAATGGGGCAGTGCAGGAAAGCTGCTTGCCTCTGCAAGCTCTGCACTGCCATAGTGACACCTCCCCTACAAACAGGGGTGGCAGTGAGGGGCACAACCCTACACCACTGCCTGTGCATGCAGGAGAAGTGTTGCCAGGGCAGCGCAGAGCTCGCAGAGGCATGCAGGTTTCCTGCATGGCCCCGGTGTGCCGGGTTGCACACGGTGCACTGCAGAGGCCCCAGAGGAGGGCAGCACAAGCCCACAGCGGCCACCCACCCCACCCCTGTCCTGCGCACAGATCTACGGGGCATGGGTCCCCACTGCCCCCCCAGGAATGCACGCTGTGACAGGGAGCCGGCCCCACTCCAGCCCCCAAACAAGCCAACTGCAGCCTCATCCTGCTCCCTGCAGGGGCTCTGAAGCTGCATACTGAGGCCCCGGGCCCTAAGTCCCACACACTGCCCAGCAGGGCAGCAGCCTCAGCCCCACCCACAGCCCTGCCCAACTCCCTCCCTATGGGGGCCTCAATCCCCACCCCCTCCCTCTACTCCCCACACTCACCTGCGAGAGCTGCTGTCCAGGCTACCTGGGGCCACGTGCATGCACATGGCACCCCCTATCTAACTGCCCTCCTCCTGATCCCTCCCAGCCCCCTGCAGGCTGGAACTGTGCCAGCCTGGAGGAAGCTCCCTGTAAAACTACAAAATCCATGGGTTTCTCTGCTAAAAGGAGAAATCCATGTCTGACTCTAGTAATGGGGGAAATTCACAGTTTACTCTGTTTTTCATTGGGAAATGGAAAATCTGGATCCCTACTGATCAGTGACAATACAAAGCAGAAACAAAGCAAAGGACACTGGCACAAGGGCAACCAAAACTGCTCCCAACGTACCCAGCATAGTGATTGTCTGCAGGTTGGAGCGTGGGAAGTGCATCTTATCTGTGGCACTGTGTCTCTTGCTAGCTGTGGCACCACTGCCCAGATTGGTCAATGCCACTTCTTCCTGGATCTCAGCTGCAGTTTGCCCGTTTTGCATCAAAGTGCCACCTGCAAGGAAAAACAGGCAGAATCACTTCCCGTTGCCACTGGCTAAGGAACCCATTTCCTCTGCCTTTCTCCTTCACCTGAGCATTCCCCATGGCTCTCCCATAGCCACCTGAGGGGAAGGGAGAACCAAAATCCAAGCAAGACTTTAACAGCATGAGAGTTAACAAACCCTGTGATAACAAGGCATGGTACAGCTTGACCTCTGACACTGAGTTTGGGAAGAAACACCCCAGCTAACAGGTAAGTGTACTCCAACTTGCCTCTATGCAATCAACTCATCCCAAAAGACGCAGGACTGGCTGCATACCCAGAAATGTTAATGGCTTCTTTCACCTTGGAAGGCCTTTAATAGCTTGCTCCCTGTGCTACCCATCTTTTACCAGAAAAGCCTCAGAGAAGGAATTAGTGCCAGAGTTCAGCCATGGCTGATCCAACTGATCTACAACCCGGCGGTTTTCAGCATTCTTCCTGAAGGAGCCCAGCACTTAGACACACACAGAGGTGGACGAGGGAAGTTTGGCAGATAGCTTAGTTTTCACAGAAATCAGTTATAGGAGAAAGCAGTAAGGATGACCTGCACCTCACTGTGTTCACCTGAGGGTGCTGCATTCACACACAAGGCTCCTTGCATGCAAATGGAATTCAGTGGCCTCCTGCAACTGGCGCAGCCACCCATTGGTGGCTCAGCATTTCAGCCTCACTTTGTGGTCATTACAGTCTATAGCGCTGGCTGAGCCCCTTGGCTCCTCTGCCCCCTACCCTGCAAGTGCAGCAGGGTCAGCCTGGGCCTGAAGCAGTGATGCTAAAACAGGTCTTTACATGCTTGTCTGTCTGTGCCTGGAGGAATGGCCAGTTTTTCCTTGTGCCACAAGGAGGCTTTGCTTGAACACTACTGGAAGTTATAGTATGTGAAACCTAATGAAACCAGGGAAGACCCTGCTTCCTCCCCTGCACAACCACTCCTAGGGAGATCTCATGGTTTACTGCTTACCCAAGCCTCAGCTGAGAGTACAGACTCTTACACAAGCCTCAGCTGTGAGTATATGCAGAAGCCTCTGCTGAGATATGTGCTTACTACAGCAGTGCCTACTGCCAAGAAACATGTACAGCCTGGCCTCAAAACCCAGTCACTGTAATAGGACAACCTGTCCAGCTCCTGACATGAATGCACCAGGCAATAGACCCCAGCTGAGACTCAGAGACCACTTGTTATTCATAAGACTTTCTGATTTTGTTTATGGCCACAGGAAAATAAAAGGTTAAAATTGAAGCCACTGCTGCTGTAGTTCAGGAGCAAAATATGACACTGCCCACAGCACACTGCTCGCTCATTATTGTTGCTAATGGCTAGCAAAGGCTGGTAACTACTAAGCAACAGATATGGCTGGGACGCTGTATCAGGAGGCCCAAACTGGCCAAGATAGCTCCCTAACTAGGACACTTAAGGCCCAGGTCCCACCATTCAGACACTCCATCTCTGGCTCCTCGCCCTCTGGGTGCTTCTTCAGCCTTTTTGCCTTCCTTCGTTTCTTGCAGTAGAACATGAGACCCAGAACGATGATTATATAAGCAACAGCAGCCCCAACCGACAGTCCAATGGTCTGGATCATCTTGTAGGGTGTGTGGCTGCTGAGATTTTCATTCCCTTCTGTAGCTGGTTTGTCTGCAGATTAGAAAGAGTCACAGGGTAAGATGATTGTACACAGCTCTGTTTAGCACATGGCCTGGGAGCAGGACATGCACAGGAGTGCCTGCTTGGGGCTGACTGTACACAGGTAATGATTTAACACAGGAGAAGCTCCCAGTAAGGGGAGGGTTACAGCTTCAAATGTGTGTAGCCACAACACCCCAGACTGATCACATCAGATTTTAACCTAAGCTGAGCCATGCTGGGTTTGCCCACATAAATCAAACAAGTTGCTGACATGCATCAGTTCTGAACCCAACTTTTCCACCTGCTGCTTGGGTGTGCTATGCTGCTGGAGGCTTCATCTCTCAAGTGATCTGCAAAATGGGGCCCCTGATTTCCAATGGTTACCACCCCCAGTGCAGGTCTTCCAGCAATTCACTCCACTGCCTGGCTGGATATGTCCTGCCTCTGGAAGCTTTCACTACTGCTGTGGGCAAGGATGGTGACCCTGCTGGCATAGTATGAAAGGAGCTAAGGAAAAGGAGACCCACAATGTTGCCTGTGTGGAGGAGGCTGTCTGCTTGCCTCTGGCTTGGATATGCCTGCCTGCTAGATCCAGCTGTCCTTTGTTCTGCCACGTGGACTTCCATTGAGCTCCCAGCCCCACTGGAATGTGAGATGCTCTGCTTTGCCTCTGAGTGACAGATTGTCCTTTGGGAGGTAAATGCTCTCTTACCTACAACATACAGGAAGGCTTCATGGTGTTTGATATTGCAGCTGTTGCCTGCAATGCAAGTGTATCTTCCTGAGTCCTTGGTGGTGACATCATATATCACCAAAGAGCCATTGGGCATGATTTGGATCCTACAAAGGACAAAGAACCTGTCTTTAAACAAAGGAGGGCAAAGCCAGGCCTTGGAGTTTCATGCTTAAACAACCAGACTGCAAGCTTCAGACCACAGGGTACAGATTCCCAGATCATTTGCCCCTCTCTGTGTGTCTGCTAGGGCTCATTTAGAAGAAATTACATTGAATTTTAACACTAGATGTTGCCTGCCAAGGGTGTGATCATGTTAACTTCTTTCCCATGAATCCATACAGTGCCAAGAGTGATGGCCTTCAAGAGAGCTATACACAGTGCAAAAAGGACAGTGATGCTGAGAAGGCTGACTGTTTAGACTCAGTGGCTTGAACCCAGCAAATCTAATTCCTGTGATTTTATCCAGAATCTTACCACATTCATGCTTTTTCCTCAATTTCTTGAAGCACTACGACCAGCTAAGAATGAGATGCCAGTCCCTCCAGCTGTGGAGACCCCAATGGGACAATCCCAAAAGGCAAGCAAAACCTCAGGCAAATCAAGTCAAAACTAGTAATTTACAGGACAGTCCTAACCCAAAGGTTCTGAATGCTTATGACTGGCGATGCTAAGCATCAAGATGGCCCATGTAGACCCCAGCCTGCAAGAGCCCACTAATGTTGTGTAGATAAATACAGAGGAAGCAATCCTCACAAAGCCTGTGAATACAAAGCAGGAGAGAAGGCTTCTTACCTGGGTGAGAGCTTGCTGGGATCTAGAATCTTGTCCTTCCCCTTCCATTGGATATGTGGCACTGGGTCACCCTCTGCCTGGCACTGGAACACGGCCGTGTGCCCCTGATACACTGTTGTAGGCTCTGGCTCCAGTTTAAAGGTAATATAAACTAAACACAAAGAGGTTTCAGCTGCTCAGTGTCAGTGCATGCACTATGCCAATGCACCTGGCCAACATGCCAGACCTGTGGAGGCCCTCTGAGCAGGGACCCTCTTGTGTGTGACACAGGCCTAGCAGGAGGTGCTCAGGGTATACTGTTTTGCAGTGCTTAAAGGAATGCTTCTGCTGGAGCCAAGGGAGCCTAAGCCTCAGAACAAAAGTGGCAGGATCACTTGGTGTCCAGACAGCTTACTGCTCATAGACACCATGGAGAACAAGAAATAATTCCCCATGTCAAAGCCATGCCATGCCATGCACTGAAACAAGCACCTTTAGTTTCAAGCAGGCCCAGCTGAACCACTAGTGTGAAAGGGGACTGCCTAAGGAGCTCTCGGTTTCTGGATGTCTCAAGTTCTGATGCAGTGTGGAGGTGCCTGCAGATAGGCTGAGTTCACCACTGGTAGACTCCAACATACATGGATGCTGGAAATCCTGTTCATCAACAGGGATTTCTAATTGATGTTGCCACCTGGTCAGCCCCCTAAAATTCTCCTCAATGCAGGACAATGGCACAGGTGATAATAAAAATACATGAGGGGACTGAGGAAGGGGCACTTACCTGCCACCGTGAGCTGCACCATGGCCCGGATTTCACCTTGGGGGCCGTTAGAGGCTATGCACGTGTAGTTGCCAGCATCACTCCTGCGCACCTTGTGAAAGTGCAGGGTCCCACCATTGTGGCTGACGTGAGTAGGAAGGTTGCTTCCATCTGGAGGTGGGAGAGTAGTTACTCTGCAGTCACACAGACCCAGACAGGAGGCTCTGGGGCCATTAGTTTCATTTCCACAGTATGGGTAGTGGATTTTTCCTCAGGCATGGAGGTGTTTCAGCTCCCCTTCTCAATGAGGCTCACAAAACAGGATACATATGGCCCAAGGGGTATGCTAGCTATACAGCCTACCCCCTCCCAAAGCCAAATGCACTGGGCCAGGATGATCCTTAGTATCCAAGTTCCTTACTTACCTGACTTAAACCACTGGATGGAGGGCTTTACTCGGCCAGTGGCTAAGCAGGTGACAGTGACCTCCTTGTCAAACTCCATACACTGCAGGGGCTGAGGGGGAGGAGTGAACTTCAACTTTTCTGAAATAAATATAAATAGATGCTAGAGTCAGGGCCCCTAGCATGTTGCTGAACAAACACACAGAGTTCAAGAGCCCACACCAAAAGTCCTATTAGGCAGTTGGGAAGTAAGGAGCTCTAAGGGAAGAGAGATACAGAATGTACCTTGGGAACAGGAGGACTCCTGGTCTCCTGGCCCAGCTGGGGCAACACTGCCTGACTAATGAAGAGGGTTCACCCCAAAGGTTGTGAACCTACTAGCAGAACACATCCACCCAGCATACCCAGCACGTGCACCCGGGCAGATCCCTCAATGCTCCCCGCTGGAGTGCTGCTCACACACTTGAACACAGTCCCATCATACACCTCCACGTTGTTGATGCGCAGCGTCCCATTGTCAGAGATATCAAAGCGGGAATCCTGCCAGGAAAAAAACAGCAGCAATGTTAAGTCCTGCACCTCTCCCAAATTTCCCCTCTCCATGGAAACCCATCCTGCCCAGTGCCACAGACACTATTCCAGTAGAATGTCATCCTTCTGGGCCTTGGCCCCTGTTCTGGGGATGGGACTGTGTTCCCACATAAAGGTCTGTGGCCTGACCTTTAATTAAAACTGCTTCATTTGGAGCCTGGAAGTGCCCAGGAAGCCAGGTCATTACTGGCCCATAGTGCCCTGACTCTAGTGCAGAGGCGGACAAAATACAGCCCGCAAGCCGCACCCAGCCTTCCAGGCCATTCTATCTGACCCACACGGCCCCTAAAAATTTAGAAAATTAATTATCTGACCCTGGCTGCCTGTCAAAGATGACAAGCACCAGTGGCAGCAGGACCCAGGAAGAGCCAGAGGTAGGACCTAGGGGTGGCAGGACACAGTAGCAGCAAGGACCACCTGGCCCCACCCCACCCACCTCCTGCCCCCAACCGGAAGCCTCTGCCTAGCACAGGCTTCTGGCCTGGTGATCCTGGGGCTGTTCCCCACCTCCTTCCAACTGAGGGTGCATCTCAGCTAAAAACATGATGGGGAGGAAGGACCGCCAGGGATCACCCCCATCCTTAGGGCCAGGCCAGGTCAGCTCCTGCTGAGTCCTGCAGTCTGGTGATACAACCAGGAACCATGTGGTGCACAGGAGCGGCCGAAGGGCAGGTGCAGGGTAAGGAGAAGTGTTGGTGGTGGGCAGGAATGCATGGAAATGGCGATTGCAGTGGCAGCAGGTGTGGGGGGCAAGTGGTGGTGAGTGAGCAGGAGTGCAGCAACAGCTAGGCGGGAGCATGGGGCCTGTGCCAGTGCCCCAGGGCCAGTGGGGGCCCAAGGCAGGGTGGCAGGAGCATGGAGCCCAGGCTGGCAGGGGCTCTATGGAACTAGGCCGGCTCCCCACTTTCCGTGACGGTGCAAACCAGCCCGGCTCCATAGAGCCCCTGCCAGCCTGGGCCCCAGGTTCCTGTTGCCCTGCCGTGGGTCTCTGCTGGCCCTGGGGCACTGGCCTGCCTGCTCGCTGCCACTTGTCTTCTCAGCCTGCTGCCACTGCCACTGCCATTTCCCTGCTTTCCCACACACCACTGCTGCTTCTTCCCATCTCCCACTGGCCGTTCCAGCACCACATGGCTCCTGGCTGCATTGCCAGACTGCAGGATGCAGCAGGAGCCAACCTGCCCCGGCCCCTGGTGATTCTTGGCTGGCTCCGTGCAGTGCTTGCTGAGCTGGGCTAGCGCCTGCTGCGTTTTGTGGATCCGGTCATGCAGCCGGGAACTGCATGGTGCCGGATCAGCTTGCATGGGGAAGTGATGGCAGCAGGTGGGAAGATAGGGAAGCGGCAGGAGAAGGGCAGCGGCAGGAGACTGGGGGGAAGTGGTGGCAAGCAAGCGGGTAGGAGCCTGGGGCTCGTGCCAATGCCCCAGAGCCAGGAGCAGCAGGTTGCTCGGGGATGCAGGGGGGCAGTCAGGAAGACCAAGGCGGAGGTGGAACTGGGACTAGCTACCCAGATCAAGGACAACAAGAAGCCCTTTTTCAAATACATAGGGGGAAAAAAGAAGGCACCGGGTATCGTGGGGCCCCTGCAGGACACGCTAGGAAATCTGGTCGTCACACCAGATGACAAAGCCAACATGTTTAACAACTTCTTTGCCTCCATTTTCCTGAGCAGGGACCGGATCAGCCCCCCCATCACACCCCTCTCAGGCCCCAGGGGAGGCGCACCTAGGCCAAGTGTCAGTGAGGATCTAGTCAGGGAACTTCTGGAGGGACTGGATGTATTTAAATCAGCTGGTCCAGACGATCTCCACCCCCGAGTGCTGAGGGAATTAGCTGAGATCATTGCGGGACCCCTGTCATGGCTTTGCGAGACCTCTAATGCTCTGGTGTGGTGCCAGAGGACTGGAAAAGGGCCAGTGTGGTTCCCAGCTTCAAAGAAGGAAGGAAGGAGGAACCAGGAAACTATAGGCCAGTTAGTCTTACCTCAATCCTGGGTAAGCTTTTTGAGAGAAATATCCTAGCGCATGTCCACGAGGGGCCAGCAGGGGAGATTATGCTTAGAGGCAACCAACATGGGTTCATCAGAGGCAGATCCTGTCAGACCAACCTGGTGGCCTTTTATGACCAGGTCACCAAATCCTTAGATGCAGGGGTAGCAGTAGATGTAGTCTTTCTGGATTTTAGGAAGGCCTTTGACACTGTCTCTCACCTCATTCTCATTAAAAAACTGGGGGACTGTGGTGTCGACACCTATGCAGTCAAAGGGGTCGCTAACTGGCTGGAGGGCTGCACCAGGAGGGTGGTGGTGGACAGGTCACTGTCGACCTGGAGGGATGTGGGCAGTGGGGTCCCCCAGGGCTTGGTCCTCAGGCCCGCACTGTTCAACGTCTTCATCAGTAACTTGGACAAGGGGGTAAAAAGCACCCTGTTCAAATTTGCTGATGACACTAAGATGTGGGGGGATGTGGGCACGCTAGAAGGAAGGAATAGGCTGCAATTGGACCTAGACAGGTTACAGGGGTGGGCAGATGAGAACAGGATGGGATTCAACACCAACAAGTGCAAGGTGATGCACCTGGGGAGGAAGAACCAGCACCATACCTACAGGTTGGGGAACTTCCTTCTTGTCAGTGCAGAGGCAGAAAAGGATCTTGGAGTCATTATTGATGCAAAGATGAATATGGGCCGGCAGTGTGGGGATGCAGTCAGGAAGGCCAACCGCACCTTGTCATGCATCCACAGATGCATCTCAAGCAGGTCCAAAGAGGTGATCCTCCCCCTCATGCGACACTGGTTAGGCCGCAGCTGGAGTACTGCATCCAGTTCTGGGCGCCGCACTTCAAGAGGGATGTGGACAACATGGAGAGGGTCCAGAGGAGGGCCACTCACATGATCAGGGGACAACAGGGCAGGCCCTATGAGGAGAGGCTACAGGACCTGTACCTGTTCAGCCACAAGAGAAGGCTGAGGGGGGATCTAGTGGCCGTTTACAAACTAGTCAGGGGGGACCAGCAGGCATTGGCAGAGTCCCTGTTCCCCCAAGCACTACTAGGAGTGACTAAAAATAATGGTCACAAGCTGGCAGAGAGTAGTTTCAGACTAGACATCAGGAGGCGCTACTTCATGGTCCGGGCGGCTAGGATCTGGAACCAACTTACAAGCAAAGTGGTGCTGACTCCTACCCTGAGGGTCTTTAAGACACGGCTAGACGAACACCTTGCTGGGGTCGTTTGACCCCAGTACTTTTTCCTGCCAAGGCAGGGATTTGGACTTGATGTTCTGCTCAGGTCCTTTCTGACCCTACCAACTATAAAGCTATGAAACAGATCGTACAACTCATCCATTTAATCTTCATCCACAAGTTTAAAAAAACAATGCTCTCTCCAAGCCATGAACACAGCTGTGGGTACATAAAAATGCTCCCCACTCCCATATGCCAGACTCTTTAGGAGTCCACCTTTGATGAAGCACTTTTGAAAAACTGCACCATCAAACCTGCGCTTTCTCTGAGATATGTGGATGAACATATCCAATTAGCTTGGAGGCCAGATCCAGCCCACGGGACATATTTTGTACACCTCTGTTCTATATCCAACATGGCACCGGATGAAAAACTATTTATTTTTTGGTAGTGCTGGAGTGATGATGGATTTTGGTAGTGCTGCAGTAAGGCAAGGATTTTCACGGGTAATAACTTCAGTCAGTTACTTCTGATCACCCACAAAAATCCTTGTCTCTCGTATGTATTTTTTACCCCCTACTCTTTTGAATGGTCTTATCCTTTTACATAATTGGGTGTATCCATTTTAGCTGCTTTTTACTTGTTCTGTAGTTACTTCTGATAATTTCTTCACTGCATCAGTGGACTGTCTGCTTGCTCATCTTCAAGTGCCACTGAGAATAGTCACAGAGTGAAACAAAAGTCACTGTTTTACCTACTGTTGGAGTGATGTAGTTGTAACAGTCCAGAAATTATGCAAGAGGCAAGGACTTCTGTGGGTGACACCTTTTATCAGACCAACTGCACGGTTGACATAAAGCTTTTGAAAGCAAGGGACATGAAAAATTGTTTTGCAATTGAAAACTTGTTTAACTTTATCCTAACCATGAAGTTTGTCCAATAAAAGGTATCACCCACAGAAATCCTTACCTCTTGCATTGTTTTATTTGGCATTTAGCCTGTTTCTTCCCCAGATTTGAGGAAGGACACTTTATGCCTGAAAGTTTGGCTAGCACCTCTCCAAATATACTGTTGGCTGAATAAAAGATACTGCCAAATAAACCTTACTTTTCACATATTCCCTGAGCCACCATGGCTACAAAACCACTACAGCCCTACCTATGGCAGAATACTATCCCTGTCTCTCTCCAAAACTCTGCTCTGTCACAATTTGGTTAATATGGTCCCTGCAGAGGGCAGACATCCCTGTCAGGTGACACTGAGTTGTAACCAGAGCTGGATGCATTCCTGAGGGAGGGGGGGAACCTGCTCCCTCTCCTTACGTGACTGGCATCACATACCTGGGTGAGGGGCTTATGCTCCCTATTGTTCTAAGCAATGCCAACCTGACTAGGAGTGGGATAGAGACCCTGCCAGTCTACCTGGCAACCAGTGATGCCTTTCAAATTGGTTGGCTGGCAGCCAACAGGTGCTGGTCTCCATTGGACCAGGTAAATGAGGTCATAAGATCTATACAAGTTAAGGACTGCCCAGGAGGAGGTGCAGTAGTCATGATGAAAACTCACAGAGAGAAGCTGGACCATCTGAAACTTGCTGTCTCTCTTGACACTCATGATGAAGGAACTGCCTGCCTCCAGAGGGTATCTCCACCTGCCTCTGGATGATACTTGTGAGTAAGCTATTTTAGATCTAACTAAATATATAGCTTTCAGTAAGTCAAATGGGTGATCAAAGGTTACCCAGCCACCCTGTTTACTCTGTGGGATTTCTCTGATATTGCTCTACCCTATTCCAAACTTACTCCTTGTAACCAATAAAGATCTACTTTGTACCTAGCATGGAAGACTTATTGGGAGAGGGCCTAGATTATGCCTTGGGGTTCCCTTGATTCGGCTGACTAAGGCCGACTATTTGCGCTTTAGACTGAGGAAGCACACCAAGTTCTTGAAGTGGGTCGAGTACCCTCGAGGGCTACTAGATCTGCGTTTCCCAGGGGGCAGAGAGCAAGGATCAGTCCAGACCCTGGGTGGTAGCAGCATTACCCCCAGGCTAGCGAGTGTGCTCCAGGAAGGGGGTCGGCCAGACGTGAGGTGCCCCCAGGGAGCCTGGAAGGTGGTCAGGCACAGTGAGGTGGGTGGTTCAGCGCAGACACACCCTCTACTGGCCTGCCGCAGTTACAGGGTCAAAAATAAGAGAGGCCAAGATGGCAGAGAACTCTTTGTAGCTGTCTAGAGTCTCGTTAGTGGAGCTGCACCAGCATATCAGTGGCATATCAGATCAGCACAGTTGAAAGGAAAATTAATATGATCAGCAATCAGCTTTTTTTGGTTGGTGTAGGCGATAATGTCACCAATAAATGCTGTATGCATGCGCGTGGCTAGGATGCAGCCCAACAACTTGGAGAGCAGCATCTGGCCTGTAAATCTGTGGGGAGGAAAAGGGTGTGGAGTGGGCAGATCGAGGCCCCCATGGTGAGGGAGGGAGTGGGGCAGAGGCAGGTAAGGTGCTGCCCAGCCAGGGTGGTGAATGTGACCTCAGGGCCAGGATGGAGCCACAGAGGGCACAAGGGGATGGGGAGGGGGGGCAGCTCCCCGCCGCTGTGTGCACCCCCAGGGGAGGCTTGGGAGGCATGTGCTCCCCTGGATTTGTGTGTGGGGTGAGGGTGGGCTCCAGGCCAGGGGCTGTTCCAGCCTCTTCCTGGCTGTGGGGCTGAGCTGGGAGGGGTGGCTATGCGGTGGCTATAGCCACCCTAAAATTTGCCATAGCCCCTCCCCCTAAAGCCACCCATCCCAGTGCTGCTGCCCGCTCCACTGTGCATACTCCTGGAGGAGGCATGGGGATATGTGCCCCCTTGGATTTGTGTGTTGGGTGACAGCAGGCTGCCCAGTGTGGGCTTGGGGCCAGGGGCAGCACTGGCCTCTTCCCAGCAGGTGGGCTGGGCCGGGGCTGCGCTTGGAGCAGGGAGCCGCCCCCCACACAAGCCACCCACGGCTCTGTCCTGCTCCCAGTGGGGTTGCATTCACTACCCTGGCTAGGCAGCTCCTGCCTCTGCCCCACTCCCACCACACAGCTATGAACAGTGCTAAAACAGCCTACAGCTCCCCCCCGAGAGGATTATAGGATTACTAGGACTCACCTCGGAGATGGAAACATTATTGCGGTACCAGGTGACTCTGGGTTTCAGAGAAGCCTTGCTGAGGCAGTGCAGAAAACCTGGCTTGCTCTCCTCCAGCTGGCTGTCCTTGGGCATCTCTACCCATCTGGGTATTGCTGGATGGAGAGAAGACATGATTTACTCTGGATGCCCTACCAACAGCCCACCACTTTCCCCAGCTGCACTGGAGACACAGGATTCTTGCTAGTGCTGACCATGGATTCAAAGAGCTTAGTATACCAGACAGTTCCAGAATCTATGGCATCCATCATCACAGTCTGCAAGTGCAGTCCCTGCAATGGCTTGATCACACTGGGGCTCCCCTGCAGAAACTGCTACACACACAGTGCTATTGCAGCCCAGCCCATTTAGTTCTACTCTTATGTGCTGGCAAGAATATGTGTAGAGAGCAGCAGGAAATGCCCCATCCTCTCCCAGAGCTAAAGCATACCCTATCTAATGTCCCTTTACTTATTTGGAAAGAACATCTGGATGTCAAACCAAACAACTTAGGAGCAGGCTTCACTACACAGGCCTGCCTCTCCCGCAAGTGAGACCTCCCCCCAGCTCCCTGCCCTCCAGCATACGCAGTGCACACCAAACCTGAACAGTACCCTCCATACACACAGGAAGCTGCTTACTGGCTACTGTGATGTTCAGATTCTGCTTCTTCTCTCCAGCCTTGTTCGCTGCATAGCAGGTATATATACCAGCATCTTTTTCAGCAATACTGGTGAAGACAAGATCCCCAGCCTCCTGGTGCACTCTTCCACTGGTCGGGATGCGCACGCCATTCCTCTCCCACCAGATATGAGGCTTAGGTACACCCCGAGGGGCAGTGCAGGCCACACGATGCTCTTGCTCTGCTGTGAAAACCTCTGAGGAGAATGGCTCCATGTCCTCAATCTCTGAGAAAAAACATTGAAGGCATGACCTACACCCTGACCAGGATCTATGCAGGGACAGGATGCCTGAGCCTTCCCACCACAGAAAACTGGCTCAGAGGCTTGCTCTCAGTGTCCAGACAGATCCAAGAGAAACGAGTCAGTGGAGAAGAGCTTCCAGCACAACAAAGGCATAAACAGGTCTGCTTCTCCGGCCCGGTGGCCCTGGGGAACTGCTTATCCCAAGCCACACTGCTGGGCCAGTCCTACTCCTGCCTGGCCCAGAGCAATTCCAGAAGCACCCACCCAGCCAGGTGCTCCTAGACTCTGGTCCTTACCTGCCAGCTTCAGAGTCACCTCCAGAATTACAGGTTTCCCCCTCTGCCCACGGCCAACACACTTATAGACCCCTGTGCTGCGTGCTTTCACCTGTGTTATAAGCAAGGAGCCATTGGCAAATACTGTGGTCCTGTACACAAAAGAAGGAACAGAAGTCAGTGCTGGGCAGATACAGGAGAGGCTAACATACAGGACCCATGGATACCTCCAACAAACAGGCTACACAGCATGCACTCTCCTTGCTGTATCCCATCCAGTGGCATCAGAAACATGAGACACAAGGGAAAGAAGGTCCTGCCTGGGGTTGGCCCACCTCACCCAGTATGAGATGGTGGGGCCCTGACCAGAGAAGGTGCACGTCACATCCAGGGAACACAGAGATGAGCCCTGCCTCGGCACTTGGGGTCAGGACTGGGGATAAGCCAGCGTCTGCATCCAGGGGGCACAGACAATGTTCTAGCCAGGACAGGAAGAACATTGTCAATGAGTGTCCTCTAGATACTGATGCAAACTTGCTCAACTTGATTTAGGAGTAACTTATCCATCCCTTCTATAACACACAGGAAGTGCTTTAGCTCTATGTCCTGACCTGCTGTCTCCCAGGGAGTGCAACACTCTTTGCAAACATCAGCCTCTTCCTCCTCTGAGCCCCAGCTTGGGCAAATGAGGTGAGCATAGACCCCTTTGTCAAGAGGAAAAGAGGCACAGAGCAACTGTCACTGCATGGATTCACCACCTTAAGACCAGAAAGTTCTCACATCAAGTCTTGAGGCAGCATCAAGAGGTGGCTGCACAAGGATGTTCCCCCACAAAGCATTATGGAGGAGAATCTTCCCCCAGCTATGGCAGAACTTCAGCCTCTAAGGCTGGGAATGCTGGGAGAGGCAGTACAGGAGGGGCTAATGTTTTCCCAGGATGCACAGGATTGATCTTTTGTCCAAGAGACAAGCTTGTGGGGGCCTAAATATGTCAGCTTGTAGTTGGGGAACACTCAGGGAGGTGAGGAACCTACTTTTTATTTATTTTTAAACAAAATATGAGATTCTAGGCAACGTGAACAGGACCCAAAAAATGTATGTGTAACCTAGTAGGCAGGTTTGAGCCTACAGCTGGAAGAGGGGGAACTAACGAAGGAGGAGGAAACTCTGGGAAAGACTCAGAGATGTGGGGGATTCCCAATGGAGGCTGGAGGCTGCATACCTTTGGTTTAATAATAACCAAGACCCCAACAAGGTAAGTAGCCAGGCTGAAAAGTTAACACCGTGAATGAAGGAAAAATTGCCAGCAGGTGGCGCTTGAGAACTTCTAACATACTTATGGGAGCTCCTAGACCAAGAAAATGTGTTGCCCTGCTCTTCAAATGGCTTCTTCTGGCAGCCCTGTATATCACCTCTTAACAAAAATGGTGGTATCTATATAAGGCCAGGAGATTTATGTTCATTGTGTGCTCAGCCCCCACATGTACAATTATGCATGGTTATTCTGAGGCTGACTGCCATGCTCCTGTTAACTCATGTAGCTACGCTTCTGAAGTATTAGGTTTGTCCAGCATCTTGGGGTTCATGTACTTCCCTGACACCTGGGCCCTGCTTCCAAGCTGCCCCTTTACCAAGGATGCTTTTGTTCAACAGAAGAGAAACGCAGTACGGTTGCTTCTGGGCCAGAGAAACCAGCAACAACCAGCGTTTAGTCTGCAGAGGAAGGGAAGAAGGATGAGAGAGTTCTGTGCAGCCAGGTCCTTAATACTACAGTAGGGAAGGACTGAAAAAGAGACACTTGGGTCCAGCTTGAATCCAGGTTAACAGCAGCTTGGCTAAAGTGGCATTTTCAAACCAATGCAGTTAAACCACTGAAAACTACAAATCAGATGCTTAGATTTTACAAGTAAGAGTAGTTTGCACTGATTTGACTGAGATTCTTCTCAGCTCAGTTGAAAGTAAAGCACTTAGCAATCTAGCTAGTGTAGAGCCATCTAGCTTTAAATCTTGTGGACAAGCCTTAGAATGCAACTCCTCTTAAAAGCCCTTTGCAAATAAAGCCACAAGACAACTGACAGGCAGAATCTCCCTCTGCTCTAGGAATCTGCCTCAGAACCAACCCTGGTCCAAGGTTCCAGCATTTCCATGATAACATGATACAGATTTGCTCTCTTTTGCTGGTTTGGGGTATCTGACCATGAAGATTTCCAGTGCTGGGGATATGCTCACCGGCTTCTGTTGGTGATGGGAGAATTGTCTTCAAAGATCCATTCCTGAGCAGGAGGAGGCACAGCTGTGAACTGGCAGTGAAACATTGCCTCTTCATTCTTACTCACTATCTGGTTCTGTGGGACAATTACCGGACGGGGGAAACTCTCGTCTGAAATGGGGAGAATACAGGAAACAATAGGGTGACTGGTGTGCCCCCTCTCTCCCTGGAACTCCATCATCAACATGTACCAGTTCATTGCCAAAGAAACACAAGATACTGGAGAGACATGGAGAACCAATGGAGAATCCACACAGCTAGGAAGCAGCATCCAAGGAGACTGTTATGGCACAGACCTGCACACCAGATCCCAGCCTGGAGACCCTACAGTCAGTGTGATTTTGGACCCCTCTTTAGAAACCCTGAATAAGGTGGAAAGTGTAAGCAGAGTGACACACATCACTGCTACCATGTTGCAAAGCCTGAAGGCAGTTGCTACCAGCTGCTACCCTTGGAAAGGCCCAGATTGCTGTCCAATGGACTAATGAACAGTGCAGGTTTGTGCAAACAGTCAGGTTTGCCATCTAACTGCTTGCTACCCCTTCCAAGCTGTGAGCAACACCTTCTCCCAAACACCCTTCCTGTCACATTACCCTTTTCTGCCAGTTACAGCCATTCTCCATGGCTTGGCCTAAACAAGGAAAAGGAGGATGAGCCAAAGGTTTGCTGAAACACATACAAGCTGCACTATTTAACTGGACCCCAAACAGTTAAAGCAATGTAAGCCCCCTAACATGGGCACAGCTATACCAACATAAGGATGTGTACACTAGCATAACTATTCCTGCAGGAGAAGGGAAATAAACTATTGGTCAGCATGACCAGCACTAGTATAATTGTGTCCATGTAAAGGGATGGACCAATATAACTATACTGATAAAAATGTCCCCTAACTGAAAAAAGATGCAGTGAGTAGGCCTGATGCATGTAGCTTTAAGTTCCCTGGGGCAGGGACAGTCTCACTGTTCTGCTTGTATAGGACGTAACCCAGTGATCCACAAATACAGCTCCCAGGCACTTGGGTAATATCCAAGATAACCATACCTGCCAGCTCGGCCCCCTGGGGAATTGGAGCTGGCTATGACCAGCTAACAGGACTTTCTTGTGTGATGGGATGGAGTGTTGGGAGCTTTTAAGGCTCCTGCTACATCTTACATATATTATGAAATTAACTGGTAAAACCTGCAACATATTTAAACCAGCCACACATGGAACAAAATTATTAAGGGTGCACCGATAAAGATTTTTTGGGCCAATACTGATGGCTGATTATTATCTGATATCTGATTGCTGATATGCAGCCCGGCAGCTTAGACAGCAGTGTCTGGCTGGTAAGTCTACTGAGGGGGGAAGGGACAGGGGGAGGGCAGGGGCATGGGGGATGCATATCAAAGCCCCCACAGTGAGTGAGGAGCGGGGCTGGAACGAACACTGCCCAACCAAGGCGGGAGGCGGGACAGAGCTGCAAACGTCTAGTCCACAGAGTGCAGAGGCAGGGGCAGCTCCCACCACTGCATGCACCCCTGTGGCAAGCATAGGGGGCGTGTGCCCCCAGATCTGTGTGTGCAGTGAGGGCGGGGTGCTACTGCAGGCTGGGGCTGGGGGCTGAGCTGGGCTCTTCCCGGTGGGGTTGGGGCTGGGCTCTTTCTGCCCAGGCCATGCTCAGGGCAGGCGGCAGTGGTGTTGGGACTGGAGCTATGGGGTGGGTTCCCCCATAGCCCTCCCTCCCAGCACTGCCACTGCCCACCCCAAGCTGCCCTCCTCCCTTCCCGCATCCCCTGGAAGACCTGCTTGCCACTCCATCCCACTCCCCGCCCTGGCTGGGCAGCACCTGCCCCTACCCCTGCCCCAGCCCCACTTTCTCTCTCACCATGGGGGCTTTGATCTGTTCCCCCCACACTCCTTCCCTCCCTTCTGCCCCTTCACCCCAACTGACCTACCAGCTGGACACTGCTCTCCAAGCTGACAGGCTGGCTATGTGATTGCTGCAGCTAGCCACATACACACAACATTTGTTGGCAGCATTTTTGGCCACAAGAGCTGCAAAAAGCTGATAACTGTCCTGTCAATTCTTCTTTTATCAGGGCCAATACAATTCATAGATGTTAGAGTCAAAAGGGACCTCAACAGATCATCGGGTCCGACCCCCTGCCTAGACAGGAAAGAGTGCTGGGGTCAGATGACCCAGCCAGATGCCTATCCAGCCTACTCTTAAAGACCCCCAAGGCAGGGGAAAGCACCACCTCCCTTGGAAGCCCATTCCAGATTTTGGCCACCCTTACCGTGAAGAAGTTTTTCCTGATATCTAGCCTAAATCTGCTCTCTGTCATTTTGTGACCATTGCTCTTTGTTGCCTCAAGAGGTGCCCTGGTGAACAGAGCATCTACAATCCCTTGCTACATCCCCCTAATGAATTTATAGGCGGCCACAAAATCACTTCTCAGCCTTCTCTTGCAGAGGCTGAACAGGTCCAGGCCCTTCAGTCTCTCCTCATATGGCTTGGCCTGTAAACCCTTAACCACATGAGTGGCCCTCTCCTGGACCCTCTTGAGGTTATCCTTCTTAAAGTATGGTGCCCAAAACAGGATGCAGTACTCCAATTGCAGTCTGACCAATGCCACATAGCGGGGAGGTATCACCTCCTTGGTTCTATTTGTCTTGCATTGGCTGATGCATGATAAAGTGCAGTTAGCTTTGCCGATGATTTCGTCACACTGACAACTCATGTTCATCTTGGAGTCCGCTATGACTCCAAGATCCCTTTCCATTTCTGTGCTGCTGGGAGGGTCATTTCCTAGCCAGTACGTGTGCTGGCTATTTTTGTGCCCTAGATGCAGCACTCTGCACTTGTCTTTGTTGTACTGCATCCTATTATGTACTGCCCACTTTTCTAAATTGTCCAGGTCTGTCTGCAATTGTTCCCTACCCTCCAGAGTTTGCACTTCACTCCACAATTTAGCACTGTCAGCAAACTTGGACAAAATACACTTCACACCTACATCCAAGTCACTGATGAAGATACTGAAGAGTACAAGAATACACAGACCAAACCCTGTGGGACCACACTACTCACATCCTTCCAGGTCGATACCAACCCGTCTAATACCACTCTCTGGGTATGATCGCTAAGCCAATTTGCCACCCACTGGACCATGTAAACATCTAAGTCACAGCCTCTTAAGTTATTTGTGAGAATGGGATGAGATATCAAAGGCCTTGCTAAAATCCAAGAAAAGAACATCTACTTCTACTACTGTGTCTAAGCATTTTGTGACCCTGTCATAAAATGAAACCAAACTGGTTAGGCACGATCTACTTGCTACAAATCCATGCTGGTATGGAGTGATGTATCAATGCACCTCTAATAATCATCACTTGATATAAATGACTATCCAGCTATAAAAACAGCCAACCATCTATTACAGATAAAAACATAAGAATTGCATTTTACAGACTACAGGTTCATCTTGCCCAGTATCCTGTGCCAGAGGACTGACCAGTTTTTTTTCCCCACTGTTCCTCTCTCACTTGCAACCTCCAGCATTTAAAGTATAAGAAGTTCTGATTCAGAGACTGTACCTCTAACTCCCATGCTCATAACTACTTATGGACCTTTCCACCAAGAATATGTCCAATCCCTTTTTGAATCTGGCTAACTTGTCAGCTTCCATAACATCTGGTGGCAATGAGTTCCACACTTTAATTACACACCATATGAAAAAGAACTTTCTTGTTAGTTTTAAATTTACTACTAGTTTCATTTTGTGACTCCTAGTTTGTGTGAGAGATAGTAAATAATAAATCCCTATTTACTTTCTCTCCACCATTTAGTACTTTGTAAACCCTTATCATATCCAGCCTCTTTAATCTCGCCTTATATGAAAGCCCCTCCACAGTCTGCGCTTGAAAATGAGTAACAACTCTATAGCTGGCTTCTATCCAGCTTTAATTTGAAGGTGTAGCGGGACCCTAAGGTAGGGATCATCATGTGTAAATAATTTCTTCTTCTAGTCTAGGCAGGACCCATCTCAGTAACAACTGCTCCCTCCTTAAAGAGGTTCTACAGAGTAAAAGGAAGTCAACAAATACCTGATACTCCTTCCCCCTCTCCTGCAACAAAAGATTTGAATTCATAGCCTCATTCATATCCTTCAACATCAAAGAAGAGGCCACTGACAACAATAACCAGAAGACCTTGCCCTCCACCCTGAGATGCTAGAGCAGGAGGCTCCCAGACAGATCCCTGCTTACCTATAATACTGAGCGTGAAGTTGTTCCTGCTACATACAAAGCCCACAGCATTGCGTGCGCAGCAGTAGTAGACACCATTGTCATCAGGGCTTGCACTCTGCAGAGTTAGCGTCCGCTCCTTGTTGCTGATCAAGTAGCTGCTATGTACATTTATGATTTGTATGCCATCCCGGAACCACTGGCAGGTCGGGCTACAAGACAGAGACCAACATACTAATACACTGGCAGGCAGAGTTCAAGAAGGGCTAGCCTGTGAGCCCATGCACTGGGGAAACAGCCAGGAAATGGCCCGCTCAGCGGCCCCCTCTGTCTGTAGCACTGGCTTGGATGCAGACATGTAGCTGTGACACATGCAGCTGTTCCAATGAAAGCTGACAAACCAAACACTGATCTCATAAAGCAACATGGGTGACAGCAGCACACCAAGCAACTCCAGTAACTGGGCCTTGAGGTCCCCAATGAGTGGGGACTTCCTTACTATGTTGCTCTCCTACACAGCTCCTGCAGCGCACGCCGCTCCATGGAACCCATTCGCTTTCTCTCCCGGCGTTCAGGAACATTAGAGTTATTCCTGCCTTTCAGTTTTCCCTAGACTTTAATGGGTCTTCAGGAGACAGAAAGAAAGAGAAAGAGAGAGAAAGCAGGTGAAAGGAGAGGCAGAGCCCAGCACTACCACTAGCTAAGTGTGCATGGCTCCTTACCGCGGATGGCCATCAATGTGGCAATGCAGGATCACTGAGGTGGAGGGCTGGATCTCGGCCATGCTGTCTGGGTGCTTCAGGACCACCCCACCTGGTTCAATCCCTACAAAAGGAAAAGGTATTACATCAAGCCCAGTTCTCTCCACTATGCACAGAGGGGTGTATGCACACCCCAACCTGTATAGTCACACTTCCACTGTGAACAGACGGGCTCTTCAAAGCATGGCACCCCATGCCAGGGGGTATACCACTCTCGTAGTGCTCCTGCTCACCTATCAGTGAAAGCACAGACATGCACAGTACTGGCTCCAGCACCTCTCAGGCTCCTTCATCGTAAGTGACTGCAAATGGCTTTGACATCCCCATCCCCAAGACAGTGCTTGGCTCCTGTCTAACAGCCCCCTGACCCAGCCAGCACATAGTAGAAATGGGGCAGTTCTTGTGCAGTCTAGCTCATTCTACCCATGCCCCCCCGCCCCCCATGCATACCCTGAGCTCCAGAGCAGTTGTCAAAAGTCTCTGACAGTGGCTTGGAGCATATCAAGGACCCAGTGGCGGGGTGTAAAACAGAGCAAAGTTCCTGCCCCTTGGGGCTTCTACAGAGACTCAGGCGTAACTTTGAAAGCAGACAATATGGCAGGTGATACCTGCTGCTACAGGAACTGGTAGTGGAGATGATATAGCCCACCAGGCTGCAACTCCCCCTGGGGACTATGCTGGGAATGTGGGGCAGTCCCACACCAAGTGGCAGAGAGTACCAGGGCACAGAACTGCACACAGAGGGCTCAGTCATACCCAAAGGGGACAGAATGGCTTCCAGGGCCTTACAGGAGCCAGGTGGACGTAGAGGGAGCATAAGGCAGGCATACTCCAGAGAAAGGCTTCAGGGATGTGCAGAGTCCTGTACTAGATGATGTGCAGGTGATATACTCCAGCCCCACCAGAATCGTGACAGAGTCTGAATGTCAGCAGCAATGGATGCAAGGATTAATTCCCTCTTTAATACCACCTAAGAGACTGTCAAACAGGCAGTTTTCCTATCAAAAACTTTTTGCAAGTAAGAGAAGGGAATAAGGTATTGGACGAAGGGATTTCAATTCTTTGCAGCATTTAAATTTTCACTGTTTTTCTTCCCTTTGTCTTCAATAAAGGTAGAAAGGCTTCTTGCACTGGCTGTTGTAACAAGAGTTGCCAACAGCAATATGACAAAACCTTGGGCCCCACCACCCTGTCTCATGATGTACTAGTAAGCAAAGGCCAAGATACCTTACTGGCAATGCAACACAACACAAGGAGGATTACTGAGACTGGGGCCTTCCACAGGAAGAAGGAGATAACAGAAACTCAAGGGTGATCACAACTGGATAAAACTGAGCATTCCCCACATGGGTAAGAGCCATCAGGCTGTGGAACAGCCCTTCACAGGAAGTGGGAGAATTCCCCGACCTTGGATCATTTAGAATAAGAGCAGACAAAGCCCCAGAAAACAGACCAAGGGGAACCAGGCACAGGGAGAGATTAGCTGAACCCTTGCAGACTTGTCTCCTCTAGTCAGGAGCACTACAGTTAATGTGTTTTATTGTGATCACTATCAAAGTAGAAGATACCAGGAGGGGCAGAGCAGTCATTTTCCGAGTTAGCTTGAGCAGGAGCAGGGATGTGGTCCCTAAATGAGACCACCTCATTCTTATCTGTTCTTCTAGGGAACTGCCTTCCAACTGACTAGCAGGGTGATATGTAAAATTTGCTCAGGATTCCCAGCTCTCTAGCTGCACAGCTTTGTCCTTTCCACTGCCAGGCAGACTGCTGGCTGTCTCTCCATCTTGCTAATGCATAGGGGTGCAAATAAAGATTTTCTTGGCCAATACTGATGACCAATTATTAACCAGCCATTTGAGCCAATACCGATTCAATAGCTCATTTACAGGAATGCAGCCCAGCAGCTTGGACAGCAGTATCTGGCTGGTAAGTCTGTGGGGGTAAGAGGTAGGGGGAGGAAAGGGGAATGGGGGGGGCAGATTGAGGCCCCCCACAGTGAGGGAGGGAGTGGGGCAGGGACAGGGGCAGGGGCCGGAGCTGCCCAGCCAGGACAGTGAATGCAGCCCCACTGGGAGTGGGACAAAGCCCTGGGTAGGTCATCAGGGGGACAGCTCTCCTCCCCAAGCACAGTGCCAGACTAGCCTGCCCACTGTCCTCGCCCCACACACAAATCCGGGGGAACATATCCCCCATACCTCCCCCAGAGGTATGCACAGTGGGGCGGGCAGTGGTGCTGGGATGGGTGGCTATGGAGGGAGGGGCTATGGCAAACTTTAGGGTGACTATAGCCCACCCCATAGCCACCCCTTCCAGTGCCTCCCCCACCCATCCTAAGCAAAGCCCCAGCTCAACCCCCTGACCAGGAAGAGGCTGGAACAGCCCCTGGCCGGAAGCCCACCCTCACCCCATGCACAAATCTGAAGAGCCACATGCCTCCCCTGGGGGTGCACATAGCGGCAGGAAGCTGTCCTCCTTCCCCATCCCCTTGTGCCCCCTGTGGCTCCATCCTGGCCCTGGGGTCACATTCACTGCCCTGGCTGGGCAGCACCTTGCCTGCCTCTGCCCCACTCCCTCCCTCACCATGGGGGCCTCGATCTGCCCACTCCACACCCTTTTCTTCCCCACAGATTTACAGGCCAGATGCTGCTCTCCAAGCTGCTGGGCTGCATTCCTAGCCACGTGCATGCACAGAGCATTTACTGGTGACATTATCGCCTACACCAATCAAAAAAAGCTGACTGCTGATCATATTAATTTTCCTTTTATCTGTGCTGATCTGATATGCCACCAATATGCTGGTGCAGCTCCACTAACGAGAGACTACTTTAGACAGCTACAAAGAGTTCTCTGCCATCTTGGCCTCTCTTATTGTTGACTCTGTAACTGTGGCAGGCCAGCAGGAGGTGCTCCTGAGTTGAGCCACTCACCTCACTGTGCCCGACCACCTTCCAGGCTTCGAGTGCCTCCCTGGGGGCACCTCATATCTGGGGGGCCCCCTTCCTGGAGCACACCCGCAAGCCTGGGGGTAATGCCA
Source organism: Crocodylus siamensis (assembly GCF_052110815.1). Lineage (NCBI taxonomy): Eukaryota > Metazoa > Chordata > Crocodylia > Crocodylidae > Crocodylus > Crocodylus siamensis. The sequence continues at coordinate 208,916,156 of NC_143395.1, forward strand.
CCGCCCGGGGTCTGGACTGATCTTGACCCTGTGCCCCCTAGAAAACACAGGCCTAGTAGTCCCTGAGAGTACTTGACCCACTACAAGAACTTGGGGTGCTTCCCTCAGCCTGAAGCACAAATAGTGGTCTCCCTTAGTCAGCCGAACGAAGTCAGCCGAACCAAGGCTAGTCTAGGCCCTCTCCCAGTAAGTCTTTCAAGCTAGGTACAAAAGAGAACTTTACTGGTTACAAGGAGTAGGTTTGTAATAGGGTACAGGGTAGAGCAATATCAGATAAATCCCTTAGATCAAACAGTGGCATGGTAGCCTTTGATTACGCATCTGTGTTACTGCAAGCTATATAGCTAGTTATATATCTCAAGTAGCTTACTCACAAGTATCATCCAGAGACAGGCGGATATTTCCTCTGGACACAGGCAGTTCATTAACCATGAGTTTCAAGAAAGAGAGCGAGTTTCAGATGGTCCAGCTTCTCTGAGAGTCTTCATCATAGCTGCTACCTCGCCTCCTGGGCAGTCCTTAACTTAGACCTTATGACCTCATTTACCTGATCCAATAAAAGCCAGCAACTGTTGGCAGAGTTTGGGGAAAGACAGAGATGGCATTCTGCCACAGGAAAAACCAGACAGAGTGAACTTCCCTGGAAGCATAACCCCAAAGTCACTTCAGAAGTACTTTCTTCTCTTGCTAGGTGTCAGAAAACCTGAAAACAGACAATTACCATGGCTGTACAGCTCCCACAGACTGTGGCCTGAAAAGCACCATTGCTTATCATTATTTAATTACACAGTGGTATAATCCAGTGAACCATAAGGATTTCTGATCTGAGCAACCCCTGCTTCTGCAGGAACTCAAGACAGTACTGGGCCACAGACTATGAAGCATCACCTCAGCATAGCACCAAAAGGACAGCCAGCCCTATTTCACAGCTAGGCTTGTTTTCGTGCTGGTTATGAAGAAACTTTAAGCTATATCCAAACTGATCTTGCAGATGGCTTTATGTACATGTCAAAATGCCTAAATTAAGTGCCTCCCAGAAGGAAGATCAAAAAAAGAAAATAAAGCAAAAAAAAAAAAAAAAAAAAGGATTCAGCAGCTGGGATCCCAATAAAGTGTATGGGAAGACCAAAGTTGTCTCTCAAGTCAATCCAGATCACCTACTCACTTGGCTAAGGAGGTGCTCACAGCTACTCAACAAGAACATTAGGCTCAAAGGTATATCTGAATTCCCACTGACTCTTGACTACACATTGGGCACTTCCTATCATCTCAGAATCCAGGATACCCAGAGGGAAGATGCCTACCTGAAACAGGGCAGTGAATTCAGGAAAAAAAGAGCAGAACCCTGTGTTTAGTCTTGAACGTGGCTAGTTGTTATGCTGGGGGGGGGTTGTACCACAGTCTAGTGGTGAGAGCACTCAGCCAGAAAGTGGGTGACTTGGGTGCTATAGGCCTTCCTCATCCTGAAGGGACATAAACCCCCATCTCCAACTTCTTAGAACAGTGCCTGGACCATCAAACTATGGAACAGGCTGTGTGGGAACACTCTTCACTCCTTCTGTTGAAACTCACTCATGGGCAGCCAAAAATGCAAGTTCCTGTAGAGTCAAAAGGACAGCAAGGAACAGGGAGTACTATAATCTAGACCTACAGATGGAGGGACACTCCCCCAGGATAGAGAAATCTTGGACTCCCGTTGCTGCTGCCAGGGCCATTTTTGTTTCTTAACCATGTCTCATGTTAAATATATAAATAGTCCTGGTACCAAAGACCACAGCCCAGGACTTCTAATCCCAGTGCACATCCTCTTGAACACACCCCAAATCTCCTGAAGGTCACGGTACTGACTGAATGGAGGTCTCTGGTTTCTGCTACTGAGAATGAATGAACACAGTGACTTAGAGAAAAGAGGAAGTGAACCTGAGTGCAGGCCCTGGAGAATGAATCTCTTCTGAATGTGAAGGGAGTTGCTTAAAGCCCAAGGGCCAGCAGTCATAGGGAGCCTGGGCCACTGTGTTGAAACATTAGCGTCAGCAGGCTTGCAATGGTACTAGAGCTGGTGATGATTCCAAGACCAGTAACTCTGAACAAGAACAGTTTGCTGGTGCTGAGAGCAGGGCCTATGCCTGAAGGAAGCAGAAAGACTATGTCTGATGACAGTACTGAGCCTGGCAACTTTACCACTTGAGCTGCTTGCAAACGTGAACCTCCCCTCCTCCCCCACCGGCAAAAAAGAACAACAAAAAACAACTTGAAACTCAACACCGAAGTTAGCGTACACCCAGAAGAGGCAGTGTGTTAGTTGGACCCACCTCACTCAACGTCTGTACAGATCAGGGGCTCTAGTGGGCGGGTTTTGGCACTTTTATCTAAAGCTGATTGAATCAACTAAGCACCAAAAAGCCCCACTGAAGCACCTGATTTAGTTTCATAGTTGTTAGGGGCTGGAAGAGACTTTACAGGTGATCGGGTCCAGGCCCCCTGCACGTGGGCAGGAACACTGCTGGGATCAAATGATCTCAGCAAGATGGACATCACAACGTTTTCTGAAGATGGCCAGGGTGAAAGACTGGAGGGAGCCTGTTCCAAACCCTTGGCACTTGGCTTGTAAAGAAGTTTTTCCTTATGTCTAGCCTGTAGTGATCTTCAATCAGCTTGTGCCCATTATTTCTTGTCCTCTCCTGGGGGGGGCCTCAGTGAACAGATGCTCCCCCAAGCCCTGATGTATGCCGTTGATATACTTATAGGATGCCACCAAATCCCCTCTGAGTCTTCTCCAGGCTGAACAATCTTAAGTTCCTCAGCCTTTCCTCATATGCCTTCGTCTCCAGGCCTCTAATCATGCATGTGGCCCTCCTCTGGACTCTCCTGAGCTTCTCCACATTCTTCTTGAAGTGCAGCACTCAGAACTGGACACAGTACTCCAGGTGCGGTTTCACCAAGGCCGAGTAAAGCGGGAGGATGACATCCTTTGCCCTGCTCAAGATGCCTCAGTAGATGCATGCCAGTGTTTGTTTTGCTCTGCCAGCTATGGCATTGCATTGGTGGCTCATGTTCATTTTGCTGTCAGTCATGACACTCAGGTCTCGCTCAGCTGTGGTGCTGGCAAGAATAGCACTGCCAAGCCTGTCAGTGTGTTTCAGATTATTTTTCCCCAGATGGAGCACTTTACATTTTTCTGTATATTCAGGTTGAGGTCCGCCCACTTCATAAGACTGTCTAAGTCAGCCTGTATGGCCAGCCTGTCTTTGAGCACAACTATGCTCCCCCACAGTCTGGTGTTGTCAGCGAACTTTGCGAGATTGCTTATAATACCTGAATCCAAATTGTTAATGAACAGATTGAAAAGCACTGGTCTAAGTACTGAACCTTGAGGGACGCCACTGGTCACCTTCCGGCATGATGACTCAGTTCCATCACTCAATACCCTTTGGGTCCTGCCACAGGACCAGTTAGCTAGCCACCAGACCGTGAAGTAGTTGAGGCCACATTTTCCCAATCCAACCATGAGGACATTGTGACAGACCAGGTCAAAGGGCTGCCCAAGTATATGACATCAACCTCATTTCCTCTATCCAGGTGGTGAGTAACCTAATCATAAAAGGAAATGAGGTTGGTCTGGCACAACCTGCCCATGACAAAAGCCATGTTGGCTACCCTTCAGAATACTGCCTTCAATTAGCCTATGTGTGACTGATTCTTTGATGATTTTCTCTAGGATTTTACCTGGGATTGAGGTCAAATTGACTGGCCTGTAGTTTCCTGGGTCCTCTCTTCTCCCTTTCTTAAATGTAGATATCACACTGGCTTTTTTCCAGTCTTCTGGGAACTCTCCCAAGTGCTATGAGTCTTCAAATAACTTTGCCATCAGTTGCGCAAAGACATCAGCCAGTTCTTTTAGCCTTCTCAGGTGTAGTTCATCTGTAGATATTTAGCCTTTATAGGTGCTCGCCCACAAGATCTGAGCCAACCATGGGAGGGTGGTCACCCCCACCATGGTCGTCCTGTATCCAGTCAAGCAGGCTAATACCCTTGGACTGGTTAAATGACGATGTAAAGTATTCATTCAGCAGTTCAGTTTTGTCCTGAGTGTCAGTTAACAGCCATCCCATTTCATTTATTGGGGCCCTATGTTTCCCTTGTTCCTTTTGCAACTTCCTATGTATTGAAAGAAGGACTTTTTGTTGTCCTTGATTCTGATTGCCAATTTATGTTCAGCTAGAGCTTTTCGCTGTCCTGATCTGCTCCCTGTAGGTGCAGGCTGCTGAATACTCCTCTTTCGTAGTTGGTCCTGACTTCCATCCCTTGTAGGCTTCTCACTTTAATTTCAGGAGGTCCGTGATTTCCCTGTTGAGCCGAAGTGATCTCCCAGGTCCTCTGCTGCCTTTCTTTGAGAGAGGAAATAGCCTTTCTTTGAGCTTTTAGGATTGCTTCCCTGAGGAAGGACCATTCTTCTTGTACTCCCTTCCTCACTGAACCTTGTTCCCGCAGGGCCTCACCAACCAATCTCCTGAGTTTGTGGAAATTAGATTTCCTAAAATCTGGGATTTCTACCCTACTGTCTGATTTCCCTGGCTTGAGGTGGATAGAGAAAGTGATCATTTCATGGTCGCTGTTGCTCAGTTTCCCAACAATCCGCAGGTGGCTCTCTAGGTCATCCCCTCTGGCCAGAACCAAGTCTAGGAGCACCTTGCCCCTGGTCGGCTCATAGACTTCCCAAGTTAGATAGAGCTCCTCAACGCAAGTGAGGAAGCTTTGTGAGCACTTGGATCTATACAAACACTGCAGAGATGGGTCAAACTAACACACTGCTTCTTCCAGTTAAGCCACTGGAAATACATAGGGGGTGCACGTGGGTGCATGTGCACCCCCTGAAATTGGACACTGCTAACACTGCAGGCGGTGTCTGCGGTCAGTCACAGCTCACCACCCTCTCCCCATCCCCCCACCAACGGTACTGTTGGCAGCGTCTGCGAGCAGTCACCAATCACCACTGCATGCTCGCCACCCTTCCCCCTCACCGCTGACACTGCCGCAGCCACCTGTGGGTGGTCGCTGTGCCCCCCAGCCTCAGGAGGCACTAGTCGTTCACGGGTAAAGCACATTTTGTTTTGCTTTTCACATCTGTCAGCAGCTTATGTGTGTGTAACAACACGGGGAGCTCTGCGAGGCTGGGAAATACAGCATACAGGTGACTTGGGAGCAGAGAGGTAACTGGTAGTTTACAGTGGGGTGCTGATGTTGATTTCAAGTGGTTTCCATGAACATTCGAAGAGCCTCTGATTCTTTACCAACCCAGAAAGCATTTGGACACCAGAGGTGACATATCCATGTTTAAACTCTAAAAGTTGTACAATCATTCCACAAGGCTGGTAAGTCTCATGGCCAGAAGATGGTACTAGGGCCAGAGTTCCCAGGTCTTTGAGAACCTATTGTGTAGTCCAGAGCAAGCAGTCTCTAAAATCTTACCTCCTTTGTGAAGTAGGATTAGTGTGTTGTGGTAGCTGTGATTTGTACATTTCCTAGACTGAGGCAAGGGTTTTTTAATTATATCTTTTATTACAGCCTTCTTCAAGCAGACACAGGCTAAGCTAAATAATAAAAAAAACAATGGCTTGTAAATGAAAACAGTTACTTAAAGGCAGGGCTGTCCAACAGGCAGCCCTCAGGCTGCATGCAGTCTGTGAGGGGCCAGCATGGGGCCTGTGTCCAACAGGTGGTTAACATGTAGCTCACAGGCCCCAGTAGCCACCTCTCCAGCTACCATGTGGTAGGGGAAGGCCAGGAAGCTCCTCATGCCACCTATGTAGCCTGCATAGTGGGGGTGGGGAGCTACATGACATCAGTGCAGGGTAGCCAAAGTTGGACAGCTCTGACTTAAAGGAATCTCATGTCACTGTATAAAGTATGAGCAAAAAGAAGTTATCAGAAGTCACTTCAAAACAAGGTAAATGCAGCTGTACCCATTGTTTTTTCTGGTATTTAGTTTAGTCTGTGTCTGCTTCTTTCCCCGACCTGAAGAAAGGTCTAAACATCTTGTCCAGCTACACAGCTGATCCAATAAGGTATATCACAAAAAAACCCTTGCTCTTTCATGGAAGCTTTTTCTGGGTGAAGGGTGCTGGGTCTTGGTGCCATGGGGAGGAGAAAGATGTTCTCTGCCCACCTCTGGTAATAGATCTGATTATAAATCTTGATCAGAATCAATGCAAAAGGACTGATCCTGACAACAGACTGACCTCCTGCTCAGTGCTGTCAGTGCCACAGTGCATGCAGTGCTGAGCTAAGATGTGGAGCTAAGTGATTTGCTAAGGAGAAACAATTGAAGATTATTTTGTCCCCTTCCAGGTATTCAGATTGAAAGACTGAGCAGATATCATGGACAAAAGACTTCCTTAAGGCAAAGGTGGCACCTTGTGTAGCTGTTGGATGCTCTTATAAGGCCATCACAAGAAAGGCAGAGTTTGAAACCTAGAGTCAGCATCTATGGGCAAGGCTATTTTTAGGGAAAAATAATGTCCCTTACAGCCACTGAAGGAGAGAAAGAAAATGAGAAAGTGAGTTCACCACAGGTAAATGAGTGAATGTACAACAAGTTTCGCTGACAAAACCAGAAAACCACAGCGCCTGTACCATCATTGGGGGTGGGGAGGGAGGGAATACTAATAGTAAGGCACTGAGCTGCAACAGAGTCTGCAGGCTCCCCAATGAAGGGTGGGGGGAAAACATTAGAATTTTCACACATGCTTCCTGGAGCAGAGGAGGTGCTAGAACACTATACGAAAAAAAGCAAGTGCAGGCCTGAAGTGCTTCAAGATACTAAGCTCTGATATCTTGTATGATATCTTATCATACAAGACTTAATGATAAGCTCTGTCTCCGTCCACCTGGCTAAAATGATATTATGGGGAGGTGAAGAAGGACACATCCTTCTTCATCCCATTTTGCTATGGCAAAAATCTCCAGTCAGAGCACAGGACATGAGACATCCCCTAGTGAGAATGTGTATACTCAATCACTCAAAGGAGAATATGGCATTTATCAAGTTACACATCTCAAGCCACAGCTTTGGCCCTATGGGGCACGTCCAGATGTGTGTGCGGATGTTTGGTTCCCCAGGGACAACTGGCAGTGGTGCACCTTGCGTTGCAGCTACTTGTCCCTGGGAAACACCCGTGCCACGAGTGCTCTGGTGAACAGCAAGTTACCCTGGGGGCAGTAGGGGAGGCTGGGGCCAGCACTGTGCTGGACTCAGCAGCCTTACCTGAGGTCCTGGGGGCCTCCCAGGGATGCAGCTGTGGCAATCCTGCCAGGCAGAACCTGGCCAGCAGCCGCAGGATGACTCTGGGGAGCCTGGCTCATCTTTTCAGCAGCACGCGCTACCCGAGTTTGTATTGCTCCAGGTTTTTTTCCTGCGGGCTATCCAGGGGTCAAAAAACCCATAGGAAAAAAAATGGAGCAGCACATGCTCGGGCAGCGTGCCCCTGCAGCGCAGAGAACATCACCTTGTGCAGTAGGTGGCGCTGCAAACATGTTTGTAGCACCACATACCTCACAGCTGTGCTGATCTGGACATTGAGTCTGGGGCTCCAGCCCACCTCTGTTCGCTAGCGTATCTCCTGAAGTGCCCAGGCCAGTGTCAGGTTGGTACAGAGCTCTGGTATTGCCATGAGTGCCACAAGGCACTCCCTAGAAAGCTTTCCAGTTTCACCAAAATATTCTCAGTTCTACTGATACTGTGGACTCTTGGACAGCATCAAATTAGTCATGCTGTGAGAATTTGAAAAAAAGCTCATTCCAAAAAATCTAGTTACAAAACTCTAACTTACTGCTACCTGGGCTCTCCTCCACTGGGGGATCAGAGTGCAAGCATGTTGGAGGGTAGGGCCCAGACTGCTATGGAGAATACAGCGAGTTACGGGCCTGGGGCCTATCATCATCCCTGCTGGCTGGCATGAGATAACAGACCACCTGGTCCCTTGAAACTGCAATCCTGATGACAATGCTCTGAAGACCATGTAACCTGAAAAATTCATGCAACCTTCGCTCGTAAAAACCTTTGCTTGATGATTGCTTTGTTCAATTGCAATCAGGTCAGTAAGAATTATAGTTTTAGTTAACCAAAGTTAGGATTTTAATTGATTTTAGAATTTCCCCGTTTCTTAATCTGCAACTAAACATATAACAAGCATGTAGCATTGGGCTTTCTTTCAAAACTGCAGCAAGAGTCACCCACCCTGGAAGAGCAAAGATAATCCAAAAGGCACATTTGTGATCCAACCATCTCCATTGTCCAGTTTTTACCGATGTCCTTCTTACAGTTGCTCTACACCAAAAGAAGTCTGGCAGTGCCCAGCAGACACCCATTTACAGACCCTATTTACAACCTACCTCATCCATTTCATGTGATACTGTCAGCTCCCAGAGAAGGAGAACATAGAGATCCTGTGAGGGCCTAGTGAAACCAAGGTGGATGCCCCTCCACAGTGCACATAAAGGACATGAGAGTACTAGAGGCTAGATATCCCTCCTCCTTTTAACAGGTCTTGCAGGAAAACTGTCTGTGAAATACAAAGCAAACTCCCCAGTAGGGATGCTGGCGGAGATGTACATAGAAAGTAAGTGTGGCAGGAGAGAGTTCCTTCCATGCTCTGACATATGTTCCTCTCTGAGTTGAGGGACTGGATCCCAACCATAGGTGGCAGAAGCAGTGGACTAACAGGGCTCAGCCCCAGCAAACACCGGGACTGCCTGGCCACAGGCTGCTGCAGCAGGGGGAAGGGGTGTAGTAGGATCACAGCTGGCCCAGTACAGCACACCAGTAAGTTTCTTTTGACTGCCTGGGCTTGGGGGAGGCAGATCAAGACCCCCACAGTGCAGGAGAGAGCGGAGCAGGGGCAGTGGCAAATCATTCACCCCTGCCCTACTTCCTGCTACACTGTGAGGACTACCCCATGACCCAGACTGGCCAGGGCCCCATTCATGGAGAACAGGGCCCTGACCGGGCCGGGGCATGGGGCAATGGAAGCTCATCCAGGGGTGTGAGCGGGCAGCTCCTGCCGCTGCGTGCACCATGGGGGAGCCAGGGAAGGAGGCACAGTCCCTTCCCCCTGGCTCACCTGCACTGCACCCCTGGACGAGCTGCTGGGCTCTGATTGCCCCATAACAGGCCCAGCCAGGGCCCCGTTCACAGTGTATGAGGCCCTGGCCGGGTTATGGAACAATCGGAGGCCGGTAGCTCCTCCAGAGCTGCTGTGTGGGGTAGCCAAGTGTGTGTGTCGCGGGGAAGAGGTGCTGGCCATGGCCAATCTTTGCACAGGGCAAAGGCAGGCTGCAGCTGCACTCTGCCTGCTCCCTGCCCCCACACCTCACTGCAGCCTTTCAAAGCAACACCATGTGCCTCGCTGCCCGGCCCACTCAACGGCAGGACACACATGGTGCCATGCCACTTTCAAAGGCTGCAGTGAGGTGCAGAGGCAGGGAGCAGGCAGAGCACAGCTGTAGCCTGCCCTTGCCCCATGCAAAGATTGGTTCCCCAGTGCCACGGCTCTGAAGGAGCCACCAGACTCTTCGCGGGGTGGAGTGGGCGCAGGTGTCCCAGGAGTTCCGTCCTCTCTGGCCCAGCAGCACAGCCAAGGCTGGCCCCACTTGAGGTCTGGGACCTCCCCAGGTGGTGCGGGACTGGGGCCAGGCTGGGACTGGTGAAGAGAGACAGCCAAGGAGGGTGCAGAGCTGGGGGGGTGGATGCCGACACTGTGCAATGACCCCTGGCGCGGGGGAAGGGGCAGTCGCATGGGTGCAGCGGGCCCTGGCCCCATTCCCTGCCCACTCCCAGCCTCACTCCCCCCACCTCTTCCCCCACAGACTTTGGAAGGAGTTGGGTGTGCACGCTCTGCCCCTTAACTTTTTTTTCTCCCTCCGCCTATAATCCCAACCCACTAGTCTGGATGGCACTGGAAAATAAGGGAATGAACCTGGCACTCACCTGGAGAAATTGGCTCTCCAGTGAAAACTCTGTTTCCTTATTGGCTAGGGCAGGGAAGTGAGCAATTGTGTGGGAGTCAATGAAAACTGGCGCATCTGATGCCAGTACCAGGCCAACTAGCAAGCTAGCTCTGCTATGGTACTCACACTTGATATTGAAAGATGCATTCACTGTTCGTGCCTCCTCCCCTGTGAGTGCATTTCTTGCCACGCACTGGAAATCTCCGGCATCCTGCTGCCAATCAATAGCAGTGAACTGCAAATTGCTCCCTTCCATGAAGCGGCGTTCAGTGTCTTGAATAGGAAGACCATTCTGCAGCCATTCAAACTCCATCCCAGCAGGATCTGCCACCTCACAGCGCAGGATGGCACTGCGGCCGTGTAAAGCATCTTGAGAATACGGCTCCTTAGTGAAGAGAATCACTGCCTGAGTCCCAGACACTGGAAGGAAGATAGAAAACAGTAGTCAAGTTCATGGCATGCCAGGGTGGCCCAGGGCAGTGGAAGGGGGTAATTTGGGATGATAATCTAGGTTGTCTGTATAGTTTAAATAGTGCAAGAACAGAGACCCATACTGCCTAGGGATCTCTCTGCTGTAAGCAGAAAAATAACCATAAGTGGAAAGGGGTCAGACAAACTGATGCCATTTGTGACTCCCTGTCCAAGCAACCAGAAACTCAAACTTTAGTACAGAGTACTCAAAGAACATTCTCACTGCCACTCTGTGCTAAGGAAAGCTGGTCTCACAACTGGCTTTGGACAGGCCCATACTGACCTGATGCAGTCCATCCCCTCACACAGAGATAGCAAGTCAAAACCCCTTTGTCAAGGCCTACATGCCTCCACAGGCAACTAACTTGTCAATACACATGGTCCCACACCCATCCCCTCCCTGTCTTGTACTCTCTGCATCTGAGCACTTATCTCACTACACATGGCCCTCAGAGTTTTTGATGCATTTTCCAACTGATGAACAATATTTAAAGAAACTAATTAAACATTCCTGGTACTTCTTGTCCAGGTAAATCCTTACTGCTGTGCCTCAAAGTCTACATATGCTCTGATGGGACAGGATGAGGGTGGAGGTACAGGGGAACAGGGAGCAGTATCTCTAAGATGAGCTCAAACAAGGTGAAAAAGATGGACCCCCCCCAGAAAGCTGAAGGTGCTAGGTACATATGCTACAAAATGGGTGAGGAAATCCCATCCAAGCACATCAAGAGCTCCTCAAAGAGTTCAGGCGCTGCTTTTTGATGATACTGAGGCTTTGTCTATACTTCACAGCTCTGCCACACAGCTGTCAATTACAAACATAAACAGATCTCACCATTTGGGCAACACAGCACCAGCAAAACCATCCATGGAGATGCAACTCCTACTGGGGCGCTTTGAATTAAAGCTTGTTCAATGAGCTTTAGTCCAAAGCGCCCTGTTGCCATTCTTCAGGGCAGGGGACACTGATCCATGTGACCCTCAGGTGCTATTAGTTAAAAACGCTCACTAATTAAAGTGCCCTCCTGTGCCTCCTGGAGCACATGTAAAAATGCCCTAGGTGACAGAAAATGCAGAATTATAGTGAAGTAGCTCCAATGATGAACTCCTTTCACATTTAATGTGCACTTTATTTCCAGTGAAATTTACAGCTTTAACTTGGAGAAATATTTGTACAAAAAAGCAGGTACAGCTTCTTTTTTCTTAGTCCTATGTAGCTTTCTAACCCTGCATGAACTGTACCAGGGAGTCTATCCCTCCTATGCTCCCTGTGGGGCACGAAGAGGATCTAAGCAGCTTGGCATGCACTGACTTGCTTGTCAAGTTTAGCAACTTCATCGGTTATATTTCAAGAGCAGAAATTGTCTGTCTGTCACTGTCTTTGATCCTTCTGTTCCTGTATCCCCCTCCTCAAATGCCCCATCCTTTCCAGTTCGTCTAATAAAAGATACCACATCTACTCAAAGAATCTTGCTTGCCTATGTCCTTAGACCAACATGGCTACTACCAAAACCCTATTCCCAAGACTTGCTCTCATGTGGAATGAGGCCAAATCTGCCTAAAATTTGGGAATCAGTGTAGCAGGGCACTAAGGTGCCTGCTACGGATAATGGTAATATGGGCTTGGCTGCCACTCAATAGGGCAGCGCAGGTGTGAGTTGCTAAAGCAACTGATTGTGTCAGCTGACCGGAAGGGGGCAGGGCCTGGCCTTTATAAACAGAGGAGGCTAAGGCCAGAGTCAGTTCCCCTCTGGAAGCCTAAGGAGCAAGAGCTCTGCTAGAGTGTGCACCAGTGTGTGGATACAGGGTGGAGAGGACCCTGACAGGGATGAGAGAAGGTTAGCCAGGCTGGCTTAGGATTTACGTTGTAGCCGAGGGGCTTTGTGTTTCTGTTTTGGTTGGTTGTTGTGGTTATTACACCGGAGGACCGGGCAAGGCTGTAGGGGTGGAGGAGGCCTCAAGGGAGCTCCCCGGTAGAGGGGGAGTTCCTAGCACCACAGAGGGTGCTGTGTAGTGGGGTGTCCCGACCCCAGCCCAGCAGGGGCGATATCGGGACGAGCCCCAATTGGGAAGAGCCGCAGTGGGACATAGGCCCGAGAAGGCGGGTCTGGGGGCCAGGTGAGGCTAAGGCCGCCTGAGCCCCAACCTTGGGAGGCCCGAGCGGGGGAGGCGTGAGCACAGGCCCGAGCGCGGGCACTGCCTGTGACTGAGAAGCCCCGAGAGGGCAGTAAGCCCATTGAGAAGCCCGGGTTGGGCAAAAAGGGTGCAGTTTGAGAGAGACGCCCCAGGAGGGGGGTGCGTACATTGAGCAGGTCTGGGAGAGGGGGCGAGCATATCAAGTAGGCCCTGGGAGAAGACCAGCACAGGGAACAGAATGGAATCCCGGTGTAGCAAGACCAGCCCCGTCCCAAGAAGGGCAGGAAGGCAGTCTCCCATTAATAATAATAAGATCAAAGACGTGGCGGGCAAGATAGAGGGTGCATTCAAGGCCCAGGTTGGCACGGTAGGCAAGGACACTAGGGGAGGTCACGGCACCCCTAGGGACGGTCCTGCCACAGTCAGTCAAACTGGAGGCAGATTTTGAGTATTTCATACATAAAATACAAAGTCACACTGCAAAGTACTAGAAAAAGTGTATTCCTGCAATTTCTCCAACTGTGGAAAATGGCTTCAGGAAGGACTTTCCTGCCTGTTTTACATTAGCAAGAACTACACCTAGCTCAGGAATAAGGTAAGGAGTCCCAGTTTGAAGGAAAGAATAAAGAGATGGGAATAAATGGAAAACAGGAAAATTTGCAATGTGAACTTGGCAGAGGTAGATCAAGCCAGATTAACCTGATAGCTTCCTCTGAAAACAAATGATTTTCTAGTAAAAGGGAAATACAGTTTTGTTAAAGGCCTACAGGAAAAACCCTATGACGACCGATTGAGGGACCTGAATCCCTTCAGCCCCTGTAAGAGAAGGCTGAGAAGTGATCTTGTGGCCATCTACAAACTCATTGGGGGCTGGGGGAGAGAGAACAGCAGGAAATAGGGGATACAATGTTTACCAGAGCGCCCATAGGGTAACTAGAAACAATGGCCACAAACTGAAGGAAAGCAAATTTAGATTGGACATCAGGAAAAAATTCTTCACTGTGAGGATTGCCAAAACATGGAATATGCTTCCAAGAGAGGTGAGGCTGTTCCCTTCCTTGGAGGTATTTAAAGGGAGATTGGACAAACACCTGGCTGGGGTCTCTGTCCCGCTGAGGGCAGGGGGTCAGACTCAATGATCTAACAGGTCCCTCCCAACCCTAAAATCTATTAAATCTATGTAAGGGCGGATTCCATAAATACATGAGACGAATTACATGGTTCAGCTACCTGTGGTAGCAGGGTCTGGACTGTATGACCCAGGATGTCCCTTCCAGCCCTGCATTTTTACTGGAAGAGGGTAGCAGGAGAAAAAGCTAGAAAGCCCCACAAAGTGGGAGCAGAATGACTGAAGTCAGCTCACCAACCCCATCTTTCAATAATATTTGGCTGGAGTTCACTGCAGAACCCCTCAAAGCAGAAACCAGCAGTCAGCCAGTTCCTGCTGCCACCAGGGGCAGATCCAGTGGTACAGTTGCACCCCCTCGATTACTACTCTACCCAAACTTTAAACACAACTACATCAGCACTTCCACTGAAGCAGCACTGCAAGTAAACTGGCTTCATGGTTTATTATAGTTTCATAGTTTCTAGGGTCGGAAGGGACCTGAGCAGATCATCTAGTCCGACCCCCTGCCATGGCAGGAAAGAGTACTGGGATCAAATGACCTCAGCAAGATGTTCATCTAGCCTCCTCTTCAAGACCCCCAGGGTAGGAGCCTGCACCACTTCTCTTGGAAGTTGGTTCCAGATCCTAGCCGCCCTGACAATGAAGTAGCGCCTCCTGATATCTAACCTAAACCTACCCTCTGCCAGCTTGTGACCGTTATTCCAGGTCACTCCTGGTGGTGCTCGGGGGAACAGGGACTCCCCCAATGCCTGCTGGTCCCCCCTGAGTAGTTTACAAGATCCCCCCTCAGCCTTCTCTTTTGGAGGCTGAACAGGTTCTCCTCATAAGGTCTGCCCTGTTGTCCCCTCATCATGCGAGTGGCCTTCCTCTGGACCCTCTCCATGCTGTCGACATCCCTCTTGAAGTGTGGCGCCCAGAACTGGACGCAGTATTCCAACTGCGGCCTGACCAGTGCCGCATAGAGGGGGAGGATCACCTCTCTGGACCTGCTCGAGATGCATCTGTGGATGCATGACAAGGTGTGGTTAGCCTTCCTAACTGCCTCTCCACACTGCCGGCCCATGTTCATCTTGGAGTCAGTGATGACCCCAAGATCCTTTTCTGCCTCCGTGCTGACAAGAGGGGAGTTCCCTAACCTGTAGGTATGGTGCCGGTTGTTCCTCCCCAGGTGCATCACCTTGCACTTGTCTGTGTTGAAACCCATCCTATTCTCATCCGCCCACCCTTGTAACCTGTCTAGGTCTGATTGTAGTCTGTTGCTTCCTTCTAGTGTGCCCACATCCCCCCACATCTTAGTGTCATCGGCAAATTTGAACAGGGTGCTTTTTACCCCCTCGTCCAAATCACTGATGAAGATGTTGAACAGTGTGGGCCCGAGGACCAAGCCCTGCGGAACCCCACTGCCCACGTCCTTCCAGGTTGAGAAGGACACATCCACCACCACCCTCTGGGTGCGGCCCTCCAGCCAGTTGGCGACCCATTTGACTGTGTGGGTGTTGACACCACAGCCCCCCCAGTTTCTTAATGAAAACGGGGTGAGAGACAGTGTCAAAAGCCTTCTGGAAGTCCAGGAAGACTATATCCACTGCTACCCCTGCATCTAATGATCTGGTGGTCTGATCGTAAAAGGCCACCAGGTTGGTCTGACAGGACCTGCCACTGATGAACCCGTGTTGGTTGCCCCTAAGCATGCTGTCCCCTGCTGGTCATCCTGGATGTGTGCCAGCATAATTTTCTCAAACAGCTTGCCTAGGATCGAGGTAAGACTAACCAGCCTACAGTTTCCCGGGTACTCCTTCCTGCCTTTTTTGAAGATGGGGACCACATTGGCCCTCTTCCAGTCCTCCGGCACCACTCCTGAGCACCACGAGTGCTCGTAAAGCCATGCCAGGGGACTTGCAATGACCTTGGCCAGTTCCTTTAGAACTCTAGGGTGAAGATCATCCGGACCGGCTGACTTGAATATGTCCAACCCCTCCAGAAGCTCCCTAACTAAATCCTCGCTAACCCGTGGCCCAGGTGTGCCTCCCCTGGGGCCCAAGGGGGGCCCAGCAGGGAGGTGGCTGTTCTGGTCCCTACTTAGGAAGACGGAGGCAAAGAAATTGTTAAACATGTAGCTAATCTCTCTCCACTCTACAGGTATTAAAGACCCTCTCTCCTTCTTAACGGTCTTGATGTTCCTCTGTTCAAAATAACCTTTCTTCTGCAATGTAGCTGTTTGTTAGCCATTACTGGTAATATCTCTCTTCTATTTTGCAGCCCAGTAGTCTGCTTTTACTGCCAGCTACAAACCTTTACTCAGGTAGGGTAATATTTAACTCAGGTATAAAAATGACTGACAGTGAGGTACTGGAGGCACTGTCACAATGCTCAAGAAGGCTAGATTTTGTTTTATGAATCTGAAAGAGATGATTTAACTATAACAATTACAGAATTAATGACCATATTTTTCTGACTATTTTTGCCTAGTTCATTGTGTTTTTAAAAATATGTAATCTAGCAAATTAATGCATAGTGCATTAATAATACAGTGTTAGCCCCCTAGCATATTAGTAAAGCTTCCAGTTCCTCTTTAACTGGAGAAAAATATGTTGTGTCATGATGTGTCACACCACCTTTACCTCCCCATCTTCAAAATCCAAGATCCAGTCACCAGGGTCTGTGCTGGTGGCCAAAACACACCAGAGAAACAACTTCCTCATTTCATAGTTGGGCTGCCACTAGAGGAACATCGGTTCCATATCAGATCAGCAGCGATATAAGGAAAATTGACTGTATCAGCAATCTGGGTTTTTTGGCTGTTATGGCTGATAATACCACCGAAAAATGTCCCATGCTTGTGCACAGCCACAGCACACAGGTGGCCAGGAGCTCAGCCCAGCAGCTTGGAGAGCAGCCAGGTCCAGCTAGTAAGTCTGTTGTGAGGGAAGGGCCTGGGGGGACAAATTGAGGCCCCCCACAGTGAGGGAGGGAGCAGAGCTGGGGCAGGGGCAGGTGTCACATAGCCAGGGCAAAGCAGGGGATGGATCTGTGAGCGGCTCCTCCAGGAGATGTCAGGGGGGGTGGCTACCGCCACTGCATGCACCCCAGGAGGACATGGGGGGTGCGTGCCCCAATCTGCATGTGGGGCAAGGGCGGGCTGCCACTGAGGGCTGGGGCAGGGGGCAGCCCTGGGCTCTTCCTACTGGGAGAGCTGGGTGTGGCTGTGCTTGGGGCAGGAGGCAGTGGCACTGGAAAGGAGGTTTGGCGGGGGTTATGGCGAATTTTGGGCTGGCTACAGCCCCCTCCTGTCCTGTAGCCCTACTCCCAGCGCTGCCACCACACACCCTGAGGGCAGCCAGGCCCAGCCCCCAGGCAGGAAGAGCCCAGCGCTGCCCTGGCCCCAGGCTGCAGTGGCAGCCAGCCCCATCCTGCGCACACCTCCTGGGGGGGGCCCCTGACATCTCCCGGAAGAGCCCCTCACGGTTCTGTCCCCTGCTTTACCCTGGCTGTGCAGCACCAGCCCCTGCCCCAGCTCCACTCCCTCCCTCACCACGGGAACCTTGATCTGCACCCTGCCACACCTCTCCCCTCCCCTCCCCTCCCCTCCCCACCACCCCACCCCCGGACCTGTAGCTGCCACTTCCCTGCTTTCCTGCCTGCTGCTGGCCACTCCAGCACCACATGGCTCCTAGCTGCATTGCCACAACCACAGGACTCATCAGGAGCCAGCCCAGCCCTAAGGACTGGGATGATCACCCGTGGTCCTCCCCTGCCCCCCCACACCCCCCCGGTTCCATTCTTATCTGAGTTTCCCTCTCCAGCAGAGGGAGGCAGGAACAGCTCCACAGGTCCCAGGCTAGAAGCCTCTGCTAGGCAGAGGCTTCTGGTTGGCGGGGGTGGGAAGGAGTTGGGGGTGGAGCAGGGCCAGGCAGGGTGGGGCTTGCTGCTGGGGCAGGCAGCCAGGAGCAGATAAATATTAATTTTCTAATTTTTTTAGAGGCCCTGCAAGCTGGGTAGAATGGCCTGGCAGGCTGGATGTGGCCCATGAGCCATATTTTGCCTACCCCTATGCTAGATGGACAATCACTGTGAAAGATACAAAGCCAAGTGTCACATTCTGAGCCTCTACCCATGCCTGGCACTTTGCAAGAGATTATCTGTGCCCACAGCACTGCACAAGCACCTTTTAGAGTAAAAAAGCAAGGAGATAAATAAACCTCAAGGCATGGTTACCACAGGGAAGCTGGCTGCAAAAATTCTTGTTCTGTGGCCTCCTGGGATACCACTGGGGAAAACATGGTCCCTGAAAGCATTGCTGTGTATTCTCAGCAGAACTTAAAGCCAAAGTGACTGCTCCTTTCTGGGACAGAAGGAACAGGGGTGGAAAAAACCTCTTGCACATCTGCCTCACCGGAACCACAAGGAGTCCAAAACCAGGGCTCAGCCATCTTGATCTCCTCTGCTTGATGACAGAGTCCCGGCTTTCTTCACAATGCATTAGAAAGCAAAACAGATGCACCCAGCATTCTTGATCCACCTTACTCAGCCTTGGCAGAGTGGCATTACTCTCTCCACATTCATACAGTGGAAAGTTCTGCTCAAACCCAAGACATCCCAATTTGCAGGAAACACCACCACTAGTAATGCTGACTTTAATCAGAAGTAGGACATATCTGAATAGTAACAGAGCATTACAGAGTAAAAACAGACCTCCCACCACCACCCTTAACACACTCACTTGTGCCCAGATCACAGAAGCCTCCCCCCTGACCTTACAACACCCAAATCTCATCCAATCACTTAACCACTGCAATGTTTTAACCTTAAGAACACTACAGAATTTGTTTCTAAATGGGGGTTGTCTACCAGCCTTTTACAACTAAGCATGGCAGAGAGCTGCTAACACGAAAGCAGCCTGCTTAGATGTAGGCTGGCAGGGCTGCTGCTGCCATGGAGAGGACAACTGGAAGTTCTGAACAGAAAAGCTTACCATTGAACAAGGGACTCATGTGCAGTGTGGAATCAGGCCTCTCCAATAAGATACAGGGCAGAAAACTCAGGAACAGCTGATTGCAAGAAACACTAACCTTTGCTCAGAGCCTATGCCCAGGACCTGTTCTGTAAAGCAGTATGGAAGTCAGGACATTTCATATACTGCTGCTCTCCATGGTACAAGAGAGTCCAGCCCACCTGCTTCACTCTTAGGGTTGGCAGACATTAGCACAAAGCAACTAACAACAGAAAACATGGGACTCTGCTAGAAGGCAGCAAAACCAGATTTAGAGGCCTTGCAGATGGCTAGGAAATCCTCTCCTCTGGATGTCCTGTAGTGGCATATCAAACCTCTAGTACCATGCAGCTCCCACACAGTTGCTGAACTCCTTGCTGCTCTTAGGGAGGTGCAATATGGCCGGAAAACCCTGTTAAACGCCAAGTCCTTTGGGTGCTTCAGCTGTTCTGTGTGCATCTCCAAAAGCACCATCCCTAGGTAGCACCAAAGGGTGTTGGCAATGGCATAGCATCATCTGAGCTGACAGACTTTCAGCACTTGGCATTTCTAGAACAGCATGGGCAGAGACTGTAGTAATTGTGATAATTACTGCCGAGGGTGTCCATTAGCAGGGGCAGCTACAGGATCCCCCTTGTGAAGTGCTTTAGGAAAGCTGGAGATGACTAAACACTTCACATAGTCAACAAAAACCAGCCTCTTCACCTGCTACATCTGTAGGAAGAAATGACCCCAACACCTGGCCTAAGGAGCTCTCTTGTGAATCTCAGAGCTCAGAGAGACCAAGTTGCTTGACCTCAGGCATTGCCAGACAGGATTATTTGTCCATTTTCTCTCAACTCCCCGTTACCTTAGAAAAATCCGTAGGAAAGCAAACTGAGGGCAAACAGGAGCTCAGTGGTGCTGCATGGAAGAGGCTGGCACAGGCTGAAGGACACAGCCTCTCTCAGGTCATTTACACACATACATTTGTCTGCTCTGACACACCGGAAATCCAGCCCATCGGAGCAGACTCAATTAATCGAGTATTGTACACATTTGTATAAACAGTGAAATGCACATTAGTGCTGAGAAAAATGGAGGCGGCATCTTCAAGGTGTTTTAATTCAAAAGCACATTGCTGCATTTTCTCAGTTTTGCTATTTATACAAATGCATGCGTTGCAGAACTGGGTGCTTTTCAAAGTGCCTGGCACTGAGGTGCAAACATGCACAAATGCCATCACTGCATAGCAATAGGGAAAAACTGAATCCCAGCAGACTGCAGCCCAGTGTCATAAACATGCTGCCAGACAGTGTATGGGAGTACAGGCTTTAGGTCCTCTATGGGAACCTGAAACTTCTGTTAAGATCTGTACTTTTGTTCTCAAAAAGCAACAATTACCTGTCGTGTATTAGCCATAATTTTGCTGTAACTATCATGTGGAAACCACAGTAACTAAACCCTATGCCAAGAATGCACATGAACCCATACCCAAATCTTAGTTTTTTGGGGGGCTGCAACCAAGAACCTCCCTTCTTTGTACTTTAGGTGACACCAGTGCATGTCCAGAGGGAGTTTTCATTTTCACATCTTCCAGGCTCACAATAAAGTACAGTTTATCCATCAATTCACAGCAGCTGTCATTTAAACAATGCAAGTAGTCTAAATATCTCAAAATTACCAGCAAACTGAAACATGTGACTTAATATTAATCTACATATCTAAGTTTAACAAAGCACCATTGAAAAGCAGTGCACACAGAGTATCACGTTTGACACTGCATGACTAAATAAAGGGAAATGAGCAGTTAATAGCACCACAACATGTATGCAGCTACATTAAAATTCATATTGCTAATTAGTAGTGCAGTAGCACCTAGATGTCAGAATGGAGGCATGTACAAACAGCTTTGTAAAGACAGAAAGACAGCTTTGTCCTGAAGTTGGTCCAGGGCAGGTGCCATGTACAGCCTGGGTCCCAGAGCAGGCACTGTGTACAGCTCATGCCTCAGACAGCTCAGAGCAGGCACCTAGGACCTTGGATCTGGTATGGAGCGGGTGGGGGAAGAGGAGAAGTGCAAGGGCCTGATCCAACCTGCAGGCCCATCCCTATGCCATTCATCCAGCCTGTGAACTGGTCATGTTCCACTCATCTGGCCAACTCCTGATCTATGACAAATCTTAAGGCAGATGAAATAGAAACAGGAGTGGAGAGGAACAAGAAACAAAACTGTAATAGTCTGCACAAGCCTTCCATTAGCTAGGCATACACACAATTCCTGATGACTTCAAAAGGAAGCTTCATTGTAGCCTGCTAATATAGCCATGTAGACATGCATATTTTGAATCATGCTTGTATGGTATGGAACTAAGGGCACAGACAGAAGTGACATTTGTTTTGTGATTGGACCCTTGAAATTGCTCTAAAGCTGTGCCCAAACAGAAGAGCACAGCTGCAGACTGCTCCAATGGCACCTCCTGCTTGGCCTGCAGGAGCAGCCCTGCCCACTCAGCTGCTGTCTCAGGATGGGAGGGGGAAAAGGCAAAGGAGGAAGGCCCCTTCTATGGTTTTCTCAGGCCCCTAGAGTGGGGTGGTGGGTAGATTGGAGCCCCCTCACTTAGGAGGGGGGGCTCCTGCCCTCATACTCTAGCAGGAAGGGACCTCCCTCCCCTGCCTTGTCCCCCCTCCCATCCCATCACACAGCAACTGAGCTCCATGGGGGCGGAACCAAGGGAAGAAATGCATGGAAAAGCAGGGGAAGACACTTTCTCCCTGGATCAGCTCAATACTCCACCCTCCCAAGCCGTAGGTGGGATTGGGGGGATCAGCTGAAACCAACTATAATCTTATCAAACACAGCCACACTCTGCTACTGCTACAGCAGATATCTATCTTTTTTGTACCAGAACCCATTTGTAAACGCTGATGGCTCGTCCCAACCCAGTAAATAGTTTAAGCAGAAAACAGCCCCCTGGCCCTGCTTGGTGCCCTTCACTCCTGACCCACTAGCCCCAACCCCCTAATGTGTGGAGCAGGGGCATGGGTATGTGGAACAGGAGGTGGGGGTAGGGCATGGAGGGGGCTGAGCAGCCCCAGCAGGAAAGGCAGCCAGCTCCAGCATGTGGGGCTTCCCTCCCATGCTGTGCAAGTGCAGGTGCTGCATGTGAGTGGTGGGGAGCACCAGTGATACAGATAGAGGTTGTGCCCCTCATTGTGAAGTGCAGCACTGGCCAGAGCTGTGTCTCACCGTGTGCCTGCACCCTGAGCGCCGCTATGCAAACGCAAATCATGACAAAAATATTTTTTGTAATGAAATTAAAATGTTATAGTAGGTGTTTGACTTCTGGTGTATGATTTAGTTTTTTTACGGTTCTAAGATGGCAACCCTCCCTCCCAAAAGGCGTATTTCTGGGGGGCAAGCGGAGGGACTTCTGCTGGCAAGGGTCAGGGATTAGGGGCGGGACTTCTGGTCACAGGATGGTGACAAGGGGCAGGGCAATTGTCAAGGGACAGGACTATCCATGTGGCCCTTGAGAGCTCACCAAACCTAGTTAAGCAGCCCTCCACCCAAAATAATTGCCTGCCCCTGCTCCAGAGGGTCTTAAGTGACTATGACAACTCCAGTCAAAATAGAGGACATGATCTGAGACTCTTAATGGGGGAATTGCATTTGCTAATGTTATGCTGGAGGCTGGTTGAATCCTCACTGAAGCTGAGGGGTGCACCACCTGCCCAGGCAGGCTAAATGTTCTACTGAACAAAGAGAATCACATGTCTTTTCTTTAGTAATAGCTTAAGCAATGGGAGCCAACACCCCAAAACATGTCTAAATGCAAATGCAGGAGATGGGCATACAGAACTTACATAACTTTGTGGCAGAATTTTCCCATACAAAACCCTGTAATGCAGACTCAGCCTAAGAAAACCTGGAGACAGCACTTTCAGCAGAATGCTGGAAAGATGTTTGGAGACGTGAACAAAGAAACTGCCTCCTGTTGTTTTATTCTTACTGCATCCAGGGAAATAGGCCCTCAGGTGTGTTGTTAGATAAACAGGATCATACCAAAGAAATAAAAGCCTATCATCTGGCTCTCTTCCTAACGGAAACATAAAAACATGGGCCTGGAAGGGGAATTTTGTACCATCAAGTCCACTCCCATTACTGCAGGAAATATGTTATACAATCCCATAGTACCCTACTTTTGGCTAAATGCTTGAAGTAGGAAGGGAAAAGACTAGCTCATTTGTGCTTTGAAAGGTTTCCTTCATATTCAGACATGGTGCGACACAATTAGTACTTGAAACTTTCCCAAGGAGGTTTTTTTTCCTCGTGATTTCATGGATAATCTTATCAGCTGTGTTCCTGTGGATGCTAAACTGTGGCTGATAAAAAGATACGGTATGGGTAAGGACAGCACCAGAGATAACCTGAGTAGGGTGCAGGGCCCAGGGCAAATCAGCCTGTGCGGGGACGCGAGGAAGGCTGCAGCAGATTCAGTCATAGGGGGACGGGGGGGGGGGGGTGAGCAGCTGGACACGAAGCTGGTAGCAGCGCAGAGTCACTGTGGCCACTCCGCCTGGTTCCACAGGGCCCCCTAAAGCACAGGGCCCAGGGCGATTGCCCTGATTCACACCCCCTAGCAACAGACCTGGAGCACCATTCACAGAGAAATGAATGCCTTAGAGAAGTGGTGCTCAACCTTTTTCCCCTTTTGGGTCAGATGGACAGTGCTCACCCTGTCTGCGAGCCTGATTCTGGCATTTGGAGCAGTGAGGCAAGGCCCAATCTGGCTATGTGTGTGGGGGGTGAGGTGTAGGGAGTTGCCCAACCCCAATCTGGCCATGTGCCAGAGGCAGAGGGTAGGGGAAGTGGTCATGGCCTGACCCCAGCCCAGTCATATGGGTCTTGGAAATTTGGCAGCAGGGGAAGGATGGAAGTATTACTTGCCACTGCTACCCTCCCACCAAATTTCCCAACACGTGGAGCCCCACAGGCTAAATACCATGGCTCTCCAGGCCAGAGGTTGAACACCCCTGCCTTAGAGCTCCTGGGACTTCCCTACACAGTATTCTAGAAAGGACACTAAACCTTGATAAGTAGATAAGTTTTGTTAGTTTTTCTCACCAGGTAGAGACACTAACAGTATCGATTTATGTCCTTAGTCTGACACAGCTTGTTTCTGGCCCATAAACCCTCTTCTAAGGATTCCAGAATATAATGTTGTATAAAGCAGTACTTGGGCCTCCAGTCAAAGATATCTCCTTAAGTTGCAGTCTCCTCAGATCTTGAGCTGTGACTCTTCTAATGCAGTCACACATCATCAGGGAATTCTGAAGGGTAATGCAGGCACTGCAAAGGTGGGTGTTGGTGCATCAGTAGGCAAGACCTGTCTTTGAGTTCACCTTTAATACCTAGAGTCAAGGTGATACAGAGCCCTTGTAAATGAATTTTGACCCCTCTGGCCACTACAGATTCAAAGGCAGGTTGCCAGCCTCTTGAGATTCCAGCCAGTCATTACATCCTGTCTGAACATCTATGCAGGTTTTTTTCCTGGCATGCAGTCTTCCTTGTGTACAATGGCAGGCTAGGTAAGCTATGCACTAGACATACAGGTGCAAACACACCTTCTGCCCCAGCCTTTCTGGATGAAAAAACCTAGTCTAGAGTTGCATCCCTTGTGCTTCCATTTCCCACTCATCACATTTAGGCCAGACCCCACCACACCAGATCAGGCCCACTGGCAAGATCTAGCAAAGCCCATGTGGCCCACAGTACCAAAAGGCTGGCCACCATTTGCTTCAAACCAAGGGTTCATAGGCACTGTGGAGGGAAACTAAGAATCTCCCTCTGAAAGGAGTCTCTTGGTTTGCCGTTTGACTCAAGATTGAGACCTTTGATGCAGCACTGAATACCCATTGCCCAAGGTCCACACCAACCCACATCAGCCTCAACAATGTCAGTCAATATGGATACTGACAAAGTCAATACCAAACAAGTCCCCTCAACATGCGTGGTCAGGAGCCGACATAGAAAGTCACTGACCTTGTCTCTGGTGATCAGTCCACAGCTAAACCCCATCACCTACCAAGTTCCAGAAGGAACAAGAAGGGTTCTGGGCCTGAGAGCCCCCAAGCATGAGAGCTAAGGCACAGATGCCCTAACTGCAGTGCCAGTGAATGCCTCAAAGAGCATGTGTCCCACAGGATTTACCATGGACCTCAAAGAGGCTCAAAGCCAGACACTGGCTGGTCTAAATGAAGATTCTGCAGGGCTGTCCTGAGCAAGCTCCATTTCAAATTAGTCCATTTTTTTAATATTCTTCTTCATACCAGTGAAAATACCTGTAGCAATAAGAAGGTTGAGAATTCATTCCATTTTTAAACCACTGTACACAGAAGAGAGAGGATCAGCTCTTATTGAGCAAGCTTTGCTCCATGAACTGAGTTTTTTGTCAGGACTGGGACAGGTGGCTTGTATCTGTGGATTCAAAAGGTTAAATATAGTGGTTCTGCTGAGTTGTAAACAGAGTTGCAAACACAAGACTTTGTTATTAGCTTTATTTTACTGGTCTTTACCCTCACCCAGCAGGCAGTGAATTGCTGGAATTGCCGAGAGAAGAATTTTAAACAGATGAAGAACTGTACATTGAATAGATTACCTTTCTGCAGAGGGCGAGAAGCATAGTCTGATTATTACACACACTGCTTCACTGAGCCTCAGATAGCATATACCCATTGTTTTTTAGATATATAGGGAGTAAAAGGAAGGCCCAGGGAGGAATAGGACCTCTGCTAAATGGGCAGAAACAATTGGTGATGGACAGAGGGGACAAGGCTGAACTCCTCAACGAGTTCTTCACCTCAGTGTTCCTAAGCGAGAGGCACGACAAGTCTCTCACTGGGAGTGTAGGGAGGCAGCAGCAAGGCACCAGACTTCCATGCGTGGACCCTGAGGTGGTGCAGGGTCACTTGGAAGAACTGGATGCCTTTAAGTCAGCAGGCCCGGATGAGCTCCATCCGAGGGTACTGAAGGCACTGGCCGACATCATTGCAGAGCCACTGGCGGGAATATTTGAACGCTCGTGGCGCACGGGTCAAGTCCCGGAGGACTGGAAAAGGGCCAATGTGGTTCCCATTTTCAAGAAGGGGAGGAAGGAGGACCCGGGCAACTATAGGCCAGTTAGTCTCACCTCCATCCTTGGCAAAGTCTTTGAAAAAATTATCAAGGCTCACATTTGTGAGAGCCCGGCAGGGCAAGTTATGCTGAGGGGAAACCAGCATGGGTTCGTGGCAGGCAGATCGTGCCTGACCAATCTAGTCTCTTTTTATGACCAGGTTACAAAACGCCTCGACGCAGGAGGAGGGGTGGATGTCGTATACTTGGACTTCAAGAAGGCCTTTGATACCGTATCCCACCCCATACTGGTGAACAAGTTAAGGGGCTGTGACTTGGATGACTGCACAGTCCGGTGGGTGGAGAATTGGCTGGAGGGTCGCACCCAGAGAGTCATGGTGGATGGGTCGGTTTCGACCTGGAAGGGTGTGGGCAGTGGGGTCCCGCAGGGCTCGGTCCTTGGACCGATACTCTTTAATGTCTTCATCAGCGACTTGGATGAGGGGGTGAAATGTACTCTGTCCAAGTTTGCAGATGACACTAAGCTATGGAGCGAAGTGGACACGCCGGAGGGCAGGGAGCAGCTGCAAGCAGACCTGGACAGGTTAGACAAGTGGGCAGAAAACAACAGAATGCAGTTCAACAAGGAGAAATGCAAAGTGCTGCATCTAGGGAGGAAAAATGTCCAGCACACCTACAGCCTAGGAAATGACCTGCTGGGTGGCACGGAAGTGGAAAGGGATCTTGGAGTCCTAGTGGACTCCAAGATGAACATGAGTCGGCAGTGTGACGAAACCATCAGAAAAGCCAATGGCACTTTATCGTGCATCAGCAGATGCATGACAAATAGGTCCAAGGAGGTGATACTTCCCCTCTATCGGGCGCTGGTCAGACTGCAGCTGGAGTACTGCGTGCAATTCTGGGCGCCGCACTTCACGAAGGATGCGGATAATCTGGAGAGGGTCCAGAGAAGGGCCACTCGTATGGTTAAGGGCCTGCAGGCCAAGCCCTACGAGGAGAGACTAGAGAAACTGGACCTTTTCAGCCTCCGCAAGAGAAGGTTGAGAGGCGACCTGGTGGCTGCCTATAAGTTCATCAGGGGGGCACAGAAGGGAATTGGTGAGTATTTATTCACCCAGGCCCCCCCGGGGGTTACAAGAAATAATGGCCACAAGCTAGAAGAGAGCAGATTTAGATTGGATATTAGGAGGAACTTCTTCACAGTTCGAGTGGCCAAGATCTGGAACGGGCTCCCAAGGGAGGTGGTGCTCTCCCCTACCCTGGGGGTCTTCAAGCGAAGGCTAGATGTGTATCTAGCTGGGGTAATGTAGGCCCAGCACTCTTTCCTGCTTATGCAGGGGGTCGGACTCGATGATCTATTGAGGTCCCTTCCGACCCTAGCATCTATGAATCTATGAATCTATGTTCCAGTCACTTAGCAGCCAATGTCAAATGTGACTCCTCCTTGGGCTCTCTTGGTTGAGAGAAGCGTGCAGATAAGACTCCATCAGCTTTAGCTTTGGCCTTCATCTGTTTGACCTACAAAACTTTCTCATCAACTTTTGCTTTAATATGTTTAGTAAGAAAATAAATAGTACTTCCCAATAGGTGGTAGTTGCTGTCCTGACAGCAACAATGGAATAGAATAAGGGTCTCAGAGGCGGCGTGTCTACATGAGATGCCTAAACGTGCAGTAGCCTAGCTTACTGCGCAGTAAGTGCACACATCTACACAAGCATACACTTACTACATAGTAAAAACCCTTAATTGTGAGTAAATTTGCTACCTGCAAATCCAGGTAGCAAATTTATGCAGGATTAGTTACTGCACAATAATGAATGTGTAGAGATGACCCAGGAGCAAGTCTGCTCCCAGGTCTGCCCTGCCGCTAGGGGGCTGGCCTCAGGCTAGCTGCAGGGCTCCAGGCTAGAAGCCTCTCCTGCCCCAGGGCTGGGCTGCCTCTATGGCAGCCCTTGCCTCAGGCTTTAAAAGCCTACAGCAGGGGTGGGCAAAATACAGCCTGCAGGCCATATCCGGCCCACCAAGCCATTCTATCCAGCCCAAAGGGTCCCTAGATATTAATTTTCTAAATTTTTTATCTGCCTTTGGGTGCTTGTCAAAGATGGCAGGAGCCCATGGCAGTAAGACCCAGGGTGAGCCGGAGGCAGGACTAAGCAGCCGCAGCAGCAAGGCCAGCCTGACCCCTGCCCCCACCCTCACCCACCCCCAGCAGGAAGCCTGTGTCTAGCAAAGGCTTGGCCTGGGACCCTGGGGCTGTCCCTGCTTCCCAGTGCCAGAGGAAAATTCAGATAAGAAAGGGGATGGGGGAAGGGAGCCAGGGGAGGACTGCAGCATTCGCCCTAGTCCTCAGGGCCAAGCCAGCCTGGCTTCTGCAGTCCCGGCAATGCAGCTGGGAACTGCGTGGTGCCAGAGTGGCTGGCAGGCAGTGGGAGAGCAGGGAAATGACTGCAAAAGATGTGGGGAGTGGGGAAATGGCTGTGGAAGGCAGGGGGAAAGGGTCATGAGTGAGCATGTGAAGCACAGCAACAGCTGGGCAGGAGTGCAGGGGCCATACTCCTGTGCCAGGGCCAGTGCCAGCAGGGGCCCAGGGAGGGGTGGCAGGAGCACAGGGCCCAGGCTGGCAGGGTCTCTATGAAGTCAGGCTGGCTCCCCACTCTCCCTGCCGGTGCGGCCCAGCCCGGCTCCACAGAACCCTTGTCGGCCCACACCTTACCCTGGGCCCCAGCCAGTGTTGGCCCCAGTACACCTATGCAGGCCCCATGATCCTGCCCAGCTGTCACTGCTCTCTGTGTACCCACTCAATGCCACACCCCCACCACCTGGCACAGACATTTCCCTGCTTTCCTGCCTACAGCTGCCACCGCTCTGGCACTGTGTGGTTCACAGCTACAGCAGGACTCAGCAGGAACTGGCCTGGCCCCTGCAATTCTCAGCTGGCTCTGTGCAGTGCTGTCTGGGCCAGTCTGGTTCCTGCTGGGTCCTATGGTCTTGCCCGTGCAGCTGGGGCATGGTGCCAGAGCGGTGAGCGGGGGGTGGGGGGAAAGGAGGATGGGGAAGCAGCATGAGGTGGGCAGCAGTAGCAGATGGGAGGGGGAAGTGGCAGTAAGCAGGAGCATGGAGCCCATGCCAGTGCCCCAGGACCAGGAGCGCTGATGGGGGCTCTGCCTGCCATAGGGAGGCAGGCTGTGGGCAAACCCTCCCACTTCACGCATGTCACAACCCTCCCCAGCCACCCTCCCCCCGAACAGTCCCAATCCCTCACAAACCCCACCTACACCCCACACCCTTACATCCCCACACCCCTATGCCTATCCATCCCCCACAAACCTCCCACACACACCCACACTCCACATAACTACATAACTGTTTATACCAGCAGTTTATACCCTCCCACAATATACAAGAATAAGACTTCATTTTAAGGTATTATAGTATCACCTCTATGTACACTACACAAACACATGTAAATCAGGACAATTTTTTTTTAAATGAAATCAATGAATGTTGTAGTACGTTTGATTTTTACACTATAATTTGGTATTGTTCTACTTCCAAGATGGCAAACCCCCTTGCTAAATGGAATACTTCCAGGGGCAAGGGGAGAGACTTCTGTGTCAAAAGTCAGGGCCTAGGGGGCTGGACTTCCAGTCCCAAGATGGCAACCAGGAGGTGGGGCATCTGTCAAGGGGCGGAGCTACCCTTGCAGCTCTCAATGGTTTACCAAAACTTGGGAAATAGCACTCCACCCAAAATAATTACCTGGTCCTGGTCTTCAAGCTTTTGAGCCCTCAGTCACACATGCAGGGAGCTGAGGGCACTCCAGACCCCTGTGTCCCCCTGGGCAGGCTGTAGGCTAGCTGTGCCAGCTTGCCTGCACCCCAGCGCCACTGCCTGATACTGCAGTGCCACACGCTTGCTAGGCCCATGCCATCCAAACCAGTAGGGTGCGCAGGGTGTTGCAGGCTGCTGCAGCTTCTGGCCAACAGGACCAGGTCTGCCTGCCTACAGTGCACCCCCAGCAGCCTGCCCTGAGCCTGTAGCTGCAGCAGGGCCACACGGCTGCCAGTCCTGCACTGTGCCCCTGCACTGGGTGCTGCAGGCAGCTGCACAGGCCCAGCAGCACTGGAACAACTGTGCAGGGGCCCAGAGAGCCAGCATGAGATCTCAGATGACATCCTCCTTGCCCAAACCTGTGCCCTCAACCCAAGACCTCAAGTGGCCCAAGAAGGAGATTGGCAACCTTGCAGCGCTGTGGGGAGAGGTGGAGGTGCAGCACCAGTTCAAGCAGGGAGGAAGCTCCAACGCACACATCTATGAGGCACTGTCAGGCCAAATGTGGGAAAACAGGCGCAACCTGCCGGCGTAGCAGTGCCACGTAAAGGTCAAGGACAGTGGGTTGCTGTGACTAACCACAATCATTGGTCCAGGAGTTTCCCAGCTGCAATCTCCACCACCAGCTTGGAGAGCTCTGGCCAGCACATGCCTTGCCAGCTCCTCAGCCCTGGGTTTGGCCAGTGGCTGGCTGGGCCCAGGCCTGCTCACCCTACTTCTCATGGACCTTGTGCACCCGTGCACACCCAACCTCCAATTGGAGGCTGGGCAGCACAAGGGCCCTGGTACAGACTATCATATCAGAGAAATGTTACAAACTCTCTGTTCCTTTAAGACAGGGTAGTCCAACCTTTTTGAACGTGGGGCTGGATCATGAACTTTTTATCACTCACTGGGCTGGTGAGCCATATTCAAAGACCTCACAGGAAGCGGTATCACATCACCCTCCCTACCGCCCCAAAACAAAACTTTCGATTCCCGTCGCACCACCTCAGGCCTCAGAAAACAGCTTGGAAAACATGTTGGACAAGCCTGCTTTAAGGAAAGAAGCAGCCTAGCCAGGGAACACTGCAAGCTAGGCAGGGCACCACAGCTGCAGGGCACCAAGCTAATGAAGCAATTAGCAGGCACCTGCCAGTGGTCTGCTAAAAGGATGTAGGCAGGGCCCTGGAGGGGTTTTCTCTTCACCTAGAGATGTCTGACTGCCTGCTTCAATGCCTGCACAAACAAGTAGGGATCAGAGCTGACAACGAGCTCAGAATGCTGTAACAGCGAGCGAAGGCCTTCACTTTTAAAAGGGCAGGGGGCAATTTCCAATGTTCATGTTATGTTATACCCCAGGGGCTTGCATTTATGTTCTGTTTATACCAGCAGTTTGGGTTGCGACTCTCTAGGGAAGGCTTACAGAGATCCCATTCATAGTTTCCTGTCCATGAGGCACCTGATAACCTTGAGCCCTACCAGGGGCAGGCTTAAGACTCTAGTTAGTACTGAGCTGAGATCAGGCGTATCATGAGGCAGAGGCCAAGGGCCCAGCCCCAGAAACGGCACAGCCACACAGGGGCCTGAGGCCCAGCAGCCAGGGGCCAGGTGACCAAAGGGACAAACAAGATTTGGATTTATTAATGATTTGGATGTGGGGGTGAAGAGCTCACTGGCCAGGTTCAAGGACAACACCAAGTTATGGGGAAGCTTGGTCATGCTTGAAGATAGGCTCCAGATACAGGCAAACTTAGACAGGCTAGCAAGTTGGGCAGATTGGAATCTGATGAAATTCAATGTCGAGAAATGTAAAGTGCTCCACCTCGAGATGAGCAAACCCCAACACACCTACAGGCTTCATGGCACCAAACTGACTAACACCACAAAAGAAAGGGACCTAGGGTAATAAACCACAGTATGAATATCAGCTGGCAGTGTAATGCTGTAGCCAGTAGGGCAAATAATACTCTGGCGTGCATCAATTGATGCATCTCCAGCAAAACCAAGGAGGTAACTCTTCCTCTCTACTCAGAACTGGTGAGATCGCAGCTGGAGTGCTGCATCCAGTTCTGGGCACTACACTTTAACAAGGACGTGGACAAGCTTGAGAGAGTCCAAAGAAGAGCCACCCGTATGATCAGATTCTTATACAGCAAGCCATGCAAGGAAAGGCTGAGGGATCTGGGACTCCTCAGCCTGAGGAAAAGAAGGCTGAAAGGGGACCTGGTAGCAGCTTACCACTACCCTAAGGGAGTACACCAAGGGCTCGGTGAACAACCGTTCACCAGGGCACCCAAGGGGAAAACTCAGAGTAATGGCCACAAACTGCTGGAAGATTGATTCAGGCTCAACATTAGGAAAAACTTCATAGTTAAGGTGTCCAGACTGTAGAATAAGCTCCCTCCAGAGGTGGTGCAATCACCTACCCTGGAAATCTTCAAGAAGAGACCAGACAGTCGCCTTGCTGGGGTCACCTGACCCCCAGTTATCTTTCCTGTTTGGTGCAGGGGGTTAGACCTGATGATCTTCCAAGGTCCTTTCCAGCCTTACAACCTATGAATCTATGAGAGCTAGAGCCGCAAAACCAGGTCCAGTTCAGTGGGCCCAGGCTAAAAGGCCTACTGAGATCTAAGGGGCAGAGGTTGAAGAGCCCGAAGCCCCACACAAGTAACAACATTGCAGTAACACCCCTGACACATGGGGCATAGTAAAGATGAGGATTTGCAACTAGTTCTTAAGGCTTTGGGTTGACCATAGAAGCCCAGAGAGAAGCCAAGGATCAGGAAGGACAAGCAGGGTACCAGGGACCCTAGGGGGGTTCAGTGGAACTGGGGCCATATAAAGGTCTGTGGGCAGCCTCCCTATCATTAGCATAGCAGGCAAGATGGGAAGCCGCCTTAGGGGTGGAGAGCGGCATGGTCGCGGAGCCTGCAGGGGATGTCACAGCTACCTCCTGGGACCCCAAAGTGCTACAGTCTCACAAACAGCTTCTGCCTCATGGCTCTGCAGGTCCTGCAGCTGCCCACAGGGGAGAGGCTGCCCTTCCCAGCCAGGATGCAGACTGCTGCCCACAGATGGGGCCTTGTGGATGTGCTGGCTCCACCAGAGGCAGACACAGAACTGCACTGGCCTCCTGCAGCAGCTGGTGGCAACATCCAAGGAGCAGCTGGAGGATTCGTGAGCCTGGCGGGCAGAGGATGCCACCAGGGAGAATGCTCAGGACTGGGAGGATAGAGATCTGGGCTGAGTTCCTGGCCCGGGCCAGTGCAAGCCATGGATGACCAGCAGATGGCTGGACACCGTTCTAGCCCTGGCAATCATGTTCGTGCCATCCACTGCCCAGCCCCTGACCCTAGCCCTGCCTGCCCCTGGCCCACCACCCAGCAGCAGGCCCCTGCCTGGGCCTGGGAGATCCTGCACTGCCTCCAGAAGCCAGGAGCCCCTGTCCTGGACCCCACCCTGGGTCTGGCACCACCTAGGCCCAGCCCCACCACTCTCCCTGGCTCCATGCAGGCACGGAGCTAAAGCTGGAGCTGCCTGCAGTGGGGGCACGATTGCATACCAGTCTTGCTGGCCCTGGACACCAACTGCTGAAGGGGGAGCCACTTGTGTCAGGGAACCAGTGGCCACCATTGCCCTTGGGCAAGCCCCCCACCTGCCACACTTGCCATGGTGTCCGCACCCACAGAGGAAGGACCAGAGCCTAGGGAGCTGGCCGCCTGCCCCCAGATTCTGACCCCACCCCATGGTCCCACACCCTGGGACAGCCCACAAAGTACACTGTAACTAGTTATCACGGGGAAGGTTTTTTATTGTTGGTGGGGGGAGTTGGGTGGTGGAGGGGCTCTGTTTGAGGGCGGAGGGGGTTTGTTTGTTGTTGAGGGAAGGGGACTTTGATGTGAGGGGAATAAAAACTTGTTCTTCTGCGATGTGTCTGCAGTGAGCGTGGTGCTGGGGGTGGGGAGGGACATGGGCAACAGTGCAGGGAGTCTGCTGGAGGAGGTGGTCAGCCAGGGCCTCCTGCATCCAATGTCCTGGCCCCTGCTGGCAGGTGTGCAGCTTGCCCAAGGCCTTAGCTGTAGGGACCCACCGGTGCCGCTGCTGCCACAGATGGTGCTCCTGCTGACAGGCGTCCTCCGCCCACCACGCCTCCTTTGCCCAGGCCTTGTGAAACAGCTCCCTCTGGGCCTCACAGATGTTATGCAGCACACAGGCTGCAACGATGACCCAGGGAAGGTTCTCCTCAGCGAACTCAAGGCGAGCAGTGAAAGAGTGCCAGTGACACTTGAGATAGCAGAAGGTGCACTCCGCCATGGTGTAGGCAACAGTCAAAGTGGGCCTGGCAGGGGTCCAGATATCCAGTGGAGGGCTACATGAGCCAAGGCAAGAGCAGGTAGGCAGAGTCCCTAACGAGGAGGGGTGAGACAGCCAAAGTGCCCAGCTGAAGGTCCAACCCTCCCCACTCCAGGCCTGGCAGGCCAGTGTTCCAAAACACATGGGCATCATGAGCACTCCCTGCCCAGAAGGCACTCAAGCTCGCAAAGGCTCTGTGGTGGCCACAACAGCCTGAAGCACCAAACCCTCCGCCTGTAGTAGGGGCTGTCTCCATAGTGTGGACAGCTGATAAGGATGTGGGTCCCCATCCAGGGCCCCAGTGCACTGAGTTCCCCAGGACACAGAACCCCAACGCTACCACCTGAGGGTTGTGCATGCAGACAGAGGTCAGATCAAGTGCATGTGATGAAGCTGGAGATGAAGTTCAGAGTAAGGAGAATGTTAGTCCCCATGTTTACACAGTTGAACATGAATGCATTGTGTGCAAACCCACAATTAAAAGCACAGCAATGACTGCTATAGGGATAATGTTCTGGGTTGACTATGACACTTCTGGGTAAAACATGTTACCTGCGGAAACAAAACTTAGATGTATAGAAAGGAGAATGGACTGGTCAAAAGAGCTGTAATATTGGTATTAACCTTTATTCAACATGAGGCTCTATGGCTAAAGTAGATGATCCTTTTAGGGATAATCTAAGGAACGGGAAGGTATGGGTTAAACACACTGCTGCAGTTTCATGCCTGGTGCCCAATGACAATAAACTGGGAAATCTAAGAAAGTACATTCTTGACTGGCACTTGACTTGACTTTGCCTAGTATAAAAAGCATACTTGAAAGATCACAGATAAGACAAGTCAGGCATCAATTGCTTCTGAAACATCAGAGTGCTTGTTGTATAAAGTAAAGAATCCCTGTTTCACATAGCCCATAGTTCAGGACTGAAACACAGACACAGCCTGGATCAAAATAGCACTCTCATTGCTATATCCATCACCCAGGATATACAAGTCTTGCTCCCACAGGCACCAAGCTTTGGCAGCTTCAGAAGGTATACTATTGGGATACCAACTAGGCCAATTAAATTAAGGTTTACTTTGTCAGTCCTGGGTTACAGTGGAATATGCAGGGCATCTTGAAATGATTTGTATTGTTCTTCCCCCAGTTACCATTTTTTAAATGTCCATCCTCCTTGTTACTTTTATGCACAGAGCTAGGGATTGAAGGTGATGAGGTTTAAGACATGTGAGGTGACAGTCCTACTCTACTCAACAGTGATCAGGCCTCGTCTAGAGTACTGTGAGTAGTTCTGGGCTCTGTATTTTAAAAAGGACATAGAGAAGTTAGAGGCAGTTCAAAGGCAGATACCAAGAATGATACAGGGTTTAGAAGGCAGGCCATAAGAGAAGCTGAAATAAGCATGTTCAGCTTGCAGAAAAGGCCATTAAGAAGGAACACGACAGCAGTCTTCAAATACCTGAAGGGCTGCCATAAAGAACAGAGGGAGAAAACTCTCTCTTGCTGCAAAGATTAGGACACTTCAACTTCTGGCTTTAAGTTGCAGCAAAGTAGGTTTAGATTGAATATCAGGGAAAAAAACTTCACTGTTGGAACAGTAATACTGCAGAAGAGGCAGCATAGGGAAGTTGTGGGATCTTCTTTACTGGAGGTTTTCAAGAACAGCTTGAATAAGCATTAGTCAGGGATGATTTAGGAGTTTTAACTCCTGGAGTGAGCTGTAAAGATCACCAGCTGGAAGCCCAAGAGATCATGGGAGAGTAGGAAATGTATTAAAAACAAAAACAAAAAAACCCAACTATGAGCTGCAGTTGAAACAGCCTACCCTCCCAACTGACATCAGCTATTGCCCAGGAAACCTTCCCGTGCAGAGTTTTTTCAAATAAGCCTATGCAAACTGTGGCTGAATTCAAAGCCCTCCACAGTCCCCACTTCTCTTGGGTGCAACACATTACTTCACCCTCCCCTCTAGGACTGCTCTGCACTATTGGTACTTAGCAGCACCCCATCACCTGCTGAAACAGCAGTTGGCTGAGTAACTCTGGCACATCTAGGCACCAAGGTTGGGAAAGTGGGAGGAGACAAATCAGTCAAATTCCACAAACAGGCAAGAAAGCTGCCAGGCTAAGAGCAACAGTTCAGGTGCTCCAGCGAAGGGAGAGGAAGCTCAGGGAAGTAGGGAATCTCTTCTTTTAGGGAAACCTCTTCCTAAACCTCTTATTTTGGAAATCTGAGCAGTCATTCTCAGAAATCACTAACAAACTGTGACTGCTAGGAGCTCACCTTGGTCTGTAGTAAGGCTTCCCACATGGCCACACACTTCACAGAACCCCAACTCTCCACTCTTCCACCAACATGCGATCACCCTCCAGTGCTCCTCAGCAGCAACAATGATCTGATTAACTCTGCATGTTAGGAAAGGGACCTGGCTCCAAACTAAAGAGGGGTTTGTGCCACATGTCCAGACCTCAGACATTAAAAAAACTACAAGCCTCTAGAACAGGGTGGGCAAAACATGGCCCGTGGGCCAGATGCAGCCCACAAGGCCATTCTATCGGGCCCGCAAGGCCGCTAAAAAATTAAGAAAATTAATATTTATCTGCCTTTAGTTCCTGCTCAAAATGACAGGAGCAAAGGGCAGTAGGACCCAGGGAAAGCAACAGCAGAGCCCACTCGGCCCCACCCCCCAGCCAGAAGCCCCAGCAGGTGGCTGCCCCCCATGTGGGAAGCTCAGGTAAGGGGGGGTGGGGGTGGGGACAGGGAAGGAGCCCATGGAAAAGTGGCCCGGGGAAAAGCTGAGTGCGGGGAAAAGCGCCCCCCCCCCCCACCCCCCCATGGTCAGCAACTCATGCTGCAGCCGCTCACAGCTCATGTGGGGCTTCCTGTGCCTACTCAGGACCCCTGCCCAGGCTGCGAGTGGCTGCAGCAGGGAACACCAGCCACAGGGCGGGGGAGTGGCTGCTTTTCCCCTGGCTCCTTCACAGCATGGAGAAAAGCGGCCCTTCCCCTGCCCCGTGGCCGGAGCTCCTTGCTGCAGCTGCTCACAGCACACACAGGGATGTCCTGAGCAGGCACAGGCAGCCCCAGGTGGGCTACAAGCAGCTGCAGTGCAGGCGGCCGGCCACAGGGTGGGCGGGGGGCCACTTTTCCCCATGCTCAACACCAGCTTGTAACCTACTCCCGCTGCCAGCCTGTGTCCTGTGCCGGCTCCAGGCTCACCCGTCAAGGCTGCACACGGCGGCAGCAGCTGCACCCCCTCTGCTTGCTGTGGCAGGCAGTGTTGGGTGCTGCTGCCCACCCAGAGCTCATGCTGCAGTAGACTGCAGTGAGGCTGCCACTGCTGCTTCTGGGCTGCCCAGTGCACAAGCTCCAGGTGGGCAGCAGCAGCCAACACTGTCCGGAGCAGCAAAGGAGGGGGGGGGTGCGCAGCGTCAAAAGGCAAGCCCCGCGCCTGGGTAGACTGGCAGCAGAGGCAGGTTACAAGCTGGTGCTGAGAGCAGGGAAAAGTGGCCCCACCCCGTGGCCAGTGCCCTGCACTGCAGCCACTCACAGCCCTCCTGGGGCTGCCTGTGCCTGCTCAGGACAGCCCCACATAGGCTGTGAGCAGCTGCAGCAGGGAGAGTGGGCCATGGGGTGGGC
Source organism: Crocodylus siamensis (assembly GCF_052110815.1). NCBI lineage: Eukaryota > Metazoa > Chordata > Crocodylia > Crocodylidae > Crocodylus > Crocodylus siamensis. The sequence goes on from NC_143395.1 coordinate 208,953,810, forward strand.
GAGGGGCTACTTTTCCCTGCGCTCAGCACCAGCTCCTTCCCTGCTGGCGAGCAGGGTGTTGGGGCTGCACATGTCCCCTGTCTGTACCGCAGGGCTGGAGGTGCACTGGGAGTAAGCAGGTGCAGGAGCCAGCGGGGGCACAGGGCCTGCACCAGTATCCTGAGGCCAGTGCCAGTGGGGCCCAGAGCAGGGTGGCAAGAACGCAGGGTCCCAGCTAGCAGGGGCTCTATGGAGCTGGACCAACTCCCCCGTCTCCCTCCAGGTGCAGCCCAGCCAGGCTCCACAGACTCCTGCCAACCTGTGCCCGCTTTGGAGACAGGTGCACAGGTGGTATTTTCCTCTATTCTCCCAGTAAGTAGACACAGACAGCGACACGAGGTCTGCATTGGCGAGGTTAACCAGAAACTATGGAGTTGGTGCTACCAAGCAGGCCTCGGGTTCCTGGACAACAACCCACACTTTCATGGAGGGGGCATGCTTGGGAAGGATGGGCTACATCTCTCCCCTGAAGGCAAGTGTGTCTTTTCTTCCAGCTTGGCTGATCTTGTACAGAGTGCTTTAAACTAACTTCACCGGGGGATGGCGCCACAGAAGGACATGAGGAGAGCTCCCAGCCAAAACAGGTGATGTGCACAAGGAGTACCCAGGTAAGTGACAGAGGTCCAGATAATCTTAAGAATCAGGGGGTGGTGCATGTACCAATACGAGGCCTTAAATGCCTCTACACTAATGCTCACAGTATGGGGAATAAGCAGGAGGAACCCACCCTCTGGATAGCTAGTACAAACCTGGACACAGTAGGGCTCACAGAAACCTGGTGGGATTCTTCCCACAACTGAGAGGTAAGCATTAGGGGCTACAGACTATACAGGCAGGATAGAATGGGGAGGAAAGGTGGGGATGTGGCACCCTACGTCAAAGAGCAATACATATCCTCAACTCAATGAGATTGATGTCATATATCTTGACTTCAAAAAAGCTTTTGATCTGGTATCCCAGTTGTGGCCTTGGCTCCACCATGATCCGCTGGCTGGGAAATTTGCTCCATGGTCAGACCCAGAGGGTGGTAATTGATGGCAGTCACTCATCGTGGTGCCCTGTGACCAGTGGGGTCCCTCAAGGCTCTGTCCTGGGACCCATACTGTTCAACATCTTCATTAATGATGTGGACATTGGAGTCAGGAGTGGACTGGCCAAGTTCGCCGATGACACCAAACTTTGGGGCAAAGCATCCACGCCAGAAGATAGGCGGGTGATCCAGGCTGACGATCCAGGCTGACCTGGACAAGCTCAGCAAATGGGCAGACGAGAACCTCATGGTGTTTAACACCGAAAAATGCAAGGTTCTCCACCTTGGGAGGAAAAACCTGCAGCTTCCTTATAGGCTTGGCAGTGCTACGTTGGATAGCACTACAGAAGAAAGAGACTTGGGGGTCATCATTGACCACAAGATGAACATGAGCCTCCAATGCGATGTTGCGGCTAATAAAGCGACCAAAACGCTGGCTTGCTTCCATAGATGCTTCTCGAGCAAATCCCGGGACGTCATTCTCCCCTTGTACTCGGCCTTGGTGAGGCCGCAGCTGGAGTACTGCGTCCAGTTTCGGGCTCCACAGTTCAAAAAGGATGTGGAGAAGCTTGAGAGAGTCCAGAGGAGAGCCACGCGCATGATCAGAGGTCAGGAAAACAGATCTTACGATGACAGGCTGAGAGCCATGGGACTCTTTAGCCTGGAAAAGTGTAGGCTCAGGGGTGATCTGATGGCCACCTATAAGTTTATCAGGGGTGACCACCAGGATCTGGGGGAACGTTTGTTCACCAGAGCGCCCCAAGGGATGACAAGGTCGAACGGTCACAAACTCCTGCAAGACCGTTTCAGGCTGGACATAAGGAAGAATTTCTTTACTGTCCGAGCCCCCAAGGTCTGGAACAGTCTGCCAGCGGAGGTGGTTCAAGCACCTACACTGAACACCTTCAAGAGTAAATTGGATGCTTATCTTGCTGGGATCCCATGACTCCAGCTGACTTCCTGCCCTTTGGGAGGGGGCTGGACTCGATGATCTCCCAAGGTCCCTTCCAGCCCTAATGTCTATGAAATCTATGAAATCTATGAAACTAATAGGATGGGGGTCAGAGGAGGGGCAGACTGAAGTGCTCTGTGTCAGAATACAGAGGAGTCATGGGGAAAGGGACTTAACGGTGGGGGTTTACTACAGACTACCCAACCAAGGGGAAGACCTGGACCACAAATTCTCGGGTCAGCTTGCAGAGACAGTTAAGTCAATGGACATAGTCATCATGGGTGATCTAAATTACCCAGACATCTGGTGGGAGGAGCAGTCAGCTAGGTGTGACCGCACACAAAGGTTCCTTGCTGAGATACAGGACCTCCACCTAAACCAGGAGGTGCATAGTCCCACCAGGAATGCCCTGCTGGACCTGGTCCTGGCCACAAGTGATGACCTGGTAAGGGGACTCCAGGTTCTTGACCACCTGGGCGACAGTGATCATCACCTACAGGAATTCACCATCCAGCACAGGGTGTCAAGGGCCTGCAGCAAGGCAGTAGCCCATGACTTCAAGAAAGCCAACTTCAATGAGTTGAGGAGACTGGTAGAAGGGGCACTGGGGTCCTGGAGGGTAGGGGAACTGGGTGTCCAAGACGAGTGGTTGTTCCTTAAGGAGACGATCCTCCGAGCCCAAGGGGTAACAGTCCCAACAAGAATCAAAGGGGGCAAGAGTGCTCAAAAGTCCCCCTGGCTCGCCAAAGGCATTCAGGAATGCCTGAAAGCCAAAAAGGAGGCATACACCCAGTGGAAGGGAAGGGCTATCACCAAAGAGGAGTATACCTCCATCGCTCGGGTCTGTAGGGGGACTGTTAGAAAAGCTAAGGTAGATATGGAACTAGGGCTTGCATCAAGGAGCAAGGACAACAAAAAGTCCTTTTTTAAATACATAGGGAGTATGAAGAAGGCACTGGGTAACATGGGGCCCCTGTAGGATACGCTTGGCAATCTGAAGTTTGCACCAAAGGAAAAGGCAGACCGTTTTAACAAATTCTTTGCCTCCATTTTTTTGTGCAGAGATCAGGGCATCTCCTCCACCGGGATTCAGGACGGACTCAGGAGAGATTCAGCCAGGCCTAGGGTCAGGAAGGACCAAGTTAGGGAACTTCTGGAGGGGCTGGACATGTTCAAATCAGCAGGTCCAGATGCTCTCCACCCCAGGGTGCTGAGGAAATTGGCAGGGGTCATTGCAGGCTTTACGAGCACTCATGGTGCTCTGGCGAGGTGCCAGAAGACTGGAAGAAGACCAGTGTGGTCCCCATTTTCAAAAAGGGGAGGAGGGAGGACCCAGGCAACTAGTTAGTATTACTTCGAACCTGGGGACGCTCTTTGAGAAAATTATCCAGGAGCACATCTGTGAAAGACCAGCAGGGGGATGATGCTCAGGGTCAACCAGTATGGGTTCATTAGGGGCAGGTCCTAACAGACCAACCTGACTGCCTTCTATGATCAAGTCACAAAATCATTGGATGCAGGTGTCATGGTGGATACAGACTTTCTGGACTTCAGGAAGGCCTTTGACACTGTCTCCCACCCCATTTTCATTAAAAAGCTAGGTGACTGTGGCATTGATGCCTACACAATCAGATGGATTACAAATTGGCTGAGAGGCCGCACCCAGAGAGTGGTGGTGGACGGGTCATATTCGACCTTGAGGGATGTGGGCAGTGGAGTCCCCCAGGGCTCAGTCCTTGGGCCTGTACTGTTCAATTTCTTTATTAGCAACTTGGACGAGGGGGTGAAAAGCACCTTGTTTAAATTTGCTGATGATACCAAGATTTGGGGGGCGAGGTGGGCATGCTAGAAGGGAGGGACAGAATACAACTGGACCTGGACAGGTTACAGAGGTGGGCGAATGACAATAGGATGGGATTCAATACTGACAAGCGCAGGGTACTGCAGTTGGGCAGTAAGAACCAGCAGCAGACCTATAGGCTGGGGAACTCCCTTCTCGTAAGCACAGTGACAGAAAAGGATCTTGGAGTCATTATCGATTCCAAAATGAACATGGGCTGCCAATGTGAGGACACAGTCAGTAAAGCTCACCACACCTTGTCATGCACCCACAGATGCATCACGGGCAGGCCCAAGGAGGTGATCCTCCCCCTCTAATGCGACACTGGTCAGGCCACAGTTAGAGTACTGTGTCCAGTTCTGGGTGTCACACTTTAGGAGAGATGTGGCCAGCATCAAGAGGGTCCAGAGGAGGGCCACTCGCATGATCTGGGGACAGTAGGGCAGACCCTATGAGGAAACGCTACAGGACCTGAACCTGTTCAGCCTTCACAAGAGAAGGCTGAGAGGGGAACTGGTGGCCGTCTATAAACTTCCCAGGGGGGACCAGCAGGGAATGGGAGAGACCCTGTTCCCTCGAGCACCTCTTGGAGTAACAAGGAATAACGGCCATAAGTTGTTTCAGAGTAGGTTCATGCTAGACATCAGGAGACACTACTTCACAGTCAGAGCGGCTAGGATCTGGAACCAACTTCCACGGGAAGTGGTGCTGGCTCCTACCTTGGGGGTCTTTAAGAGGAGGCTAGATAGTTACCTAGCTGGGGTCATATGACTCCAGTATTCATTCCTGCCCAGGGCAGGGGGTTGGACTTGATGATCTACTTAGGTACCTTCCGACCCTACATCTATGAAACTATGAAGTTGAAAAGGAGGCAGGTTAGGGAGATTTAGCCCACAGAAAACTGAACAGTGTGAAGGGACTCAGCTCCATGGAACTGTCTGTTCCTTTGGGAGGGTTCACAGATTCATAGATTATACAGTCAGAAGGGACCTAACGGATCATCGTGTCTGACCCCCTGCCCCTGGCAGGAAAGAGGACCGAGGTCAGACGGCCCCAGCCAAGTGACTGTCAAGCCTCCTCTTGAAGACCTCCAAGTTAGGTGATAGTACCACCTCTCTTGGAAGCCCGTTCCAGACTCTGACCACCCTTAGTGTAAAAAATCTCTTCTTAATGTCTAACCTAATCTACTTGCCACTAGTCTGCACCCATTATTCCTAGTTACTCCCTGGGGCACTCTGGTAAACAGCACATCCCCAATTCCCTGCTGTCCCCCCCTGATAAATTTATAGGCGGCTACGAGGTCACCCCTCAGCCATCTTTTGTATAGGCTGAAGAGATCCAGATCCCTCAACCTCCCCTCATAGGGTCTATCACAGACGCCGCTAATCACGCAAGTGGCCCTCCTCTGAACCCTCTCCAGATCCTCCGTGTCCATCTTGAAGTGCGGCGCCCAAAACTGGACACAGTACTCCAACTGTGGCCTGACTAATGCTGCACAGAGGGGGAGCATCACCTCCCTCGATCTGTTGGTCACGCATCTGCTAATGCACGACAAGGTGCGATTGGCTTTGTTGATGGCCTCGTTACACTGCCGGCTTATGTTGATCTTGGAGTCAACTATGACTCCAAGATCTCTCTCAGTCTCTGAGCTGCTGAGGAGGACATTCCCCAACCTGTAGGTGTGCTGGGAAGTCCTCCTTCCTAGGTGGAGTACCTTATATTTATCTTTGTTGAACTGCATCCTATTACATTCCGCCCATTGATCCAACCTGTCCAGGTCAGCCTGCATCTGCTTCCTGCTCTCTGGTGTATTAACTTTGCCCCATAATTTGGTATCATCCATGAACTTGAAGAGGGTGCTCACCACACCCTCATCCAAATAACTGATGAAGATATTTAATAACACCGGCCCAAGGACCAAACCCTGCGGGACCCCACTACCCCACCTCCTTCCAGGCTGAGAACAACCCATCCACTACCACTCTCTGGGTACAGTCCCTAAGCCAGTTAGCCACCCACCTGACTGTGTAGGCATCCACTCCACAGCCCTTTAGCTTCCCTATGACAATAGGATGCAAAATTGTGTCAAAGGCCTTCCTATAATCCAGGTAGATGACATCGGCCTCAGCTCCTGTGTCAAAGCAGTGTGTGACCTGGTCATAAAAGGCTATAAGGTTTGTCAGGTTTGTACGGTTCTCAGAGCTCAGTGCTGGAGACAAGAGAGGGTGTCTGGCAGCAGGACCAATTCATGCTTGTCTACTCCATGGCCAACATGTGCTCCCAAGAACAGCTGTGGAGGGAGCAGACCTCACTGGAAAATAGCTGGGGAAGGGGTCAGGACATAGCAAGGACATAAATCCTGCAGCAGGAAGCAGGGCCTGGCTCATTCCTGCGTGTGGGAGGGGCTTGGGATGAGAGGTCAAATGTTAACAGCCTGAAAGGAGACAATAGGGAAAACAGTACAACAGGAGGGACACCAGCCAGACGAACAAGACACTAAGACAGTAAACCTGATCTGGCTCCAAGCTCTTTTCTGTGCCCACAGAAATGGTGCTGCAGAAACTAATTCCAGGCATTAGCTTGGGACCATGCCAGGCATTAGCTTGGGCATTTAGATCTATGTGCCTAGCAGATAGCAAATGAGGTATCAAAGTTGGGGGGACAGGGAGTGTTAGGAGGGAAACCTAGGTTAGGGCTGTGAAATGAGTGGCAGGAAGTGCTACAACAGCACAGACTCAACAACACATTCCAGAGAAGTCTTCACTCAGATAAACCCTGGTATTCACACACGTGCACACACAGCACAGCTCCTCCTGGATACCAGTATTAGTGCTGCTGCCATCTGCTGGAGAGGCAGGTTCAGAAAACACCACATCTGCAATGCATCCATTTGGAAAACAAAGTCACATATTTCGGACATCCCATTCTATCCTAGGCAGAGTATAGGATCCCACTCCATTAGCCATGCAAGCTTGGGGGTTCTCTTATATTCCCCCTTCAGCACAGGCTTGAGAGTCCAGACAGCACATCTTCCCCTTTGCCTGACACAACCAGTTTCCCACATCTTGAACGAATGTGAAAATCACTGTCTCCTCAGCTTCCTTAATGACATCATGGGGGAATGCATCCTTGACCACAAGCCAGTCAGCTGCTGCACAGCCTGGGTCTCTCCTTGCTTCTACATAAAGCTTTCCTCACTTATATTGTTTCATACGAAAAGCAACAGTATGATTGAACTTAAGAACCATTTTCCAGATCCAGACAACTGGTGTCATGTTAATTCATGTGACAACCTAACTGACCCTTCCTTACATCAAGCCATCAACTGGAACAGGGACTAGGAGGTGGTTATTCAGTGGGCAAAACAATGGGAACTTTTTATAGGATTTTTACAATGTTATTGAAGTCAGAATTTACACAGAGCAAACCAGATGGAATGTCTACATTCCTCTGGTAATTTAGCCATGCAGAAACGTACTATGTCTGAAAGTATGCTGCAACATTTCATAAACACCCAACCCCAACCCTCCAACTCCAGTTGTCTGCCTGGTCAGTCCAACTTTATGTTTGCTCAGTACAGCAAGGATTGGGACCCCAAGCCGGCCTTTTAGGCACTCTCTCAGTAAAAATAATTCCCATTTAGGCCAGCAGGTCAAGATGGAATATGGCATAAAGGTTGAGCCATGAAGTGCTCTCTCAGCTACACAGAGTAGCCTTCGTGCCACAACTCCTCAGCCAGATGCAGGAACAATGGCAAACAAACTTTTCAGTGCATCTTCCTCTCAGGTTGCTATGCTACTGTGACAGTGAGCAAAAGTAGGTTACACTCCTGCTGCTGACCGCTATACAAGGACCACTGCCAGCACGCATAAAAGCCATACACATACACACCTTAATAACAATTGCTTTCCATTTCTAAGGTGGTAAAAGAAGAGAGACTTGTGCTGTACTCACAGAGATCGTTCTGTTCCCCTGAAATCAATATGCCTGCTGTTTCCATCCTCACACTCAGAGACTCCCAACTCTTTAACACCGCAAAAAATAAATGCAGCACACTAAAAACACCAAGCCAGAAGCACAACATTCAGGTGCCACATGGCAGCAAGGATCTTCCTCCACAAAAGCAGCCAAAAAGGCATCTCACGATAGAGAGATGTGGCTTAGAAGCAGAAATAGCCCCAGCAGCTCCTGCTCTGGTGCTCAGACTCCTCACACAAGGGAAGAGGGCCAAGAAGAAGCCCTCTTTGCCACTAATAAGTCATTTCATTTGCAGCTTCTTCAGCCCCAAGTTCCCATGTGCTATCCTTCTCTTCATCACAGTCTCTGGCTCACCAACATCCCTACAGTTGGAACAAAATGAAGGTTGCCAATGAATCCTTCAGAGGATGGCCACAGCCCTTACCTCACACTAACCACATACCAATGCCTGTCATCCAACTGGTAACTTGGGGGTTAAGGAGAGTGTATTTTTAAACAGATATTCAATCTTCATCCAAAGAGACTGAGTGCTGAAGACTCTGCTCCTCCCTAGGTAAGTTGTTTCAATGGTTAATTGCCCTCATTGCTAAAAACCTGCACTTGAACTCCAAGATGAAATGATCAAGTTTCAGCTTCCAGGCACTGGATCATGGCATGATTTTGTCTTTCAGACAGAAAAGCCAGCAACTATCAGAAACATCCTCTCTATGGAGGTACCCACAGGCTATGAAATGTTAAGGATAGTCGTTCTTTAAAACTTAAGAGCAGCGTATACTCAAAAGCCCCACATGCACTCAAAAGCCACAGCTACTGAAAACACTGCCTCTGTACTAAACATGTGCCTTATTTATACAGCTCCATGAATAACCACTGCACTTTAAAGACTGATGCACAACATGTCGGTTTTCTCTTACTTCCCCCAGGAACCCACAGTTTCAGGCTGGTCATGGCACGGCACACAGTGACACATGCTAGGAGACAAAGGGGGTCTCATTTTTCAGGATTTCTCCTTTTTTAAGAACCCTATGTTCATCACTATGCTGCCTTATTCAAAGCTAAAGTGCACTGTTACTGTTTGTGTCAGTATTCAGCTAAAAGCTCTAAAGCAGTTAAGATATCCAAGAGATTAATCAACAAGCTAGCTTGGACTGGGTTTGGCTAGTTGGCTAGAGGCACTGCTAGGATTTAAACTTTGTATGCAGTACTACAGACACACAGGCTAGGGACAGGCATTCAAAAAGCCTGGGCCTGAATTGATTCAGTCTTTTGAGGTTAGTCTAACCTGCAGAGAGTGAACTGGTTTGGAAGTGGATAGACATTTGACACATGCCTGCAGTGGCTCAAGCCAGAAGCCCAAAGGCACTAAAGCAGCCCTCCCTTCCACAGGAAAGCTGAGCAGAGGGAACATGGGGCAGGCCCGCCCCAGTGGCTCCCTGACACCTGGGATTCCTAGCACACAGGGCTACCCAGCCCCAGATGGAAACTCCTCCCCCTCCTCCCTCTCCCCCACTGCCACAGGGCTGGAAGGGGAGCCCTGTTCAGTGCTGGGGGGCTCTTCATCCTCCTCCTCCCCACCCCCGTGAGGGTGAGGGTGCCTGGCCGCAGAGGGTTGCCCCCTGACCCCGAAAGGGACTCTTCCCCCATTTTTCCCCCATCGCTGTGGGCAGAGACAACCCAACCAGGGTGTGGGTCCCAGGGCAAATCAGCCTGTGTGGGGCCCAATCCCTGGCAGCAGATTCAGCAGCTGGGGGTGGGAAGCAGCCAAATGTGAAGTGAGCAGCAGCACAGAGTCACCACACTGCTCCGTCCGGCTCTGCAGGACCCCCCAAAGTGCGGGGCCCGGGGCAGTCGCCCCCATTCACCACACCCCCAGGGATGGCCCTAGCTGCAGGATGGGGAGGAGGGGCTCTATGGGATGCTGTCCAGATCCAGAGGGGGACTCTTCCCCCAACACTCCTCCCCCTGGCCCCAGGCAGGGGAGGCTCTGTTCAATGCTGGGGGAAACTCTTCCCCCACTTCCTCATCCCCCCAGAGGGGCAGTGAGAGCATGAAGCTCAGCTGGTTAGGGTGTGGGTGTGTGAGAGAGGGAGGTGTAGGTACTCACACACTCCCCCCACAGTGTGCAGTCCCTACTGCCTGGCAGCAGCAGGGTGCTCGTGCCTGGCCAAGGAAAGGAGGAGAAAGAGTCCCCATCCAGCGCCCCCCTCCCCACCCTGGGAGGAAGAGAAGGGGGAAGAGTCCTCCCCCCAGCACAGAACAGAGCCTCCCTCCCCACCCTGCAGGACAGCCTACCCAGCATGGCCGTTAAGGTGAAGGGGGCACGGAGAAGGGTTAATTCCTCTCTCCATCCCTTCCCTGCAGCCAGGCTCTGCCAGCTCCAGGGACCATCACTGCAGCCCACTCCCCTCTGCTTCCCAGCAGACAGGCTGATCCTGGCTGTGGTGGGGGAAGAGGGAAAGAAGGGAAGAGTCAACTCCCTCCCTGCCCACTTTGCCTTAACAGGGCCACGCCAGCCAGTGTCTTTGCTAGGGCCAGTCCCTGCTCTGGCAAGAGAGCACAGGGGCGGGGTCAGCCCTGCTGTGGAGCAGAAAGCCCCACACTCCCCTGCCCAGAGAGCATGCCAGGATGCTGGGGGAGTCTGGTTTATCTTAAACCAGGAAGGGGTCTGGGACAGACATTGCATAAACCGGTTTGAGCCAAATCAGTTAAGTCTACATTCAACCAAGTTTCTCTCAAACCAGTTCTGGCCATTTTGAAACTGGTTTATGTGCACTGAACATCTGTTCTGCTATAGATTTAAACCAGTTTCTGATCACTTAAACCAGTTTATGTGTAATGTCTGTCCCTAGCCACAGGGTGCTTTATGGAAATTAGACATCCCTTGCTCTGCAGAGTTCTCAGTCCCAGCAAGGTAGGCTGTAACCTCCACCTCACATTAGATAAGAAGGGAGGAAGCTCCATAAGACAGGGATAGGAAGTAGCCCAAGTTCAAGGTGTCCATCATGCTGCTTCCTGGTTTTAGTTTGACTGTAGGGTATGTCAGGGGAAGGTGCCTGGGCAGCGAGATCCTAGGATAGAAGTGGGAACAGCTTTGTGTTTACATTAGTACAAAGATTCTTTCACAAGCTAGATGCAATGGACAGGCTCAAAGCCCTTCTTTGACTTCGTCACCAGAGTGAAGCAGGGTATCGCTATACCTCCTCTGGACCAATCCCAAAATCAGCATGAAGAAATAAGACCAGCTCATTTGCTTTTCCTCCACACCCCCAACCCCCTGTGCTGAAAAGATATTGAATGGTCACCGTAAAAGGCCAGAGCCATGCCCAGTAGCACATTCATGACAGAGCACTGAGCACGTCCCTGGACACACTCCTAAAAACATTACTTTTCACCGCAAGCAGTGTGCATGGAACAGGAGGGCATGGGCAGAGCTTTCTTCTTAGCTGTGGCTTCAGATTTCCTGCAAAGGAACTGCAGCCAAACCCAATGTTCACAGAATCATAGAAAAGTAGGCTGGAAGGGACCTTTTAAGATTATCTAGTCCAAGGGCAGACAAAATATGGCCCATGGGCCAGATCCATCCCACCAAACAATTTCATCTGGCCTGTGGGTAGCTCTGGTCCTGGCCAGCACACAACTTCCAAGTGGGACTGCTGCTGCTGCTGCTGCTAGGGCAACTGCTTGGCTCCCCCTTGTGTCCCTGCTGCAGTGCTACAGGTAGCCAGCAAAGAAGCACCAAGGGGGTGGGGAGAAGCTGCAGCTGGGAAGGTGTGCAGAGTCCAGATTGACCCAGTTCCATCACACTGGGCTCTCTGTAGCTCACATGCAGCTCCAGGGACTCATGCACCACTCAGGGGAAGCCCTATAAGATGGAGCCAGAGGCTTTCACCACCCCCTGCTGCCACGAGCAGCTCACAGAAGTGGCTGGAGCTGAAAGTGGTGGGGAGCCTCATTATATGGAGTCAAGCCAGCTCCGCTCCCCACTTCCTGGTGGAGTCCCACGACAAGCTTCACGTGTTGGCAGGGAATGAAGCCAAGCCACTGGCTCCATCATGCAGGTCTCCCCCATCACATTTCTAGCCAGGTCCCAGGAGCTACATGTGAGATGCAAGGAGCCCTGAGTGACAGAGGCGGACCATCCTGGCCCCGGCCCTGCCACCATGTATAGCTTCCAGAAGTGGCCAGACCTGCACACCGTCAGGAGGCTCCACCTGTGAAGGCCATGAGCACCCCAAGGGCCTGCCACTTGCTGCTGCTGCCGCCCGTAGGGGCTGTGCACCATAGGGGTATCATTTGGGGGTGCCCCCATGTACACACCCACACCCTCCCTCACATTCCCTCACCCACCCACAACCATACCATTCTCTACACCCTGCCCAGACCCCCTACAGCCTCCCCTCACACACATCCACACCCCTCCACAAACCCCACACACACCCCCATTAATCCCACACCTCACCACACATACAACCACACCCCACACAGAATATACAAGAGTAAGATTTTATTTCTGAGCTAGTATGCTATCACCTCTATATACATTATGCAAGCACATGTAAATCAAGACAAAAATATTTGTTGAAATATAATTAAAATATGTTATAGTAGATGTTTAATTTTTAGTGTATGATTTGTTTTTTCTACCTTTGCAGCCTTCACAGCTCACCAAAACTTGTTAAGTGCCCCTCCAGCCAAAATATTTGCCTAACCCTGATCTAGTACAACCCCTGCCTGAAGCAGAATCATCCCTATCTAAACCATCCCATATAAATCCATTGTCTAACCTCTCAGCAAAATTACACCATCAATCCTGTCACACAGCCACAAGGCACAGCACCTTAATAGGCCGCAGGAAAAGCAGAGAAACAACAGAAGCCAGTTTCCTGTGTCCTGCTGCTGCAATAGTTGTTAAAATATGCTTGAGAGATCCAAGGCAGAGTGTCACACCCCCTCACTACAGAGAAAGACAAAAGACCCCACAATTTGTATTAGGGTGACCACCTTTTTAAAGCCATTTCCGTGGCTATCTCCCAAACTGACATGGATAATTTTGGCACCTCTGGTGCTAGAAAGCCTCCAAAGAAGCTGGATAGCTAAAGCAGATCAGGGCACAGGCCCAACTGCTTCTAAACCCTTTATCTCAATCATTCACACTCCTGAAAAATACTTCACCTATTGAAAGTATCAGAGGTGTCACACTTATAACGCCCAAAGACTCATCTTCAGGCCAGTAGCACAGCCAGGAGGAGTTACAATGATCCTTTGTCATCTAAGCAACATCACATTCCCTGCTGGGATTTGTACTGACTATATTCTTGTATAAAGGAGGCAGGTAGCTGCACTCCAGACCACTTTAAAACAAGAAATCTTAAAACTGAACCACTTTGACCTCATAAAGGTTTCGACTCTGTCACCCACACAGTGTCGTGGAGGATCCTTCTGAGGTATAGATGCCCACTGAAATCTGTCACCATTCTCTGCCTGCTCCATAACAGTATGCAAGCAGTGGTTCTCGTTAGTGAATCTATCACAGATTCCTTTGAGGTTAAAATGGGAGTTAAGCCACTTTGAATCATTGCTCCACCACTCTTCTCAATATTCCTTGCCTTGATGCTACAGCTGACTCTGAGCCAAAACCCAGACCACCCCAACTTCAATCATTAAGCTCCAGTATGCTGATGATGCTGTAGTGCATGCTAACTTGGAAGCAGACCTTCAGGCAATCGTCAACATTGGGACTGCTTAACGCTCAGAAGACTAAAGTCCTCCACCAACAATCTCCTAATGAACAGTCCCCAGACCTGGTAATCCAGATCCAGGGTGAGACTCTGGAGAACAATGAGTATTTCCCATACCTCAGAAGCCAACTCTTGCAGAAGGCCAACATCAGCATCATCTCAAACGTGGAAGTGCAGCCTTTGGTCACCTGAAGAAACAGGTGTTTTAAGATTATGACATCAGATCCGAAACCAGGCTCATGTTTTATCAAGCAGCTCTGATCCCCACCTTGCTGTACAGAGCTGAGACATGGATAATATACAGGAGACATGTAAAGTTGTTGCAGAAGTACCATCAACACTGCGTGCTAAAGATCCTTCAACTCCAGTAGGTAGAAGACAGATGCACCAATGCTGGCGTCCTCTTGCAAGAAAATGCCATGAGTATTGATGCAATGATCATCCAACATTAACCTTGTTGTATCAGCCATGTCATCTGGATGTTTCACTCCAGACTCCTAAAGCAAGTTTTATTCTCCCAGCTCAGCCAAGACATACTCTCAAGCCAAGGGCAGGGAAAGCAGTTCAGGGACATCCTCAAAGCCAACTTAAAAAAAAAGCAAAATCAATGTCAACTTGTGGGAAACTATCATCCAGAACTGCCCCAAATGGGAGGGTCTGCTGCAGGGATCTGAGTACTTTGAAACCTCACAACAACAACAGGAGATGGAGAAGTGGGAGAGGCAGAAACAGCATGTCATGGACCAAATCAAGAATCCAGCACTACCCACCCCACATGGGAACATGTCTGAGCTGCAAAAGAGTCTGTCGATCCTGGATAGGCCTCATCAGCCATCTTTGGACACACAGATAAAACAATCATCCTGAACTACAAAGGACTGCTGAAGAAGAAAACAAGTCAGGAGCCAGCCTCATGCTTTTGGTAAGGTGCCAAAACAATATTCATTGAGGCAAAACTAGGGCCCATGTACTTGCAGCTACTCCTTGTCACAACAAACCAAAAGGAATAAAGTACTCAAATATAAGACAACCATGAATAAGATGAACCCCCAATAATTAGATTCTATATATGAAAAATTAATACATTTGTTGTAATTTTCCACATATTGAATCTAATAATTGGAGGTTTGCCTTGAACTTGTCCTACTCCCACTGCTTCAGCAGAGAAAATAAATCTAAGGGGTTAGATAACTCTCTTGGCCTCTGCCTCCCCCCAGCTTCTTTCCCTGAGCACATGGAAGTGATGAGCAAACTTGAAAACACTGACCTTGAAATAAACATACCTATAGTAATTTGTATATAGTACCCACAGACTTAGTTCATCCAAAAATTGATGCATTTTACCTTTTTTGAATCTGTTGCAAGTTTTAGCACAGGTAAGGATAAACACTTTTTTAAGCTTCAGTTTTGTACCTACTTATATACAGTATAAACTATGCATGATATTAGTCCAAAGCTCATGGTTTACCACAGCGTTTCTCAACCTTTTTCATCCCATGGCACACTTACCTAAATAAAAAAGCACCGCGGCATGCTGGACGGGGAGTGGGGGTATGCAGTCAGCTGGATGGCATTTTAGGCTGGCACCATGCCCCCTGCCTGGCTAGAGCCACACGTCCCATCTGTCTGTGTCTGCAGCACGAGCAGCAGGCTGGGGGCATGGCGCCAACCCAAAATGCTGCAGCACACCAGTTGGGAAACACTGGTTTACCATATAGTTAATTGGACTGAGCCAATGTGAGTGACCCCACAGCTCAGCACTGCCCAGTATGTGTATGTACTCCAGATACCACCCTCTACAAGGGATCCATGAGCTAATTACCCTCCCTCCCCAATGACTGGAACTTAGTGTTTTTGTCAAGAGCCCTGGGATCCTTCAAAAATGTATATGCAGATAAGGCACAAGGCAACCTGGTCTGGCTCCACCTCATGGACAGCAGGGCCACACTTATCATATGCAACAGGTTCAGAGGGGGAGGCAACGGAGGGACTCTGGGTAAACTTCCTGGGGCTCCAGTGGGTGATGTTTGCCAGACTTTCAAGGCTGGTTAAGAAACAGGAATCATTAGATATGGGAAACAAAGGCACAGCTCAGCTGTGGGAGTTAAAAGGAAGTTGAAATGTATACAGTGTAGTGACTCACCATAACTGTAAAAAGGCAGCGCTGAGGGGGACTACATTCAATATATTTTATTCTAGGTATAGGCAATTGTTTTGAGTGGAGAGCTGTCCACAGCTGCAAGGATAGACTCCTTCCTGCCCCACTTTTGTTCCTCCTCTTGTCCCTAGAAATACTACTTTTGGGAAGAGTTTTTTTTTTCCATCTTGGAACTGGAAAAAAACAAATTGTATACTAAAAATCATATACTGACAATAATGTATTTTAAATTTTATTTTTAAAAATATTTTTGTCCTGATTTGTGTGCGTTTCTACGGTATATATAAAAATGACTCCATAATAGCTAAAAATGAAGTCTTACTCTTGTTTGTTGCATAGGAGTGTGGAGGGATAGGGGGTATGGAGGGGTGGGTATACGGTTTGTGGGGGCTGTGGATGTATGCTTGTGTGTGGATGTGTGTGAAGTATGGGGAAGGTTGTGGGGCTATGTGCAGATGTGGGTGGGTGGGTATGGGAAATTTGTTGGGGAAAGTGTTTGTGGGGATGTATGTGGGTGTGTATGGGTGGGTATGGGGTATGCATCGAGAGGTGTGGGTCATGTGTGGTGGGGTATGTACATGCAGCAGTGAGCGGGGCTCCCCCCAGACCCATGCAGGGATGTGCATGGGGGGGTGCAGTGTTTGTGGGGTGTGTGATTGTGTGGGGGGAAAGGTGTGGTTGTGGGGTTTGCAGGGGAGGGTTTATGAGCATGATAGGGTATGTATGGGAGCTCCCTGTTTGTCCCACCTTGAGCCAGTCAGCACCAGCCCCCACCCTGCAACAGGCTGGAACCCATGCGCCCTGGGGTGTCACCCCGCCACTGTCAGCAGTGCACAACCTCATTGCACCCTGAGCCTGCTCCAG
Organism: Crocodylus siamensis; assembly: GCF_052110815.1. Classification (NCBI taxonomy): domain Eukaryota; kingdom Metazoa; phylum Chordata; order Crocodylia; family Crocodylidae; genus Crocodylus; species Crocodylus siamensis. The sequence continues at coordinate 208,970,409 of NC_143395.1, forward strand.
ACTCAACCCTGTTAGAGTGGATCAGCCAGAACCTGGACACAGCCCCAACCCAGCCCCCAGGCCCTGGCACACAACAGGGCTTCACAGCTGAACTGCCTTTCTAGGCAGCCTGGGTGGGGGCGGCTCCTTTTGGCTGCTGCCACCACCATCCCCTGCTCTGCAGTACCGGCAGGGACCCTAACAGGCAGCCCTGACCCTGCATCTGCTCCTGCAGTACCTGGAGCCCACATAGGGCTGCTCCACATCTCTGCTGCCATCACCACCACCTCCAGGCTACCCTATGGGGCAGTGGTGGCAGCACAGAGCAGACACAGGACAGCCCAGCACAGGCTCTGGGTGGCTGCAGCAGGGAACTGCTGGCAGGCAGTGGGGGAAGGGCTGCTTTCCCAATGTATTGAGCAACAGCTTGTGTTCTGCACTAGCGCTGCTGAGCCTCAGTAGGCAAGCCCAGAGCAGGCACAGGGTCAGGGCTGTATGCGCATCCCTACCAGTACCATGGGGCTGGGGCTGGCATCTGGAAGAAGCCACCCCCACCCAGGCTGCCTAGAAAGGCAGTTCAGCTGCAGAGCTGCTCCAGCCCTACCACATGCCCAGGGGGCAGCAGGACCTGCCATGGCTGGACTGTGCCTTTACCAGGAGGGACTGAGGGACCCACCGTGGGCCAGACAAAGACCCAGCAGGCTGGATGTGGCTTGCAGGCTGTATTTTGGCCACCCCTGTCTTCTTCAGATGGGCTGCACTAACCTTCAGAATGGTTGCCAAATATGGGCCATGTATTTATAGTCATGCTCAGTGCTGACTGCATTTGATCATCTTCATAGTTGGTTGCCTTTACTAAGCCCAGACTGCTTTTAGCATCAGTTTAATGATAGATGATGTATTTAATGAGGTTTACTTGTACGCAAATGTAAGATGAAGAACTTTTCCCCCAATCAACATAGAAAAATACCTCATCTTGTATTCAAGTAAATACAGTAACAAGAGCAATGTCTTAAAAGAATCCAGAGGAACGGCAAAAGGCATCAAATGTGAGAAGTTTGTGTTAGTTTGTTTTTTAAAGAAACGTTGTTTGTACAGAGATTTCAAAAGAATCTTGGTACAAAGCTGAAACATGAGTTTCCCATGTAAGTTTGTGCCCTGTAAACCCATGGTTTAAAAATAGAGAGAAGGCTTTGGATTTAAAGAGTCAGAGTCTGCCATGATTTTATACCCATCACTCAACGTCAGTGTAACTCAGTAACAGGCAGGAAAAACATAGTCTTGTAACGGCCTGTGAAATAATCTCTTGCAGAATCATGAGTAGAGAGAGGTAGTTAACTCTGCTAGTCTGAAGTCAGGCAGAAACCACAGCAGGTTGGCACCTTAGAGACTAACTGGGTCAGAGAAGCATGAGCCTTTGTAGGTGACCCCTTCCTTTATCAATTGCTGCGAAATTGCAAAAGAGGCATAAGACTCCAGACATCAGGGATCTCAGTTACTATAGAACTGGCCCACTACACTATCACTAGCTGCATATACCCTCAGTCATTTATCCTGCCACAGAGAGACAAAACTTCAAATTAAAAAAACATTAAAAAATGTAACTTATAAATACTCAGACCAAGTAATGCAGTAAGCTCCAAGTCAAACTGCATGTTTGTATGGGGCACACACAACAGGACCCCAATCTTGACTGCAGCCTCTAGGCAAATGCATAAAGAGGTAGATGGGAGCAGTTTAAAATGTAATGCCTTCTTTGAAGCAGACACAGCTTCAAAGCAGTAACAGAGACTGTGCCAAGCTCCAGACTACAGCCTCCTTTCGGCTTCACATTCTTAAGGAGACACTACAACAACTGTCTACTAATTAAAATCAACTTTGAACTCATTACTAATGAATAAATCCCAGTGAAGAGGGACTGCAGCAGCATTTTGTAGACTACACATCTAGATTAACAAACCAGTCTGCTGACTTACAGCAAATACTCTCAGCAACATCCTTACCAATACTGCCATCATGTTTATGTTTCTGGCTGTGGTTATGCATGCCAGGGAAAGAAAGGCTTTGCAATTAAACTGCAACACAGACTCATGCCCAACTATCTCTGAGTGCTCTGAACAAAAGCCTCGTCTTGGATAGACCACATCAGAGCTCACAGCCCAGACAGGCCTGGGAATGTTTTACGTCGCCCTCTATCACACAAGAGTTGTGCAAATGTGAACTAACCAAATACCACAGCAGTATTCAGAGTGCCAGCATTTCCCAATTAAAGATGTTCTTTCAGTGCAGCAACAGAAGCAGAGCCCTGCTGTCCTTCTTGACCCAGCCCAGTACAATGAGAGAAGGAAGAGCTGCTGCCACTAACTAAATGGCCTCTAGCAATGTTTGGCAGGCCTTCCTGGGGCACCCAAAGCAGTTGCACAACAATAGTGAGTGTTCTTTTCCATTCCTCCCAGGAGTAACTCGGAAATGCTAAGAAAGATTTGGTCCAGTATTTTGGTCCCCTGACACTTACTTCCCTGCTTTCCCTCCCACAGGCCTGCCTGCCACTACTGCCACCGCTGCTCCCCCTGCCCACCTCTACTTCCTACCGCTCCCCACACCCACCTGCCTGCCTCTGCTCCCCACCACCTCCCACCACCGCTTCCCACAGCCCCCGCACCACTCCTGCCACCACTGCTTCCCACCAGCCAACTGCTCTGGCTCTAGCCCGCCCAGGCCAGCACTACATGGTTCCTGGCTGCATGGGCTGACTGCAGCAGTTTCCCTCCCTCCCTCCTTCAGATCTTACCTGACTTTCCACTCAGAGGGAGGATGAGGAACAGCCAAAGGGTCACCAGGCCAGAGGCCATACAAGCTTCCAGTTGGGGGGGGGGGGGGGGGGGGGGGGGCAGGGCAGGGCAGGCCTTGCTGCTCAGCCACTGGATCCTGGTGCCGGCTCCCCCTGGGTCCTGGTGCCACTGGCGCCTAGTCATATTTGACAGCCACACACAGATAATTAATTTTCTAAATTTTTTAGGGGCCCCATGATCTGAATCCAGCCCACAGGCTGTATTTTGCCCACCCCTCACGTAGGCACTCTTGCTCCTCTGGAAGCTGTTGCAGTCCATGGCCACAAGTCCCTTTCACCAACAGCTCCAGACATTAGTTAAAACTCTACTGGTTAATATTCAAATTGATCACAAGCAACCCACAATTCTAGAAACATCTACTTTCTGCTAACAGATATGTGATTTCCTCATGGTTCAAATTACACGTTGACTCTTGGGGGGAGAGAGGGGGTCTGCAAAAGAATTGGGCTGCCCATCGCAATGTCCTAATAAAACTGGAGGACCACCCCCAGGTTATGGTTTTCAAATCTTACAGGGGGGTTCTTGTTTCTTATGGGGGGGCTCAGTTCCCCAATCTCCCCCATAACTGGAACCCTGGATTTAGTAATCATGTCTACCAGTCAGAACAACCTTTCAGCCAAAGGCTCGTGGTTCTGTCAGGGAGATGGGGTTGGAGTTGGAGTGCCTCAGCCTTTGGGGTTCATAGTCAATGTACAAAATACAATGCACTACTCACTCCACTTCTTTTCCATCAATGTCTTAGAAATTAGCTGAGCTCTCATTTCAGTGTTTACCTTTTACACTTCCTCACATAACACAAGAACAAGCAAGTACCTGAAGAGACCACACAAGCCCAGCTCTGTATGAACAGGAAAACCGGCATGTTTATAATATTTATGATAGAATCATAGCAGGGATTCAACCCAAGGCATAGTGTATAATGGGAACAACAAGTGCCAAGCCAAAGCCAAGTCCATCAAACAGACACAGCAACAACCTGACACAAGCATTCAAGGCTCTCCTTGTAACATGCCTCTTCATCAAGGAGTCCGGCTCCACTTTTGACCAAGGTCCTATAAGGTGCCCCATCTTAGAACTGGTCCCCTTCCAACAACAGTCTGTTGGACCCTCAAAGAAGGAATTTCATTTCAATGCCATGAAGAGGAAGAAGGTAACATCTTCTGAGAAGGAAGGGCATGGGAACCCTAACCCTGAGACCTCCTTCTCCAGCAACAGCCAGCCAACCAGCCACCGCTTGGTAGCAAGAACCATCACAGCCAGAGCCAGTCTGACCAGCTATGAGGACATGGAAACTGTCCCTAGGCAGTGCACTATGTGACAGATTTCCCAACACTTGCCCATTCATTCTTTGCAGGAGAAAGAGGTAAGGGGAAGGGAAGTAGCACCAAGGATGGCAACAGTGAAGTCATGGACTTCATAGCTTCGGACTCCCACCCTCCAAGCACCGATGTTACCTGTCTGGCCTCCACGGCCTTTTGAGAATCTCTCTCACATTTCTGAACATAAAAATGTCCATCTCATCCTTGTGGATAACTTTCGGAAGTGCTCCTGCAGATACTTCCCCAGCCACTTCAGGTTTCTAGGAGGAGCAATCTTATTTTTCTCTCCCTGGTAAGACACTTTGGCATGCTGCTGTATCAACAGCTCAGCCATGAGCATCACAGGCAAAAAAACAGAAAAGAACATGGCCTAGATATCCTCTTGCCTCCTACAAGGTCTTCCTTTCTCCAAGCTTCCCCCCTACCAGTCCTCAGCAGCACTGCCACCACTGACCAAGGTGACTCATCCTGGGGGCGGGACTTGCCAGAAGAATTATTTCATTGTTGCTGCTTATGGGAAGAAATGCTAGGGACTTTTCACCGCTGTCTACTTTACCTTGGGCTGCACAGCATGCTCCTTGTCCCTGCTGGTCTCCTTGGCCACAGTATCATTGTGCAGCACCTCATTCATAACTATCTGACTGACAGCGATGCAAAAGAGGAGAACCCAGGTTGATGTTCAACTCATGCCCCAGGCAGACACTGGGATCAGGAGTTGGAGAACTTGCCCTGGGACTGGGAAGACAACAAGCACATGCAGAGGGATACAATGGAGTTCCTCAAGCAACAGAGGAACAAGCTGCAGAAACACATACTCAGCATGCTGCCTTACCCCCAAGCACTGAAAACCACTCTCCAATGGCCCTGATCCCCATCTCAGTGTAGAGTGTGTACTACCCACTCCCCACATCTCATTGTGCAGGCTTCCATTCTACACCTGATGGACTCTCATAGGCAGTGTCAAGTTCTGACACACCAATCTGTAAAAGGTCCAAATGAGCTGTCCTTCCTTTATCCCTACCCTGATATCTGTTCTGCTTTTGAGAAGTTTGCCTTTATAGTATGGTGATTGCTGTTATTTGCTGCCTATCTACTGAAGTAACTTCTTTAAACAGTTTGTTGTTAAATCTGTTTTTCCAATTTTGGATTTTACTTTGTGTGACACACTAAAATAAAGTGATACACAGGCAAGAGGGCTTCAGCTATTGTTGGCCACCCCATAGCTACAAAACAGTTCAATCCTATTGGTCCATGCTAATCTCCCATGTTCAAAACCACATCTCAAGCAGGCTGTGAATACCTCCAAAGTGAGTGGTTCCAAAGGGTTTGTTTTAGTCCCCAGTATTGCTTCTGTGAATTGATTTCTTCTACATATGCATGGCATGATTCACTTTGAGGAAGGATTAATGTACTGACTCAGAGGATGCTGTAGAGATCACTTGGATGTCTTCTTGAGTGCCTTCATGATAACAGTTTGGCAGTGAATGATACTGTACCCTACTTAAACTTCTGTTGACATGGCTTTCTAGAGTAGACAAGCCCTTTGTTGCAGAGACAAGAAAAAAGACCTTTTTATCAGCTTTATCCTGACTCAGGCACCTGAAGGTAAACAGAGATACTACTTGCAGAAGTGTATTTCTTTCATAGCTACCCTTACAGTCATAAAGATTTAGGTCTATTTTAGGCCCACAGGAAGGATGGCCATGGCTACAAACTGTATGAGATGCTATATCAGAGGCGGGCAATTATTTCAGGCAGAGGGCAGCTTAATGAGGTTTGGTGAGCTATCAAGGGCTGCATGGGTAGCCCTGCCCCCGCCCACTATCTTGGGACTGGAAGTCCCACGCCTTGCCCCCCCCCCGAAAATACTCCTTTTTGGAGGGGGGAGTTGCCATCTTAGAACCAGAAAAAAACAAAGTATGCACTACACGTTAAAAACCTACTATATTTTAATTTTATTTAAGAAAATAGTTTTGTCGTGATTTGTGTTTGTGTAGTGTGTATAGAGTTGATTGCATAATAATTCAAAATGAAATCTTAGTCTTTTATATTGTGTGGGGGGTGTGGTTGTATGCGTATGGTGGAAGGGTGTGTATGCTGGGATGTGGGAGGTATGGAGGTGTTTACAGTGAAGTATGGCGGTGTGGGTGTGTATATATACGTGTGTGTGTGATGGGGGGCTGGGGGGTGTTGAGGGGGGAGTGTGTGGGAGGAGTTTGTGAGGGGATGCTGCTGCTACCCCCGCTACCTACCAGGGCTGTGTGCCATGGGGGCAGTCCCCATACTCCTCCACCCCTCACACCCACACCCTGCCCACTCAAGCTCCATGCTGCTGCCGTCCTCCTGGACACAGGCTCCACGCTGCAGCCAGGCCCCAGCCCCATGCTCTGCACTCCCACCCAGAGCTGCAGCCCTGCCCCCAGCTTCCCTACCTGCTGCCCAGAAGCAGCCGGACACCAAGGAATCCTGCAGCAGAAGCTCCACCATGTGCTAGCGGGGCTGAGCCTTCTGCCCACGAGGGTGGGAGCAAGACGTAATAGGATATGTTGGGGGTCGGTAGGATATCTTGCAGGTGGAAGGGCTGGGTGGGACACAATTTGCTGGGGGCACTGCGGGCCGAATGAAAGTGCCTGGCAGGCCACATGCGGCCCGCAGGCTGTATTTTGCCCACTCCTGTGCTTTATGTTCAGTCCAGGGAGCTGTTAAGAAAGGCTCCCAAGGTCAAACTACAGGTAACAGTTCATGAGCCTTTTGCTCTGACTGCTTCACATCCTTAATCATGGGGTTTTTAAGCATGCTTTTGTACCCTGTTTCTGCTGTTTTAGTCCCTGCCTCTATCCTCCTCCTCACTTACAAGAGGTGAGATTCAGGAGCTCAGAATACTACAGAGCAAGTAATACATGTAAATTGCTGCTCTTTGTTCCAACAAGTCTCTTGGTGAGCAGCAAGCCCCATACAGACCTCTCATTCATGGCTAAGCGAGACATGTGTTTCCTGGCACAGTTCAGTAGGACATTATGAACATGCTTCTATTAATGCTAATTTTCAGCATGATGGGACTTGGAACGGCACAAAACTCAATGTTTACTTCCCCTCAGGGAAAAAATGTTAAAACATTTCTTTGATATTCAGCATTTGAAGCTATGGCAGCGAGTGGTGAAAACCAGGAAATTCAAAAAATCATTTGAATGTTTAACAGCTTAATAGGCAGACAAGTTTCTTTGGGTAAATCTTTTATTAGACCAACTCAAATGTTGGAAAAATTCTTGTTAGCAAGTTTTCAGGTATAAATACCCTTTGTCAGGCTGAGGAAGCATCTGCAGTTGGTGTGTGCTCTTCCTGGATGGAATGAATAGTAAAGGAGTCAGAGGCAGTATGTGTGCAAGAAAGCCAGTCAACAAAGATGTAAACTGAGGAGTCAGTGGGCGAGAGACAGGTTGAGCAGCAGAAGAGGTGGGAGGAGGAAGTGTGGGGAATGAATGTAGTGGTAAATAGTGGAGAGGTACCAGGGGAGTCAGATGTTAGGCAGGTTATACTGTGACATAAATCCAATGTCTAAATTTAGTCCATGATCTCATATTTAGTCAATGTCTATATTTAGTTCCTGGATCTTACAGCTGTATCTCCAGATACTTAATATATCTCATCCAATGCAACAAATGCCCTGATGGAAAATACATAGGAGAGGCGAAACAACAAATGCACACCAGAATGATAGATTTTCGGTGTGCATTCAAGGACAAGAATACCCAATTACCTGTGGGGGCACATTTCTCACAAGAAAATCACTCTCTCCCCAATCTTTCAGTTCTAATCCTCAAAGGGAATTTACAAAACACCTTTCACAGGTGAGCCTACAAACTTCACTTCATCAACCTACTGGATACAAAAAATCATGGACTAAATACAGACATTGGATTTATGACACATTATTACCTGCCTAACATCCGACTCCCCAGGTACCTCTCCACTGTTTACCTGCTACATTCATCCCCCTTCTCCCCTCTCCCACCCAGCCTGTCTCTCACCCACTGACTCCTCAATTTACATCTTCACTGACTGACTTTCTTTCATGCATACCAGCCTCTGTCTTCTTTACTATTCATTCCATCCAGGAAGAGCACACATCAAATGCAGATGTTTCCTCAGCCTGACGAAGGGTGTTTATACCTGAAAGCTTGCTAAGAAGAATTTTTCCAACTATCTGAGTTGGTCTAATAAAAGATAACAGATTTACACAAAGAACCTTATCTGCCTATGTCCTTATATCAACACAGCTACAACCTGTACCCCTGTAACAGCATAATAAAAACCCTCACTTGGCCAGCTAGTCTTTCCAGCCACATAAAGAACTCTGCTCTGAGCAGGGCTGGCTGCTCTGTGCTAAGCCTAAACTACAATGAAGCAGGATGGAGAGGAGCTGATACTACAGTGACATAAGCCAAACCAAACACGCATAGAAATCTGAATCTTAAAATGACTTCCAGCCACCATGTTGCTCTGTGTGAGGGTTCCAGTTTAGAAAGCACTCCAGACCTGTGGGGTTTGCAATAAAACACTTTATACAGCCATGTCATATGGAAATACTTTAAATGTGGGGAACAATTTCTGAATGCAGCTGGGCTCTTCTAATCAAGCTTGACATCTGGAAATTCTTTTAAAATCCATCATTTTTGCCTTTTAAAAGTGCAGTATCTAAACTCAGGATTTGTGTGGAAAAAACAGGAATAAAAAATCCACACTGCATTTACAAATAAACCATTCTTGCTAGACATGCAAGCTTAAAGCTGAAGGAGCTCACATTAGGAAGCTGGTCAACTGAGTGATCAAATAATGTTAACTGACTGACCAAGTGACAATCTATTACTTGAACAGTCAAAAGTGACAAGGTTCTTTGGGTGAATCTGTTATCTTTTATTAGGCCAACTCAGATAGTTGGAAAAATGCTTTGCAAGCTTTCAGACACAAACATGTCAAGCTGAGGAAGCATCACATTTGGTGTGTGCTCTTCCTAGACAGAATGAATAATAAAGAAGCCAGAGGCTGGTATGCATGCAAGAAAGCTAGCCAGTGAAGATGTGAATTGATGAGTCAGTGGGTGAAAGACAGGGGGGGAGGGGCGACGGCAGGAAGAGAGGGAAAGGGAATGTAGCTGGTAAATAGTGGAGAGGTATCTGGGGAGTAAGATGTCAGGCAGGTTATAATGCGTCATAAATCCAATGTCTATATTTAGTCCAAGGGAAAAAAACAAAACTGTTCAGTCTTCAATATCATTCACATTTATGCTCACTTAACATTGATAGTTACAAAAATCCATTACAATTTTTTAGAATTTAATGTCATCGTGTAATTGTTTCATAATAACAGATAACTTTTTTGCAATTAACATCAATATCAAACCTACTAAAGATTAAAGTCTCTCTCTTCACTGTTCTAATAAATTAATGTTTTACATATTTGACAATATTTGACCAGTCAATTGACCAAGTATTTTTGACTGATCAAATACTCAACCCTATGCAGCTTGGATATCCCAGCAAATGCAGTTTGGGTCTCCCTCCATCCCAGCAAAAGGGGGACAAATCTTGGTGAAAGACTGGCAAAGCTAGTTGGAAGTGCCCTACACAATCATCTCAAGAGGTGGATACTAGGGGTAAACACAAAACAAACATGTAACTTCTCAAAGTACAGTGAAAGTAAAGAATCAAGGTGACACAGCTCCGAAAAGGTCTTCAACTGCCTTCACAGCAATGCTAGAAGCCTGTGCAAACAAGGAGAATTAGAAATGTCCATTTAAGGAAAGAAATTTGAAGTAATCAATGTTACTGAAATGTGAAAACAGGACTCAAGTAACTGATATTTTAAAATCATTGAGTATCTTTTATCTAGGGAAGGGAGAGTGCTGAAATTCAGTTCCACTTCTCAATACAGGAGGCATGGAAGACCCAAAAAGTATAGGGAAGGCTTTGGCTTCAACACACAAGGAAGCCCTTGATAGCTATAATGCTCCAAGTTGCTTAATAGAAATAACTGTATGTTTAAAAGAAAACAACCAAACCAATGCCAAAAAGCACTGTACTATGTATTGTACTCCCCAGCTTATTAGCATCTCACTTTACAGAACCAGCCACTTATTAGAATCAAGATCTTGAACCATAATGTATGCAAGTTCTCCCTCATTCAGCTATAAGAATCAATGAGTAAAACGCAGTGAACTAGCTGAACTGAACAATGTTTCTTGATGGGACTCTGCATGCACTTTTTAACTTTGCTCACTTTACTTTGCTACCACAAAATTAGAATTGTCAGTTCCTCAGGATATTATGGCTGAAAGTCACCTCAAGAAGTTATTTCATAGATTTCATAGACATTTGGGCTGGAAGGGACCCCCAGAGGATCATCGAGTCCAGCCCCCCTGCCCTGAAGGCAGGAAGTCCCAAGACTGAGGATTGCCTGATGCAATTTTAATAGTCAGTGGATACTGTACCTCTGTTCCCATTCCTGCTGTGACAATCCCTACCAGAAAACCAAAGAAACTGTGCTACAGCAAACAGATGTCTCCATTGCAGTGCAATTGTTTAGGTCTTCTCTACACTTAAAAAGTCACTGCAGGTTAATTTGAGATGTTTCATGCCACAGTAACTTACGTCCATAAACTTAGGTGCTGGCTGTGAATCATTTAAACACACCTTATTAAAACCCTTTGAAAGTAGGTTTACTAAGATACAGGATACATTCACCTACCCTAAAACAACTGAGAACATCTACCAAGTTCTCCCACTGATATCCCACACTGGCTTCCTAGCTACATGGGTCACTTTTCTGTGTACCTCTGTAGCTTCTAATACCCGTTAGTTACCATGACCAGATGTCACCTCAATGTCTAAATGTTAGTATGCAGCCACTACTGTCCTTTATGATTCCACGCTTTGCTGCGAATTCACACATCCGTGTCACACCCTTGATCATTCCCCACTGTGGCCCCATACTGAGATCCCAAGACTTCATTGTCCTCTCAGGAAACAGACTTTTATTAAGAAGCTCTGGAGAGTTGCCACTTAGCACAGGTATATCAAGTGCTTGTCACAATAAGGGGTGGTTAGAGGACACAAGTGAGACACTCTCCAGTACAGCAGTAAGGCAGAGGCATGCCAATTAAGCTCTATCATAGAATCAGAGAGAATTATGGCTGAAAGTCACCTCAAGAAGTTATTTCATAGATTTCATAGACATTTGGGCTGAAAGGGACCCCAGAGGATCGAGTCCAGCCCCCTGCCCCAAAGGCAGGAAGGCAGCAGGGATCATAGGATCCCAGCAAGATAAGCATCCAAATGTCTCTTGAAGGCGTTCAAAGTGGGTGCTTGAACGGCCTCTGGCGGCAGTCAATTCCAAACCTTGGGGGCTCAGACAGTGAAGAAGTTCTTCCTTATGTCCAGCCTGATTCGGTCACAGCAGAGTTCGTGACTGTTTGATCTTGTCATTCCTTGGGGCGCTCCGAACAGACGTTCTCCCAGATCCTGATGAGCACCCCAATAAACTTATAGGTGGCCACCAGATCACCCCTGAGCCTGTGCTTTTCTAGGCTGAAGAATCCCATAGCTCTCAGCCTCTCATCATAAGGTCTGTTTTCCTGACCTCTGATCATGCGCGTGGCTCTCCTCTACACTCTCTCAAGCTTCTCCACATCCTTTTTGAATTGTAGGGCCCAAAACGGGATGCAGTACTCCAGCTGCGGCCTCACCAAGGCCGAGTACAAGGGGAGAATGACGTCCCGGGATTTGCTTGTGAAGCATCTATCGATGCAAGCCAGCATTTTGCTTGCTTTGCTAGCCGCAGCATCACATTTAACACTCATGTTCATTTTGTGGTCAGTCATGACCCCCAAGTCCCTTTCATCTGTAGCGTTAACCAGCGTAGCACTGCTGAGCCTATCAGCATGCTGCAGGTTTTTCCTTCCAAGGTGGAGAACCTTGCATTTTTTGGTGTTGAACACCATAAGGTTCTCATCCACGTATTTCATGCGCCTGTCAAGATCCGCCTGGATCACCCACCTGTACTCAGATGTGGATGCTTTACCCCAGAGTTTGGTGTTGTCGGCAAACTTGGCCAGCCCGCTTCTGACACCAATGTCCATATCATTGATGAAGATGTTAAACAGTATAGACCCTATGACAAAGCCTTGAGGGACCCCACTGGTGACCGCGCACCAAGATGACTGGCTTCCATCAACCACCACCCTCTGGGTCCTACCGTGGAGACAATTCCCCAGCCAGAAGATCAAGGTGAGGTCAAGGCCAGTTTTGCCAAGAGGTGATCATGGGATACCAGATAGAAGGCTTTTTTGAAGTCAAGATATATGACATCAATCCCTTCCCCCTTGTCCAAGTGATAAGTCATCTGGTCGTAAAAAGAAATGAGATTGGTCAAGCAGGACCTAGCCGCAACAAACCCATGCTGGGTATCCCTCAGGATATTGCTGTCAGCTACTCTGTTAAGGATGGCCTCTTTGATAATCTTTTCCAAGACCTTCCCCAGAATAGAAGTCAGGCTGATGGGCCTGTAGTTAGCTGGATCTACTTTCCTCCCTTTCTTGAAGATAGGCACCACATTGGCCCTCTTCCAATCATTGGGCACTTCACCAGAGCACCAGGAGTTCTCAAAGATTCATGCCAGGGGCTGAGTTATGATGCTTGCCAGATCCTTAAGTACCCTTGGGTGTAAACCATCAGAGCCAGCTGACTTGAAGGTATCCAGCCTGTCAAGGTGTTCCTTCACAAGGTTAGCTGTGATGGATGGTAAGGAATCTCCCTCACCCAGGCCTCCCTGACCCACAGTGGGCAGGGGCGTGCCATGGGACTGGTGAAAAGCTGACGCAAAGTACCCATTAAGCAAGTCTGCTTTTTCATAGATTTCATAGACATTAGGCCTGGAAGGGACCTCAGGAGATCATCGAGACCAGCCCCCTGCCCAAAGGGCAGGAAGTCAGCTGGGGTCATAGGATCCCAGCAAGATAAGCATCCAATTTACTCTTGAAGGTGTTCTATGTAGGTGCTTGAACCACCTCCAATGGCAGGCTGTTCCAGACCTTGGGGGCTCGGACAGTAAAGAAATTCTTCTTTATGTCCAGCCTGAAACGGTCTTGCAGGAGTTTGTGACCGTTAGACCTCGTCATCCCTTGGGGCGCTCTGGTGAACAAACGTTCCCCCACATCCTGGTGGTCACCCCGATAAACTTATAGGTGGCCATCAGATCACCCCTAAGCCTACGCTTTTCCAAGCTAAAGAGTCCCATGGCTCTCAGCCTGTCGTCGTAAGATCTGTTTTCCTGACCTCTGATCATGCACGTGGCTCTCCTCTGGACTCTCTCAAGCTTCTCCACATCCTTTTTGAATTGTGGAGCCCAAAACTGGACGCAGTACTCCAGCTAGAGCCTTATCAAGGCTGAGTACAAGGGGAGAATGACGTCCCGGGATTTGCTTGAGAAGCATCTATGGATGCAAGCCAGCATTTTGGTCGCTTTACTAGCCGCAGCATCGCATTGCAGGCTCATGTTCATCTTGTGGTCAATGATGACCCCCAAGTCTCTTTCTTGTGTACTGCTATCCAACGTAGCACTGCCGAGCCTATAAGGATGCTGCAGGTTTTTCCTCCCAAGGTGGAGAACCTTGCATTTTTCAGTGTTAAACACCATGAGGTTCTCGTCTGCCCATTTGCTGAGCTTGTCCAGGTCAGCCTGGATCGTCAGCCTGGATCACCAGCCTATCTTCTGGCGTGGATGCTTTGCCCCAAAGTTTGGTGTCATCGGCGAACTTGGCCAGTCCACTCCTGACTCCAATGTCTACATCGTTAATGAAGATGTTGAACAGTATGGGTCCAAGGACAGAGCCTTGAGGGACCCCACTGGTCACAGGGCACCACGATGAGTGACTGGCATCGATTACAACCCTCTAGGTCCGACCACGGAGGCAATTTCCCAGCCAGCAGATCGTGGTGGAGCGAAGGCCACAACTGGCCAGTTTGGCCAAGAGGTGATCATGGGATACCAGATCAAAAGCTTTTTTGAAGTCAAGATATATGACATCAATCTCTTCTCCCTCGTCCAGGTGATAGGTCACCTGGTCGTAGAAGGAAATGAGATTGGTCAAACAAGACCTACCCGCAACAAACCCGTGCTGGCTATCCCTTAGAATGTTAGCCTGGGCCAGTCCATCAAGGATGGCCTCCTTAATAACTTTTCTAAGATCTTCCCCAGGATAGAAGTCAGGCTAATGGGCCTGTAGTTAGCCGGATCCACTCTCCTCCCTTTCTTGAAGATCGGCACCACATTGGCCTTCTTCCAGTCTTCGGGCACTACACCAGAGCGCCAGGAGTTTTCAAAGATCCATGCCAGGGGCTGGGCTATGACACTCACCAGCTCCTTGAGTACCCTGGGGTGCAGATTGTCAGGGCCGGCTGACTTGAAGGTATCCAGCTTCTCAAGGTCAGCATTTATGGAGGGTAGGGGATCCCCATCACCCGGATCTCCCTGTCCCATTGCAGGCATGGGCATCCCATGTGACTGATGAAAGACTGATGCAAAGTACCTATTTAATAGGTTGGCTTTTTCCTGGGCGTCAGTTGCCAGTTGCCCCATCTGGTTTAACAGGGGTCCAACATTGCCCTTGCTTTTCCTCCGGCTCTTCACATATCTGAAAAAGGACTTTTTGTTGTCCTTGATGCCTAAAGCTAGTTGGAGTTCAGTTGCAGCCTTGGCTTTCCTGGTTTGCTCCCTGCAGGACTGGACCAGTGCAGAATAATCCTCCTTGGAGGTGAATCCCATCCTCCATCCTTTGTAGGCTTTTCTTTTTAGCCGTAGCAGGTCCACTAGGTGCCTGGAGAGCCAGGGGGGCTGCTGTGCCTTCTTGCTGCCTTTCTTCCGTGTTGGAATAGATTTAGCTTGTGCATTGAGCATCACTTCCTTGAGAAGCAACCACTCTTCTTGAACTCCCATCTCCCTGGGCTCGTGGTCCCTAAGGGCCTGACTGACAAGCCTCTTGAGCTTGTCAAAGTCAGCTTTTCTGAAGTCAAGGACTTCTGTGTTGCTGACTGACTTGCCAGCTTTACGGCGGATGGTGAAGGCGATCAGCTCGTGGTCGCTGTCACCCAGCTTCTCATCGATCACTAGGTCGCCGATTAGGTCGTCCCCCATAGCCAGTACCAGGTCAAGCAGCGCTTTGCTTCTCGTTGGCCCATAGACTTCTTGAGTCAGGTAGAGGTCATCCACACATGAGAGAAAGCTTTGCGACCGCTCAGATTTTGCTGGGTGATCTTCCCACAAGATGTCCGGGTAATTGAAGTCACCCATGACAACCAAGGTCCTGGAGCATGCGGCCTCAGTCAGTTCCCGGGCAAACTCATGGTCAAGCTCAGGACTTTGAGTGGGAGGTCTGTAGTAGACTCCCACCGTTGTGTCCCCTGTGCCATATTCCCCACAAATTTTTTCCCAGAAGGTCTCTAGCTGTCCATGCTGGTCACCAACATCAGCTTGCAGGGACATGTAGCTTTCCTTCACATAGAGAGCTACACCTCCGCCCCTTTTGTCAACACGATCCCTCCTGTACAGGGTATAGCCCTCTATACCCGTGGTCCAGTCATGGGTGGAGTCCCACCAGGTCTCCGTTATCCCAATGACTTCATAATTCTTTGCACTGAGCAGGAGGATGAGCTCCTCCTGCTTGTTGCCCAGGCTCCTGGCATTAGTGTACAGGCAGGCAAGTGTCCCCTTGGGGGCTCTTGCCTTGCCCACAGATTGTTCCAGGGCTGGGCTCCCTTAAGTGCCTTCGTCCGCTGGCTTTGCAAGGGTTGCTCAGCAGGCCAGCAGTGGCAGTAGTCCCCCCATCCCCCAGCGGGCTGAGTTTAAAGCCTGGTGGAGCAGGTCAGCCAGCCTGGCTGAGAAGAGCCTCCTCCCCAGGGGGGAGAGGTGGAGGCCATCTCTTCCCAGCACCTCGCTGCCTCTCTCGCCAAAGAGCGGGCTGTGGTCATGGAAGCCAAAGCCTTCCCGATGACACCAGCTCCGCAGTCTTTGGTTCACTGCGTGGATCCTCCTCTCCCTCCTCAGCCCATAGCCCGAGACTGGGAGGATCGACGAAAACACCACCTGAGCTCCCAGACCCCTAAGCCCCGCTCCCAAATCCCTGTAGTGCCTCATGACCTGGCTGGGGGTGCTCCGAGCCGTGTCATTGGTGCCCATGTGAATAAGGAGCATGGGATAGTGGTCTGCGGGCCAGAGGAGCTCTGGGATCCTCTCCGCAATGTCTCGGATGCGGGCCCCCGGGAAGCAGCAGACTTCCCGGGCTAAGGGGTCGGGGTGGCAGATTGCCCCCTCAGTGCCCCGCAGGATGGAGTCTCCCACAACAAACACCTTTCGTTTTGTCTTGGGGAGAGCGGGGGCAGTAGCTGTGGAGCAGGTCCGGACCAGAGCAGAGTATTCCTCCTTGGTGGTGGTTCCAGTCGTCCACCCTTTGTAGGTCTTCCTTTTAAGACACAGGAGGTCCACCAGTTCCCTGGAGAGCCAAGGGGGCTGCTGTGCCCTTTTGCTACCTTTCCTCCGAGACGGGATGGACTTCGCTTGCGCATCCAGGATTGCTTCCTTGAGAAGCAAGCACTCATCCTGAACTCCCCTCCCCTTTGGGTTGCAGCCCTTTAGGGCCTCACTGACAAGCCTCCTTAGCTTGTCAAAGTCAGCTTTCCTGAAGTCAAGGACTTCTGTATGACTGACTTGCCAGCTTTACGGCAGAAGGTGAAGGTGATCAGCTTGTGAGGTTATGTCAACCCCTTATCTATTCAACCCCCCTGCCTGAGCAGGATCATTTCTATACAAACCATCTTACACAAATCCATCGTCTACCTTCTTGGGAAAACTACACAGTAACCCTGATGCAACACAACACATAACACCCTAACCTGCCACAGGTAAAAGCCAGGGGACCATGGCAGCAGAAATCCTGCTGTTGCAAAGGTTAACATACACTTGGAGATCCTAGGAAGATGGCCACCCCCTCAGGCCCTCCACTACAGAGGGAGGCAGAAACCCTCACAGTCCATACTAATCTGGCCATGGGGTAAAATTCCTTCATGGCTCCAAAGATGGCAATTGGTCTGATCCTGAGTGGAGGGGCAAGACTCTCTAGCCAGAAGCCTCTGAGTTTTAAGTCCCAACAGGAGCACTGGCACACCCCAGTCAAAATCCCCAGCCTTGGCTGTAACCAATATTTAGTAACTCTGAGAATATTCCAAAATATGGACTCTGACGTAGCAGAGGGAGTAGTAGGACGGGAAATGTCCACCCAGCCCTATGTGACAACCAGTAAAGCCCAGAAGCATGGCAAATATCCATAGTGAAACGCAGGCATCGCTATGTCTAGATATGGGGATTTCAACTTTTTTGGATCAGTGTATCCCCAGCAGCCAAATGTGAAGCAGGAGAGGGGAGAGAGGAGGGAGGGGTGGCGTGCAGCCGAACATGGAGCAGGGGGCAAGTGTGCCACATGGTCAAATGCAGAACAGTGACAGCCACTGTGTGAGCTTCCCCTGCCCCCCACATCTAGCCAAGTGGGCGGTGCACGTGCAACAGCGCAGGATGGTGTGTGGTGGCACTCCACCCCTGCCCACACATAACCCCTAGGGCCTTCTCAAGTACCCCCAAGGATACACATACCTCCCCCCCACCCCAGTTTACAATCCCTGGCATAGATCATCCCTGACCAATTCTTATCCAACCTCTCCTTTAACACCTTTTTAGGTCAGAGATCACTTTTGGAATTTAAAAGGAACTGAAGATCTACCTCCCCCTTCCACTCAGCAGGTAAGTCTGTGTGGAAGGGTGGAAGGGAGAGTAAAGAGCTGTGCAGGGGCAGAGCAGATTGAGGACCTAGCCCTACTTCCTCCCTCATCACTGGGGCCTCGATCTGTGCCCCCCACCCCCGCAACAGCAGTGAGGGAGGGCCAGGCCCTGCATACCTGGGGCGGGGTGGGGACAGAGCCGTGAACAGCTAGTCCAGAGGGTGCAGAGGGCAGGGGTGGGGGGGCTGCAGCCTCAGAGGGCACCGGGGGGGGCATGTGCCCCAGGATCTGCACGCAGGACAAGGTAGGCTGGGGCTGGGGTAGCGGCAGCTCCGGGCTGTTCTAAGCCAGGCTGTTCTCAAACGGGGTGGCTGAAGCAGTGGTGCTGGGAGCAGGGCTCACAACCCCCATTCTCAGTGCCACTGCCAAGCACAGCACAGGCCAGGCCCGGCAGAAACAAGCCAGCACACCCTTCCCCCTCCCCCACTGCCCCCCAACAAAGACATGGGGTCCAGGGGCTGGTGGGCGCAGGGGAGGGCAAGCTGCAGCTGCAGGCTGGAAGGCTGCACCAGGTTGTTCCCGCCAAGCCTGGCCTGCACTACGATTGGCGGCAGCTCTGGGAGCGGGGACCAGGGGACTATATTCTCCCTTGTGGCCCCAGTCCCAGTGCCACTGATGCAGCCACCCGACCTGAGAGCAGACCAGCCAGGAACAGCCCAGTGCTGCTGCTGCCCCAAACCCAGGCCACCCTGCCCCGCATCCAGATCTGGGGGCATACGCACCCCCATGCCGTCCTGGGCTGCATGCTGCCCCCCCTTCCCCGTACCCCTCAGATGAGCCGCTCACAGCTGCAGCTGAGGGCTGGGCTTTGTGCCCCGAGCCCCAGTGCACATGTCCCCCGGGCCTCCACTCCTTCCCTTCCCCACAGACTGAGCTGCTGGGGTTGGGGGGGAAGTACTCGCGCAAGCGCGCGCGCACACACACACACACACACACACACACACTCAGCCCCCACAGTCCACGATTGACTTCAAAAGGCTCCGAGACCCTGGATCCATTTATAATTACCCTTTGTTTGTGGCTACTGAACCAGTTGTCTATCTACTTTATTGTAGTTTTCTCCAGCTCACATTTCTCCTAGTTCATAGATTCATAGATGTAAGGTCAGAAGGGACCTTGTACATTTTCTAGTCCAAACCCCTGCCCTGGGCAAGAAAGAAAACTGGGCTCAAATGACCCCAACCAGGTAAATGTCGAGCCTCCTCTTAAAGACCCCCAGGGTAGGAGCCATCACCACTTCCCTTGGAAGTTGGTTCCAGATCCTAGCCGCCCTGACTGTGAAGTAGCGCCTTCTAATGTCTAGTCTGAATCTACTCTCTAGCAACTTATGACCATTAGTCCTTGTTACTCTGGGAGGTGCTCGGGGGAACAAACCCTGCTGGTACCCCCTAGTAAGTTTACAGATGGCCACCAGGCCCCCCCTCAGCCTTCTCTTGTGAAGGCTGAACAGGTTATGGTCCCGTAGCCTCTCCTCATAGGGTCTGCCCTGCTGTCCCCAGATCATGCGAGTGGCCCTCCTTTGGACCCTCTCAATGCTGTCCACATCCCTCCTGAAGTGTGGCACGCAGAATTGGATGCAGTAGTCCAGCTGTGGCCTGACCAGTGTCGCATAGAGGGGGAGCATCACCTCCTTGGGCCTGCCTGTGATGCATCCGTGGATGCACAACAAAGTACGGTTAGCCCTACTGACCGTGTTCTCGCACTGTTGACCCATGTTCATCTTGGAGTCAATAATGACTCCAAGATCTCTTTCTGCCATCATGCTTTTGAGAAGACAGTTCCCCAGCCTATAGGTATGCTGCTGGTTCCTACTGCCCAAGTGCAGCACCCTGAGAAAGTCATATGGGATTTCATCAAAAGCCTTTCTGAAGTCCTAGGGAAACAAGGTTCTTTACTCTATACTTAAGCATTCACTTCATCCACCCAAGAAGTTTCTTTGTCAAAGAAGGAGATCAAGTTGGTTTGACACAATTTGTTCTTAGTAAATCCATGCTGAGTACGTGATCACCTTTCCTTCTCCAGATGCTTGTAAAATGGACTTTCTTAGGGTATGTTCCAGTTACTTCCCAGGTACTGAGGTGAGGCTAACCAGTCTATAGTTCCCTTTTCCAATTCTCTGGTGCCTCACCCATCTCCCACAGTCTCACAAATCTCATTGCCAAGAGCTCCAAGATCTCCTCTGCCACTTCATTCAGTACCTGGGATGAAGTACCCTTGCTGAGGATCCAAAACTCAGTCAGTGGGGGCTGTAGAATCCATGACTGTACTCAAATCCAGGATCTTGTTAGTCTGGTGAACCCCAAAGCAAACAGTCACAGAGACAGAGCCAGGATGACCTTAAATCACAGACAGAGGATCAAGTTGAGCCATAGGTGAAGATCCAAACCAATCCCACTAGGTACTGAATAAAATATTATAGTTTTATAGACTAGGGAATAAGGGATTACACAAGTTAGCCCAAGTGCTGTAACATCTGTACCTTCAGAATGCTTATAACCTAGGGAAGCAGAGAACAAGCAGAGTCTCCCAGAATGACAGGAGAAATGCAAATCTTAGCTATAGTCCATGATCTAGCAGCACTGAGAAAAACAGGCCTTAATTTTTACAGATCCTAGAGCCAAAAACCACCCCACTTTAATTCTGATAAACCATCCTGGAGAGCAACCAGGCCTCAGAGCACCAAGAAGAATGCTCCTTTATCCTGAGGAACTCTGAGGTCCACTGTGGACAGCAAATAATAAGTACATGGCTTCCATCAGTGGCCCCAAAACAATCCCAACAGTAACAGCTTGCCCATTGCAATGCCTTATGAACACCCATGAATGCCCCTCCCTTCCCCCGCCCCTGCTTCCTGCCAGGGAACAGTATCTTCTCAATAGCAGCACATACCTCCCACTCCCAGAGTCCCAACACTTGATCTACCAATACCAACTGTTAGTTACTGACTGCTAGAAGTCAGGAGTGATGAACCAGGTAATGATGGTATAGCACCCATTTACCTGAGAGGAGTTCCTGTGTAGGAATGTGGTTACTGCAGCTCTGGGCCAAGTTCAACACAGGTCTCTAGAAAAATGGCCTCTGACATCCTAAAGTTCTGCCACCACTGCTGGTTATCTGAGGTCCACAGCTGTCCCCACTGCCAGTCCCACCAGCCACTGCTAGTTGGCCAAAAGCATTGCTCCACCAAATGCAGCTGATTCAGGAGAAGATGCAGAAGCGCCTGCTTGATTTCAACCTCTTTCTTTTCTGGTGACCTTAATCACCCTGGTTCTGAAGACATAACAGGACTTTAGATTATCTAACAGTGGTATATATTAACTGGGGGGATCACCATACTTGCCAATGTTTCCTCCTCAGTAGCTGAGAGGGCTTTAAAATAGTGCTATACAGCTTGCAAAAACACAGAGACTGGGGTGAAACAAGACAGGGGAGTCATGAGAATTAAGCAGTCTGAACCCAAGCTCTAGCATTCTACTGCTTCATTAGAGCTTGAAAATTCCCAGCAGTAGAACAAATCAACCACCGGATGTCTCACTACACTGTTCTGAAAAACTGCTGTCCTGTGTCACTGCAGTGATACAAAAGAAAAGTATTTGACTTGGTGGATGACAGTATGGTGCGTATAGACTGCTCACACAAAAACAAGTTTCAAGCAAAGATATATCCTGAGGTTCCTGAAATGGCTGATGTATTTTCCAAACAAGCTCTAAGTAAACTGCTGAGAAACTTAGTTCCACCATCAAGCCAGATTTTAAAATAAAACCCACAACCACAGAACAGCCTAAATTCCCACCACGCCCTTCCAAACATGCTGTCATCAGTTGTTTTTTTCCATTTCTAACATCCCCCACCTCTTCCTATGCTTATGCCCAGGTCCTCCACCAAAAAATGGCTATTCAGCTTTAAGCTGAGTTTTATAAGCAATTACTGCAATAAGCAGAATAAAGCAGTTATGTTTTTAAGTCTGTAAATTGATAATTGCATAAAATGTTGAGGCTGCCTTCACAGTAACATACATGGAAACAGCTGGGTTGAGGAAAAGTCCTGGAGAAATTCCATCAACACCACACTCAGCAGGGAAGTGCATGGAGGAGAAGCTTTTCCATGCCGCTGGGTTTGATTTGCCATTGTAGTTGTTTTGTTGAAGTTTGCTTCTCCATCATATATGGTTAAAAGTAAAATGTGCACAAGGTAGACTGCATACTCTCTGGAGCTGGAGTCTTGTAAAATAGTGCACAAAATTGTTGCATGATAAAATCAGCTTCTATTCTAAAAAGAGCTTCACTTCTCCAGCCTGAACTGTAACAGCTGCTTCTAAGATGGGTTTAAATGTTGGCCCTATTACAGTGTGCAACCTGAAAACAAAATCCTTCCAGAAACCTTGAAGTACGGATTCTTGCCCATCAGAACCTTGCCACGTTGCTCCCTCCACTGTAATCTAAATTGGTTTTGCTGGCCTCACACACCTCTATCCCCTCAATCAGTGGTCTCCAAAGTGGGGGGTGCGCAAGACGATCCATTGGGGTGCGGGAAGATAATATTAGAACTTCTATTTAGATGTATATTTATAAAAATATACATATATTGGGGATGCATGCTCAAAAATTTTTTACTGATAGGGGTGCGCAATCAAAAAAGTTTGGAGACCACTGCCCTAGATCTTATTCCATACAATGTCCCTGTACCCTACCCATGTGACTCATTTCCTTCATGATCCTGCTTCAGGCAGTCTTCCATGGTGCTCCCATTTTAGCATGTGTGCTGGGGAAGCAAGCAATGTCAAATCCCAGTATGTCACAATCTCACCCCCTTCCGTATCCAATTCTCTCCTACAGTCTCTTCCTACTTCTGCAAGCAACAGAATGACTCAGTGTAAGGACTCTTTCAGAAGCGTACTTACACCCTGGATCTTCCAGTGCAGTTTAATTTTGTTCTCCCTGTCCCAAGAGGGACTCCTAATATCCTCAGGATAAACAGCTAATGAGGTGACATTGCAACAAATCTACCACAATGAAGCAGAGATTAAGTAGGTGAAACTGAATGCACCTTCCAACCCAACTGACCCACTCTGGGCTTGGCAGTAGGGACTGGCAAACTAGTGAAAAAAAATACAAGAGCTCTGAACAGTACCAGCCAGCAAATATGCACCAGATAAAACATTTATCCTTTTCAGCAATGTGCAATACCCACAAGGGTCATCTGATACCCACAGGGCAAGAAGATCACAAAATCAAGCAGACCTGCCAACTAGGCAAGTACACTGAGGGATCCCCAACCAGGGACAGTTGAGAACAAATTATTAGTGTGTTAACTTTTCTAATAATTTCTTTGAAGAGATGATGTTTGCAGGAGATGAGATGGCACTTAGGAATGTGAACTGCTGATTAGAAGCAGACAGACAATCTTAATTGGCAACACATTATTGCACAGTGCAGACACAAGCCAAGAAGCCTCCTGCCATGTGGTAGGGGAAGGGAGGGTGTCTTCAGGGCTGAGGGTTCCATGGAATCCTTTCAACCAGCCAAGCTCTTGGCTTGGTTCCAGAGGATCCCTGCACAAAACAATAACAATGTTACAAAGTGATTTCCCCCAGCATCCCTGCCTACATCACCTGCAGAGATGTATGTTGAGTCAGAAATGAGAAACAGATTAAGTAAAATATCCTTAAGGAGTCTAACTTTCCCCCAGATCTATCAGCCAGCAAGAGAACCTGCCCAGTCTGCCTCCCAGAAACAGTGCACCACTACTACTGTACAGGCCAGGTCAGTTTGCTTCTGTTCTCTAATGCCTAAAGCCACTGGCCCATTTCAGCTCAGTAACAGACCTGAAGAGGGGGTAAGGGATGTCAAACCTAGCAACAAAGACAAGAACATTTGCAATGTTAAACCAGAATCCAGGTCTTCCAAGAAAAGTAAACATTCCAGATGGGATAACGTTTATCCCTGAATTTTAAACAAGGGTACAGAATGATCTCAGGAAGCAAATATGAAAAAATTATTTGGTGGAAGATGTGCAGTAGAAGAACAGGCTACAGAGCATGCCTTCTTCTGGTGAGGTAGTCTAATGGCCTGGTGATGTATGAGCATAGATCACACAGGAATAAAGCTTAATTTCTCTGCCTGCAAAGAAAAGAGTGTTTACACATAAGTGAGTCAAGGTCAGTACCTAGTACATCAAATATTTGTTCCATAACTTTTCAAATTATTTCTGTTGTTCAGAAATGGTTTGGAGCCTGCATAAGAGAATCATGCCAGAAAAGAATGACACTGACACGCACAGAGAATTTAAGACCAGCACAGCCAAGTGTTTAACATTCTCTTGTTAATGCAAATGTGTCTCACTGGGAAACAATGGGAAAATCAGAGCCAACTCAATAAAACTGTCCAGTGGTTACCTCCAGCAAACAAGAACCTTGGCTAGAGTAGGGAATGGAAACTTAAGACTATAGAGACAAAAAGGGATGGCAGGGGGAGAGCAGCATGGGGGTTAGACGGGAGGGGGAAAGAGAGAGAGAGAACAGAAAGCAATGCAATGCATGTAAATCAACCCAATACAGGCTTTCCTGGCTTTATGCGGGTTCTGTATGTCCACATTCGCCCTTATACGATAATATTTTTTATACCAAAAATTAGTATGCGAGGGAAATTCACTCTTACATGATCAGTGTGGTTGAAACCCGCAGTCAGCTGCTTTCACGTGGTGCATTGTGGAAGCAATGTACACCAAAATATAGTTGCCTATGTAGATCTGTGCTCCTCACTCGTTGTTTGCAGTGCATGTTTCTGTAGCTGCCATCCCCATAATGATAGTGCCCGGTGCTTGTGTGTACTGTCTGCACATTTGGCTGGGTACAAAGGCACATTTGGCTGAATCTGGTCAATTTTCTGAAAGGAGCAGGGCTGTTCTTCAGACTGATCTGAAACTAGGCTAAGAATCAATTAAGTTGAAACTATAACATGGCCGTCTATAAAAGCTCTCCACTGATTAAGAGCTGCTGTTTTCCCTGTGCTTTCTTTTTTTTAGGCACTAAGAACAACTTTACACGTTGTGGCACATGGCACCAGGCGCTTTAATTAGCCAGCTGCGCTAATTAAAAGTGTCCATGCGTTACATGTATCAGCATCCCTGCACTGAAAAAATGGAGGTGGAGCACTTTGAACTAAAGTTCACTGAATGTGTTTTCTTTCAAAGCCCCCCGCCACCATTTTTTCAGTGCAGAGACGTGCTGATACACATGACACAGAAGGCTGCCAGAGCACATCAATTTGCAAGCACACTAGAGTAGGCTCTGTGCATATGTATAGGACCACTAGCTCCCTGGGGCCTTCAACACACATTATTAAGCAAATAGGCAAAGCTTATATTCAAAGTAACAAACAAACTTGCAACTGCATCTTCTTCTGAGGAAGAGGCTAGAAAGAAAAAAGCTGCTACTTTTCCCAGCTCCAGGCTCTCTAACTCAGTGGTTCTCAACGGTTTTTTGTAGCGGGACCCATTTGTAAATATCAATGGCCAGTCTCGACCCAGTGCCCCTCACTCCCGACCCACTGCCCCCCACCCCATGCCCCAGCACCCAATGTGTGGGGAGGCGGTAGGTGTGTGGAGTGCGCGTGGGACATGAGGGGCACCAAGCAGCCCCTTGCATTCTGGAACTCTGACAGTCTGCAAGGGAAAAACCACGGCTTTCCGCATTTTTCTCCTTTAAAGGAGAATCCATTTTTAGTTCATTGATCCATTTTTTAAGTTTGTTCACGACCCTTTCATATATTCTTGTGACCAACTTTGGGATTGTGACACACACACTGAGAAACACTGTTCTAACTCATCTTGATGCCACAGCCTTTCTGATTGAGTTTCAGTTCAGGAACCAAGTCATATTTTAGAAAGAGCTAAACTGCCCAATGAGACTAAAACCAAAGGGACCAATGGGAACATGAGGGCAGGAGGGAGTAGCTAGTGGTCATTTTGTAACAAAGAACTAGAATGGCTATGAGTTGTTAAAAACAAATCTGTTGTACTACTCCATTTCTACCCACAGCACAGCAGGGCTGAGAGGGAGCAGCTAGCGATTTCTTAGCTCTTTGCATGGCTTTGACAATATTCCTCACCTACTCCCAAGGGTTGTAGAACTGTAGCCTTCCACACATACTGTGTGGACCCAAAGGCTGTGAAGTGAAGAGCTCAGACATGAAATGCTGCAGAGAGGTCAACCAGACTGTACCACAAGCCATGTGTGTTCTGCATCAGCACCACCCAAGACTTGAATTATGTGACATATTTTTACACAAATAGAACATCTCATGAAGCTTTCTCCTAAAACTCTCCTACAGTTCAGCAGTAGTTACTATTTGCCTAAAACAGACTGGATGAGTTGCACACGGCCAGTCAGCATGCCAGATGCAGAATGCAGGGCTAGTCTGTGGACCAAATCCAGAGCATAAAGTCATGTTTTCTTACCTGCAGGGATGCCTGGGGTGGCGTGGGATGGAGTGCAGAAAGGCAAAAAGTTTGGTGGTGTCATTGTTGCTATGGTTTCCAAAGCCACAACAGCCACCACTTCTCCCTCAAATTGATGGCCCTGCAGGCAGCCCCACAAACTAGATAACACAGCTCTACACTCTGGAACCAGCATTCAGGCTGGATCTTTGACATCCCTGGCCTGCATAAGTCTCCTTGGAAATAACCATAAACACATTTCCTAATACATGGATTCACAGTGGAGCAGAATGCAAGACATCAGGGCTCTTGACTGCCTACTGCTCTCATGCTCAAGTAGTTCTCAGGTAATTAGAACAGCATACATACAGCACCCACTGAGTTTTGGGCCCCTCTATGTGAGACTTCCTATGTACATCATACAGTGGGCTTATTCACATATTGCCATAAACTGGCTTAACAGTGATGCAGATATAGCATTGGTAAAAAGCATCATCATCATTCCCAGTGGCTGTAGCCCTCTACTTATTTACACAGCAGCAGAGCAAAGCTGACCTCCATATGAACACCACCCCACTGTAAACTAAAGGAGCCGTCTTGAGGCTGAATTGGCAGTTCATTCTCCAACCCCTCTGAAGCGCTACATGTGGCGGGAAGTCTCCAGTGGGAGCTGGGCCTCCAACCCATGAAGCTTGTCTCATCATGCAGCTACTGGATGCAGATGATTTTTATCCTTTGCTGGTCTGGGCAGAATTCAAATCAGGGTCGAAACAAACATTTCCTTTCATCGCCCTTGTGCCACCATGTTTAAGGTGACTCAAACGCCAAACAAACAGACATCCATGCCCTCTGTGCCACAAATGCCCCAAATCTGTGGCCATGATAATGACATTATTAATTTGTGCCACTATTCAGCAGCAGTCATTCAGAGCTGCCAACACATTCCAGCCATCCCAGCAGGTACTGCAGGGTTTGAAGGGCAGGATTGGGCCCTTAAGCCTCAGGAGTGCCTGCCTGGCTTTCCCCCCTTATAAAGATGCAACTTGGGCAATCTAGGGGCATGTCTCTAAGTAGGGAAAGTTAGGGTTTTCATCCTTACAGAAATTTGCCCCGAAGATCCCTGGGGTACATCTCTGCAAGTGGGAAGCTCTGGTTTTCCCTGCTTACAAAGACACAGATGGAGATTCCTAGAGAAACATCTCTGTAAAAGGAGAAAGTCAAGTAGGTGTGCCTGGGGCTTGAGGGGCCCAATCCTGCACAAAAAATTCCCAGGGCATATAGGACCAAGCCCCTCAAGCCACAGGAGAACACATCCATTGTCCCACAGCATCAACCGGCAGGACAACAGGCAACATGCTTGTTGCCCAATGAGGCAGATGAGCTATGTTGGGACACATACCGACAGAGCTGACCTGCTTCATTTAGCGATATCTATTTCTAGCCTAGGTGACCTACTCTGAAAGGCTTTTGTAGTTGATCTGAAACCTCAAGGTAATCCTTTCCTTTCAGTGTTTCAACTATTGAGGATGAGGCTTTTTTTCCTGAAAAAATGCCTACATGATCAAGTCCTGATCTTTCTGGAACTTCTACAGATAGGGTTTGCCCTCATTGCTCCCAGAGACACCACCATGCTGCATCCTTCCAAAAAGAGTACCACTTTTTTCTTGATGCGACAACTTCTATTAATCAAACTGTAAACACTAACCATGCACCAATCAAATCTTCACATACAAATTAATTTCTAAAGAACAAAAAACAAATAAGAGCTTCCTATAGCAGACTAGGAGGTGACACCTTGTTAAAAGACTGCTGAAAACTGCACAGTAATATGAGAGATAGAGCAGAAGAACTGGAGTTAGAATTCACAGCTCTTGGCTTGGAGCAAAAGCCCGTGGCTTTATTGTGCAAGAATGCATGGCAGAGCTGTAAGCTACCTGAGCACCACCTGAGATATATGAATCTCTGCTGGATGCGTTTACTGGGGGACTGCACCACACAAAGCACCTTTCAGCCCTAAGTATATTGCTTGTTCCCTAGAACACCATAGGGCTGATGTTCAGGCCTCGCTCTAATATCCTAGATCAGGGCTATCCAACCTGCAGCACAGACAGCATGGGCTCTGAGGGCTTGTGCATAGCAAGTGTCAAGGAACAGCCAGGGAGTCTGTGCAGCCTACACAACAAGGCAAGGAGGGAGCGTGACATACATGGCATTTGGCCTCCCACTTCTTAGAACAGGGGTTGGCAAAATATGGCCCACAGACTGGATCCAGCTCACCAGGCACTTTCATCTGGCCTGCAGTGCCTCCCAGTGAATTGCACCCCTCCCAGCCCTTCCACCCACAAGCGTGGGGGCAAGCCTATTGGGCCTTGCTCCTACCCTTGTGGGCTTAAGGGCTCTCCCCAGCTAGCAGCTTCCAGGGTGGCTCCTGCTGCAGCTGGAACCTGCTTGCTTGGGGCAGCAGGGTTGGTGGGGGAGGGTGGAGTTGCAGCTGGGCAGAAGCAGGAGCACAGTGTTGAACCTGCACCCAGAGGGGCAGTGGGAGCACAGAGCTCAGCTAGGCAAGGTGTGGGTGAGGGTGGGGGGTATAGAGACACCCCCCCACACACACACACTCCTCCCATGGTGTGCAGCCCCAGGTGCCGGCAGCAGCAGCAGGCAGGGAGATTAGGGTGCTTGTGCCCGGCGCAGGTACCTGGTGGGTAGCCAGCGCTGTGTGGGGGAAAGGAGCGCAGTTTGTCCAGCTGCCTCTCTCACCAGGAGTCCACACCACAAGCCTGCAACTCCAGCGCTCACAGCTAGAGAAGCCCTGCACTGGAGCCAGCTGCCTCCCCCACCCTATGCTGTGCACGTCCCTGCACTCTGCCGGAAGTGGAGGGAGCCCCACCCCCTGCTTCCCCGCGGAGTCCCATGTGGGACTTCCCCACTGTAAGTGTGGAGTTGCAGGCGTGGGGTGCACAGCCCTGGTGATAAAGGCTCCTACACCCCTCACCCTCCCTCATACCCACACCCTAACCCCACAACTCCCACTGACACATACACACACCCCAACCTACCCTATGCCTCCTACACAGCCACACCCTCTCACAAACTCCCCACACCCCACCATATACACCTCCCACACCCTATCATACACACAATATAAGACTGACACTTTATTTTTGAGTTATTATGCAATCTCTTCTATATACAGTACACAATCAAAAGTCACAACAAATATTTGCTGTAATAAAATTAAAATACAGTAAAATCTCTGTTATCCAGCATGAGATGGAAATGCTGGCTGCCAGTTGTGTAAAAGTTCTGGATAACTAAAAATACTGGGGGGGCCTTGCACATGGCAGTGGTGCAGGGTGGTGAATTGTGGCAGCAGCACGGGGTGGTTGCACATGGCTTGCATACAGCGGTGCAGGGTAGTGGATGGTGGCAGTGGCGGCATGGTGCCAGTTAATATATCATTCCAGCTAGTAGAATGCCGGATAACAGAGATTTTACTGTAAATTATAGTAGGTGTTTGACTTTTAGTGTATGATTTGGGGTTTTTTCTGGTTCTAAGATAGCAACCCCTCCTCCCAAAAGGAGTACTGGGGCAGGGGGCAGCAAGGGGAGGGACTTCCAGTGCCAAAGGTTAGGTATTAGGGGTCAGGAGTTCTGGTCCCAATGTGGCAACCAGGGGGTGGGACAACTGTCAGGGGCCGGGGCAACCTATGCAACCCCCAACAGCTCACAAAAACGTGTTAAATAGCCCTCCACCTGAAATAATTGCCTGACCCCATCTGAGAAGTTGGACAATGCTGTCCTATATGTTAAGAAAACCATCACCCCCAACTGACAGGAAGGGAAACAGAGGTGTTAACTGACCACATGGAAGCATCAAGCAAGATCACCTCAGTCTCCTGAGCTTCAGATTAGACTTGTGGCTGCCTGCCCTATACTCATTTGCAGCTGCCAAAAACCTGAGTACCAGGACTAAAGGTGGAAGCTAATCCCTGTTGGTTGCAGGCAAAGGAATCCCCTTCCAAGCAGCCACCACCCAAAGCCCAATGTCAGGCTTAAAAAGAAGACTTTGCTTTGGCTTCTCTCTCTCAGGTTACAACCATCGCTGAGCATCATAACAACACACCCATGGACAAAGGGGGAGAAGAATGAGAAAAGCCAAGAGCTCAAGAAATCAGGTCTGGCAATTTAAGGGAGAAAATATCTAAGAAAGAGATTGAGTATGAAGAACTGCTCACGCTGAGAGTCACCAAACTCTTTTTTTCTCCCTGAAAAGGTTTCCATTGGCTTGAGACATTTAACTCCACTAACCAGAGGGGCATGGGCAACATTAGAAAGAGGCCACAACATCTGCCTCTAGCTAGAAAAATCTGTACACTTAGTCAGGGATTCCAACTGAAGAGTTAGTTCAGCCTTCACACTAAAATAAATATGTACTCCTCATTTTGACTGCAAGCTCTCACATAGTTGCCATGTGACAACATAAACTTCATGTTCAATGTGTATTTTAACCATTCCAACAGATTAATATGCATATAGCTGTTGGTCAAAGAGCAGGGCATCCAGCAATAAGGACGTGCAGTGATTTTTCCAGAAAGTAGATGTCCATTTTCTGTTCTTTAAAAAAAGTCAGAGATCATATATCCTGTTTGAGCCTAAACATTCTTTTTCTTTGACCATGAGAATAACGTGTGTTGCTCCCTGCCTTTGCTAGGACTAGTTTAGATAAATTAATCTAACAAAGACATATTTTACTCAAGACATCCCATTGAGTTAAAAAGCCATTAAACAAAAAGGAGCAAGCAAAATTCCCCACTGCATGTTTCAAACAACATGGAATGTCACAGTCAAGCTCCCAGGGCAGGGACACTGTTTTAAAAAGACAGACAGAAAGCTCTTGCCTACACAGCATCTCTCCATCCATCATAAAGCTGCAGAAAAGAACACCCCCACCCTTTTGGCAGGCCACCACTAAAGCCAGGCATGTTCAGTACAAATAAAATAATCTAGCTATCTAGTTAGCTAGATTAGAAAGATAGAAAATTCTATCTTTCCCCGGACAGTGAGTCTTCCTACCGGTCCCTTGTAGATCTTAACCACAGGTTAGCTACCAGATAATATCTCCTATATCTTGTCTTTATTTACATATTGAGTTTTGCACAAGCCTTTGTTCTATCTACTGTTCATCTTTGTTATATCTGCTCTTTTCTCAGAGACCAGAGAAAGGGTATATGGCACCCAAAAGCTTGTCTACATACAGTGGGTCCAATAAAACGTATCAGTCACAAAAATATTTGCCTCCTCCAATTTTAGAGATTCCAGAGATGATCTTGGTGACAGCTGCAGGGACTGACTGCACACAGCTGCTCCACTGTAACTTGACCACAAGCATCCGTCTCTTCTCTGCTTACAGAACTCAAAATCTAGAGCAGACTGGGTCTGACATTAACTACCAAGCTCCTCTTACCCACTGCCACACTTCTCTAAACATCCTAAGGAGAATGAGAAATTGCTTGCTGCCACACTGACTGGTGGGGATTCCATTTTCTAAAACAGTGGGGGCCAGTCTTTTTAGCAGATGTGCCACAAATGAGCTCTACATCCTCTCCAAGAGTCACTCTGATCCCTTTTCTCTGACTAATCTACTGCTTTGTTTTCTGACACCTACCCATCTGCTCCTTGCCCAATCTGCTGCTCTGTCTCCTGTCCTATCCGCTGCTGTGCTGCCTGTTCCCTCCACAGTCTGCTACGTGGCATCTGTGGCATGCATGCTGCAGGTTGGCCACTCCTATTCTAGAACCACATTTACTAAACGCTGAGACCCAAATGCCACGGCCCAACATATACCACACCGTATTGAGCAACTCATGCTTAGCTTGAAGCCAGGAGATTTACAAAGTTGTAGAGTATTTGCTTCACTGCTTATCTGGCAGGTTACATATTCTTTACAGAAGCAGGAAGCACCATCAGCAATAGGTACCACAAAACAGCAGCAGTTCTAACATGTAAAGCTAAGCAGCAGACCTTAAACATTAAGTTTGCTAAGATGTTGAGTATAAAGCAGACAACCCAAACATGTTGCTCACCCCCATTAAGTCTCATTCCCTTGCTTGGGCTGCTGAATTTGTCCCTAAAAAAGTGAGGTGGGAGGGAGGGCAAACAGTAAATTACTTGCTTGGGTTCATGCAACCAAGGAAGTGACAGAGTGTTTAAAAGAACCAAATTCCAAGCTTAATCCATTGCTCTGCCCATTAAGCCAGACTGCTGTAGTTGAAACCATGCATCTTTTTTCACTATATGTCCTAGATTAGGGACCCAGTCATCTCCTTTAACAGGACACATTTAGCTGTGCAGTGATCAGAAGAGGCAATGTGTCATGGTACGGGGTCCTAGGAGCAGCCGTGTTCTCACCTAGTGCCCCATACCGTGCCAAGTTCACATTAAAGCACCCTTGTTCTTGCCTGCTACGTTTTGATCGTTTATATGTATGAAGGAGGCTGCCTTTCATACCCTTGGACATGGTGCTCTGTTGTATCTGGGCCCCTGTTCTGTATTGTGCGACTCGGTGCACCACAACCTTATGGGCTATGCGTGGCTCCAACCGTCCCTTTACCATGCCCTAAGCCTCGCTGATATCCCAGTCTGTCTGGGTCTCTGCAGCCCTTATCTCGCAACTGCGCCCCACAGGCGCTCCAGCTTTCCACCACCTTGTCTCGCAACTGCGCCCCACAGGAGCCCTTCAATCACTGCCCCCTCTGCTCTGGGGCCTCCTCACGCTGCCCCCTCTACACCGGGGCGTCCTCACGCTGCCCCCTCTACTCTGGGGCACTTCTCATGCTGTCCCCTTTGCTCTGGGGTTACCGCAGCCTTGGGGCTCAGGTGGCTGTGCCTGGCCCCAATTCCCCTCCTCGGGGTCTCGACCCCCTGCAGGGCTCAGGCAGCCTCAGCCTTACCTGGCCTCCAATTCTCCGCTCCCCTTCTCAGGGCTGGGGTCGGTGCACTCCCGAATGCTGTGCCCTCTCTGGTGCCAGGGTCCCCACGCTACCGTGAAGCCCCTATGAGGCCTCCTCTAACCCCTAATAGCCTCACCCAGTCCTCTGGTTGTAAACAGTAAACCGTCAACACAAACTCAAAGCCCCTTGGCTGCAACACAAACTAAGCCATCCGACTATAACCACATTCAAGCCTGTCAGAGTGCCTCCCTGTCTCACCCGTAACAACTACCCATGCATTCTGGCCTCTTCCTTTTCCTTGCTCCCACTCCTATGGCTACTGGCAGGGAATTGCAAGCCTGGCCTCAGCCTTGGTTTAAATATAGGTCAGGCCCTGCCCACTTCTGGTCAGCAACCAGCACCTGTGCCTCTTTATTACTACTCTGGCTGCCCTGGTAACTAGCAGCTGGGCTCCCCACTCACTGCTAGGGCTCTCTCTCCCTAGCTGTTTCTGCTCTAAGCAGGACACCTGCGTGCTCTGCGACACACCTCTCCTCTTTATAGGAGCAGAGCACCTCGGTGCTCTGTGACACGCCTTCCCCCTTTAACTCCAGACTCACCGAGCCAAGTCTTCATTCTTGCCAGGTGTTTCATCCATCTGGGCTTCTCTCTTGGCCTTTCTTCAGGCACCCGGCAACTCCGATACAGGAGGTAGAGGTTTTCAGGCACCTCCTACTTGCCTTTTACCCAAGGTGCACCGTATGGGATTTGTTGGGAGTTACCCGTCACAAGTAGTCCCCACAAATTTGCCAACCTTAGTAAATTGCACCCTTTGCCACCCAAGCTTCTGCCTACTTTTTGGGGTTTCTTCTCTCTCTCTTCTCTGGCCCATTCATGTTCCCTTCCTACACACCTGGGTCTCTTTCTCCGGGTAGACTGTAGGGTTTCTTGTCTCCCTATGGCTCCCTAAAGGTCTTGGAGCCTTCCCCATATCTCCCACTGTCTCCTGAATCCCTTCTGGGCATATTCTCCTCTCCAAAATTCTATCTTTCCCCAGACAGTGAGTCTTCCTACCGGTCCCTTGTAGATCCTAACATATGCCACTCCTCCAACTCTCTTTTCAACGATGTTTCTCAGCCTCCACCACGTGACCTGCCTAGGGATGTCATTTACACAGACCTGAGGCCTTTTCTCAGGTTCTGATCCCCTTTTGGTTGGTCGTTCCCCCCTCATCTCACATGCCTTAGCTCTATCTTCCTTTCTGGGCTGAACTGCTCCCCTTTTTGTGGAGTCTGTCTTTGACCCGTGTTGCCCTAGGCCCTGGATTGTCTGTGCACAGTCCTGGTAAATTGAGCAGGAGGTCTCACTCCTTGAGGAAGTCTGTTTGTCCTTTCTTGCTGTTCCTACATTTGTAAGGCCTACTTTCCTTGGCTGCCCCTCACCTGGCACTACACTTTCTCCCTTGGCTTGTAGTCTGAATAATTTCCCCAGCTGGATATGGGTGCAGCTGACAAACTGCACAGGCGGTTTTTCACCATGCGCGTCCTCGTTTCCCCAGGCCTCTCCGACAGGTAAGTTTTTTCCTTCTTCCACCTTAGTCTGGGATCTGTCTCTGAACGAGGCTTCCCCATTTTCCGATCCTGTACGCCTGGGACACAATGCTATATGCATCACAGCACAAAAGGCCCAAACCCAGTCATGGCCTTTGGACACTATTATACATCGTATATTCTGCTACAGTCTCTCTCTAGGCTCCTGGAAGCTAGTCCAGGCATAACTTCCTGTGAGTCTCCTTAAATTGACATGAAGCTACCAAACATTTTACCACACCATTACTAGAGATGCATCAGTATATCGGTCCACATCATATTGGCACTGATAAAAGGAAAATTGACATTGTCAGCAATGGGCTTTTTTTGGCTGATATGGCTGATAATGTCACTGATAAACACCGCATGCACGCGTGCAGCCGCAACATGCAAGTGGCCAGGAATGCAGTGTCTGGCTAGTAGGTTGGCGGGGAGGGGAATGGGTGCAGGGGAGGAAAGGGGCATGGGAGGGGAGGCAGATCCCAACAATGGGAAGGGGCCAGGGGCTACGCCAGCCTCTTCCCAGCGAGGGCTGGACTGGGGCTGTGCCTGGGGCAGGTGGGGCAGGACAGGTGGTAGCAGGGCTGGAAACAGTGGCTATGGGGAGGCTATGACAAATTTTAGGATGGCTGTAGCCCCCCCCCATAGTCCTACCTCCCAGCACCACTGCTGCCAGCCCTCAGCTCAGTCTAGCCCCCATTGAGACGAGCCCAGTTCAGCCTCTGGCCCCGAGCGCACAGCAGGAAGCTCACCCTCACCCTGTTCACAGATCATGGGGGTACACGCCCCCCCATGCCTTCTCCAGGGGTGCACGCAGTGGCAGGAGCCAGCCCCCTCTCCACCCTCCCCAGATGAGCTGCAGCTCCGTCTTGCGCCC
This sequence comes from Crocodylus siamensis, assembly GCF_052110815.1. Lineage (NCBI taxonomy): Eukaryota > Metazoa > Chordata > Crocodylia > Crocodylidae > Crocodylus > Crocodylus siamensis. Next base: position 209,006,270 of record NC_143395.1, read on the forward strand.
CACCTCAGCTGAGCAGTGCCTGCCCCTGACCCAGCCCTACTCCCTCCCTCCCTGATCTGCGCCCCCACCCCTTGCCCCCCACAGACTTACCAGCTAGATGCTGCTCTCTAAGCTGCCACACTGCATATCAGCAATCAGACCAACTAGCAACCAATATAGCTGGCTAAAAATCAGTCATCGGTTTTAGCCCAAAAAAATATTTATTAGTGCAACCCTAACCATAACACAAATATTACATAATAAACTGGCATTGCTTGGTCCCCTCTGGAGAGGGCAAAGCAATGTTACAGCACTTCCCAAACTTTTCCTCAGCATGACCCCATTCATGGGCCCATTTCCTCAGTATGGCCCCTCACTCCCAACCCACATCTCCCCACCCTCATGACACCATCTGCTGATGTTTTGAACCCAGTGAGGGTCACGACCCACAACTTGGGAACTGCTGGAGAACTTCCGGAGGAGCCATTATCCCATGGGTCAGTCCCAGCTTCTCTAATGTCCTGTAGAGTTTGTGATCACACTTGTACTAACTGAAGAGCAGTAGGAACAGCTGGAGAGGAAGGCAGACCAAGCATCACATTTCCAATTCACACTGAACATTCCAGCTTCGTGTTTTAATCACTCAGGATCCATCAAAGGAAGTACTCATGCACACCTAAACAGGATAGGGAACAACTTCTTTTAAAGTGAAGAAGTGAAAATCCCTCTTCCCTAAAGAGTTTTCTTCTGATTTGCAGGCAACACATAAAGCACAATGGTAGGAAGACCCCAAGCCAGCCACATCCTTGCCACTTAATTCAAAATCAGGAGGTAGAGCATGAACAGGCTGATGGAACTGCTTCCAAGGAGGTTTGTGTTCAAGTGACAAAATCCTGAATGCATCCACATGACAAAATGAAGCCTAGATTAAGCTAACACAGCTTTACTTGTACATGCTGCAAAAATAACACTTCTGTTTGGTTGTACTTGCCCATGCCCACTTACAATCATTTTCCCTATAAATCCCCACCAAGGATACATTATGGACCAGAGTAATCCTTGTCCGTTCATACTGCAGCTTGCATTCCAGTCTGGATTAAATGAACTCTGAGCCTAGAGGGAGACACTATAAAGGCTGAGAGTTCTAAATAGTAGCTCTGCTATGGAATACATGATGTACAATAGGACCCAAAAGACATGATTGGGTTTGGAATCCTGCTGTGCTGGGTAATGCACATAGTATTGCTTCTTTTGACTGCTGCACAGCCAAACGCTTCCTGTTACAGGAGATGACCACATACCTAATCTAAGACATATAGTGGAAAAGATCCATGGTTCCAACTACACCAATCTTGCCTAATGGGCAAAGCAATGGACCGAGCTCAGACTTAAGTTCTATTCAACAGTTCTGCCACGCATTGGTTGGAAGACCCCAAACAAGCAATTCCCCACCTGTTAAATGGAGATAATGATACTAGCCACTGCCATGAAGTGCTTGGAAATCTGCACATTATGCAGAGCTAAGTATTATTAGTATAATACACCATAATTGCCAGCAACATTTGCTCCAAGGAAAGTATAAGAAACCATACTCCAGCAGCTACAGAATAAGCTGCCCCCAGGGAAAGGTTCTACCTGCCCCCACATGAGAAGCAGAACAGCTTGTATCCCTGCCAAAACTGCTGTAAATGTTTTTAACGTCTGCTATAACCAGTTCTTTATTTTAAACTTTTATTATGTCTTTGCCTATTATCTGTCTACATTGGAAAGCAAGCAATCTCAATATTTTCCATTTCTATTAGTGACCTGATAAAGAACACCTTGCATTTGAAAGCTTGTCTAACTTTATCCCAACCATGCAGTTGGTCCAATAAGAAAATATCACTCACAAAAATCTTTCCATCTCTATTAAGGAATTCTTTCCTTCCCTGAAGCATTTTCACTTGCCGTTTTGTTACGTCCATTTTGAGATTGCATGTTCACCACAGAAAATAATATTTTAGATGATACTAATTGTTTTATCTGATTTAGTTGTTCTATAAAGCTGCAAATCTACCCTGCCTTCTGCCTGGTATCTATAAAAATATTGCTCCCTTCTTCTCTTTACCATTTCTTACATAAGTTAATATTGTTTGCTTTGCTTACCTCAGCTGCATGTGGAGTGGAGCAGAGGAGATCTTTACTGAAAAATTCATATTGATGCCCAAGTCTCCTCCCCACCCTGGCCCCCCAAGTTGATGCACTTTATTTATAAACCTGTAATGGTAGTAGTTTAAATAATCCCTTCCAATAAGAATTACTTTGCATTTATCAACACTCAATTTTAGTTATCATTACATTGCCCTTCCCTTTAGCCTAGCGAAGCTAACTGGAATGTTTCACAATCTTCTCTGGCCATATCTGCAGGTTTGCTACTCACAGTTTTTCCAACCTATGAATACTAAAGATGAAGACCAAGTGTTCATGATAGTATTAATAATTCATATCACCCATCGTGATCACTGCAGCGCGTGTGAAGCTCAAAACAAGCCATTGTGGGCAACCATCCCCTTTCTCAAAAGAACTCTCCAATATGGGGCCTGGAGGGAGCCATATGCCAATATAGGTACCAATATGGCAAGCTGCCATACGACAAGTATGGGCCTGAACAGACATATATGGGCCAGAGGTGCAGAACAGGCTTTTCAGTATGCTGTTGACATCTAAGCACAGGTCTCTCAGGTAATTTGCACAAAAACAACTAACATCTCTTCAGCTGAGATACCAAGAATATAAATAAGTGGTCCCCAGAACGGTATATAAATATCCTCTAGTGTAGAAGGTATCTGCTAATCACATGTCCCAAGGCTTCTGCTGATCACCAGTTCCAGGCAGGATTTTTATTTCCTTTCTCATGAACGTTATTGGCTTATGGTAGGAGATGTTTCATGTTCCTTGGAGGCATGAGCACACTGGCCGCAGCAAAAGCTGAGGATTATGACTGGTATTCACAAGCACTCCTCCTCTTCTATTCAAGGTCATAACAATGCCTTTAGCACTCAAGGATCTACTCAACCCTTTAGTAGGAATTAAAAATTAACCCATAGGAGAGTATGTTGTTCGAGGATTTTCTGAGCATAGGGAAACCAGAAACTTCCCCATCACTACAGAGCCTTCATCTCTCTTGCTTTTACACGTGGCCTGTCACAGGATACTGGCATTTCAGAACTATAACTTAATTGTGTACAATTGTCTGATGTGGAGGTTTTGGAAATTCCTTGGGCTAATAATCACCTACAAATACAAAGGAATAGACTCAGTGCCCCACAATTTTGGGAGAAGTTATCTAACATACTGTGATCTTGCAGATTTTCATCACTGTCTTTTAATCATCATTCAACAGTTTATCACTCCCAGCAGTAAGGCTCACCAGAGTGAAAAACCCTGAACTATCCCAAGAAAGAAATAGACAATGCTTCCCTTCAACACCATCTGCTATTTAAAGTGTTAGGCCCTAAATAGCTTACTACACCATCTGAGAAGCTATCACTCTGTACCGCAAAAGTATAGAAGTAGTTAAGGGAAGTTCCAGTACCTACCTCCATATTATAAAATAAGATCATGGCACACATTTAACACTTTGAATTATTTGAACAAATAACAAACGAATTCCCAAAGTTACCTTACATCTAATGCAAGGTGAAATATTCCTCGCCTTTAAAGAAGATGGAGGTGATTTAAGAAGGGTTTGGGGGATTCTGTTACAAAGCCTTAGGTAGTATATAATGCTGTTATTACTGTGCTCTTATAGTAGATCTATTATAGAGGGAGAAACATTAGGTTCAAAGATTTTTCAGTATACACACAGCTTTTGAATGGGTGATGTCTTTAATAGGAATTTAAAATTGTTCTCAAGGGATAATTATTTCCTGCCCTAAAATCCATTCTCTAAAGCAGGAGCGGGCAATTATTTTGGGTGGAGGGCCACTTACTGAGTTTTGACAAGCCATCAAGGGCCACATGACAGGCAGCCAGGGGCAGATAACTATCAATTTTCTAAATTTTTTAGGGGCCCCTCAAGCTGGATAGAATGGCCTGGCGGGCCAGGTCTGGCCTGCAGGCCGCATTTTGCTCTAAAGCAACAGATCTGGAAGTCAGTCAATATGAACCTAGTCCCAGTTGCTAATAAAAATCTCAGTCCCTTCCTCAGGTCACCTGAAAGCTTGCCAAACATCTCTCCCAACTATACAGTTGGGCCAACGAAGTCAGTCCTTACATCTTGCACCATCACAGCTACAATCAGATCGTCTAATAATAATCAAATGTATTGCTGCTATAAAGAGAAGTACTTGTATCAAATATGCCTGAAAAAACAATGTCAGTTTCTATCCCAGGGAATCAGTTTTGCTTGGCTGTTTTGTTATTTGGTTACTGGGGCTTTTGGTCAGACCATACTGTAGCTATTACTCTGCCCATCTACTGATTTTTAAGCACTTCAGAAAGTGCCCTGCTTGCATATTCTTACTGAGGTAGCTATATGCCATCTTTCAATGACAACTGAGTTGCATGAATATTGAGATGCGAACATAAAGTCTTTATAGCTCCCAAATTTTAAATGTAGTATTAATCATTTGAGGACAGCCAAGATGAATGGGGAACTAGAGAAGACAGCTTCAAAAACTACATTGGTCATTATTATAAAAAGTTTACAACATTATCTTAAAACCTACAAAACTGGTAAAGAACTGAAGAAGCTATATAGTTCCATTGCTCATACAATATTTAACAAAAGGATGCTTAAGAATTACTTCATCCTGTCTTAGCTAAAAATAGATAAAGGACATTAGAGCAGTAAGAATGTACAAGCACAGCATTTTCTGAAGTGCTTAAAAATAAAAATAAAAAGTCAATAGATGGGCAGAATAATGGCTACAGTATGGTCTGACCAAAAGCCCCAATAACACAGTAACAAAACAGCCAAGCATAGTTGATTCCTTAGGATATAAACTAACATTGTTTTTCAGGCATATTTGATGTAAGTACTTTTCTTTACAGAGCAGCATATTGGATTATTAGAGCATCTGACTGTAGCTGTGATGGTCCAGGGTGCAAGAACCAACTTCTTTGGCCCAAATACATAGTTAGGAGAGACATATGGTAAGCTTTCAAGTTACCTGAGGAAGGACACTTTGCACTGACAGCTTGTCTAACATCCCTTCCAACTATACAGGTGGGCCAATAAAAGATATCACCAAACTATACCCTGACCCCACAATCTCCCCTCTTTCCACCAAAAAAACACAACTTTGCTTCTTCCATTTCATGGTCACTAACTGAGCTGCAGAAAAAATATTTAAATATGCCATGCAGGCAGATGCCAGTGGAAAAGTAGCCACACTCTGAAAATGGAAATAATTCTGTCCTTTCCTACTGCATACACCAGGGGTGGGCAAAATATAGCCCACAAGCAAGAACTGGCCCTCCAGGTGATTTCATCCTGGCCACAGGAAGACACCTGCCAATTAATTGCATCAAGCTTGGCCCACAGCTGCCCCCACGGCACTCTGCATGGGGCTGAGCCTGCCCACTCCTGCTGGACTCTTGCTCTTACACATGGGAGGACCATGGTCAAGGAGCGGCCCTCAGCAGTTCACCAAACCTCATTAAGTGGCCCTCCAGCCAAAATAATTGTCCATCCCTGGCACTGGCACTTGGTAATAGAGACGCACCAATATATCAATCCATATTAGATCAGCACCAATAAAAGGAAAATTTACATTATCAGCAATCAGCTTATTTGGCTGGTGTAGCCGATAACATCACCAATAAATGCCACATGTGTGTGCACAGCCGCAGCATGCATGCAACCAGGAATGCAGCACAGCAGCTTGGAGAACAGCACGCAGCTGGCAAGTCTGTGGAGGGGAAGGGGCGCCAGGGGTTGCAGATCAAGGCCCCCATGGTGAAGAAGAGAATGGGGCTGCGGCTGGGGCTGGGGCCCACACTGCCCAGCCAGGGAGGAGAGAGGTGGGGCATGGAATGAAGCCACTGGCAGCTCACCTGGGGGGAATGGGGGAGCGGGGCAGCTCCCTGCTGCTATGTACACCCCTGAGGGAAGCATGGGGGGCATGTTCCCCCCAGATCTGCACAGGAAGCAATGGCAGGCTGCCCACTGCGGGCTCAGGGCCAGAGGCTGCATTGGCCTCTACCCAGCAGTGGGGCTGGGCCGGAGCTGTGCTTGAGATGGGGCAGACAGTGGTGGGGCTCGGAGGAGTGCTTCTGGAGGAGGCTACAGCCAGCCCAAAATTCCCCGTAGGCACCCTTTCCAGTGCCACCACCACCCACTCTGCCCCTCGCTAACTGCAGTCCCAGCCCAGCCCCACCACCAGGAAGAGGCTGGTGTAGCCCCTGGCTGCAGGCAGCCCATCTTCACCCTGTACGTAAATCCAGGGGGCACATGCCCCCCCATGCCTCCATTGGGAGTGCACACAGAAGCAGAGAGCAGGCCCCTATCCCTGCCCCCCCCCCAGATCAGCTACCCGCAGCTCCATTCCACAACCCACCCCAGCTGAGCAGCATCTGCCTCTGCCTCAGCCCCACTGCCTCCCTCACTGTGGGGGCCTCAATCTGCCCCCCAACACACCCGTTTCTCCCCCACAGACTTACCAGCTGGATGCTGCTCTCTAAGCTGCCAGGCTGCATATTGACTATCAGATCGGCTGGTTAATAATCGGCCATCAGTATCAGACAAAAACAGTCTTTATTGGTGCACTCCAACTTGGTAAACCTCCTATTTTTGCGTCCTAGAAAAGATGCCTTTCTACACTCCTTACACACCACAGTGATTTGGCTCCACTCAAGTCTCTGAAATATAGTTAATGCAAAGGGTAGGGGGCCTCCTCCTCCCCACTGCTTTTTGTTGCTCAAGTTTAAATATCACATGAGTGTATTATAAAAAGCAGGTGCATTAATGAATTTTCAAGAGATGTGAACAAGGTGGAAGAGAATCACACTTTGGAGCCCAAATCTACCTAGAAGCCTAATGGGTGGAATATATTCTGACCCTGGGAATATACACTGTTCTCCCTTGAGTTTCCAAAACTTACCTTGCTTCTATTGCCTCTCCAAGTCCCAGTTTTCCAGGATTCTGTTGTCCCCTTTTAATATATCCCCAGCACCATGAATACACCCCTGCTTCTCTCCTCCCTTTCAAAATGCCACTGGTTTGTAGATCCAACCCAAAATCTTCCCTTGTTTGTAAGTCTTTATGTGGCCTGCCTAAGCCACCCTCTGGAATCCCGTCTCTCCACCTCCATCCATGCCAGCCAGGTACTTCTAAAGGCCTTGCCACCGTAACCTCATAATAACATAAGTAGTGCCATCCTGGGTCAGACCAAGGTCCATCTAGCCCAGGGGAAGGAAATTGTTTCAGGCAGAGAGCTGTTTAACAATATTTGGTGAGCTACCAAGGGCCGCATAGGTATCCCTGCCCCTTGGCAGATGCCCCTCCCCCTGGCCACCACCTTGGGACTGGAAGTCCCACCCTTTAGACCCCGGAAACAATCCTTTTGGGAGGGAGGAGTTGCCATCTTAGAACCAGAAAAAAAATCATAAACTCCAAGTCAAACACCTACTATAACATTTTCATTTTATTACAAAAAATATTTTTGTCATAATTTCTGTTTGTGTTTTATATAGAGGTGATTGCATAATAACTCAAAAATAAATTCTTAGTCTTTTATATTGTGTATGGGGGAACATGTGTGCGTGTGTGTGTATACAGTGGGAGGTTATGTATGGTGGGATGTGGTTGCGTGTGTGTATGGTGGAGGGTTTGTGTGTATATGGTGGGGTGTGGGAGTGTGGGGGGCATAGGGTATGTTGGGGGGTTGTGTGGTGTTTATGGGGCATGGGTGTGTGGCTCTGAAACACACTGTCTGTCCTCTCCTGCAGTCAGTGCAGGCAACACCGGGGGGGTGGGAGTGTGTGTGTGTGTGTGCGCATGTCATGTGTGGTTTATTGGGTGGGAGTGATGGTGGGAGGGGTGTGGGGACTTCCCCCACACTCCTCCCGTGGCACAGCAGCAGACAGGGGTGCTGGTGCCTGACTCTGCCAGTGCTGCACATTGCAGCAAGGAGTGCAGCCGCTATTGTGCCATCTGTTTCCCCAGAGCTCCCCACACTCACAGGGCACAGGAGGGAAGTCCTGGCACTAGAATTGGCTGCTTTCCCCATCCCAGCCCACTTCAGCACGCGGGGCTTCCCTTCTGTGCCCCACAAGTGCAGGGAGCACTGGGGAAACAAACGTCACAGCAGGAGCTGCACTCCTCGCAGCGCTGGCTAGAGCCAGGCACCAGCGGCAAGCAGAGTGCTCCTTCCCTCCCCTACCACAGCTGCTGCCGCCTCCACTGCCTGCTATAGGTGCGCACCACGGGAGAGTGTGGTGGGGTTCCCATATCCCTCCCCCCCCCTCACACCCACAACCTACCCACCCAATTTGCTGGGGGGTGCTGTGAGCTGGATGAAAGTGCCTGGTGGTCTGGATCCGGCCCATGGACTGTATTTTCTCCACCCCTGATCTAGCCCACCATCTTGTCTCCAACAGTGGCAGTGTGGATGCTTTAGAATAGTGAGGACCATTCTTTTTGGCAGGCATGCCCCAAATAAGCCCTGCACCCTCCCAAGTGTCACCCCAAACCCCTTCCCAGACCCAAATGGTTGCTCTGTTTTCTGCTCCCAGCCCTATCTGCCACTTGTCCTCTTCCTGGTCTTTAGCATGCCATGCACACAGGCTGCCAATGCCACTTGTGGCACAGGTACTATAGGTTGGCCACCTTGCTTTAGAGGCAGAGCATATATGAACACAGTACATCTAGAGCAGTGGCTCTCAACTTTTTTAGACAGAAGGTACTCCTCCAAAACTTCTCAAAATTTAGCAGCACCCTGCTTAAACTAATAAAAATATATTATAAATATTAAAGCATTATAAGATCTAATTAATAATATTATATTCACTCTACTGCCACTGCCACAGCATCCAGGTGGAACTGTGATGCCCACCTCCTGCAGAGCCAGATTGGGAAGCAGCTGTAGCAGGAGCATATGCTATCGTCATGGTCCTTCCTGATCTGCCTTTGCAGTATCTCCTAGAAACAGAGGCACTCAGGCTAGGTGGAACTCTCTCATGCACTTCTTTTCAGGAGGTATGTTGGAGCTGAACTGAAAAGCAGCTGCAGCAGAAAGGTGTATCTGCATCCATTAAATTACCGAAGCAGAATGATGGTCTGGGGGGCTGTGTGCATCTTGTGCCCATGCTCTGAGCAGCAGTTAGAGTGCTGCTGAGTGATTGCTGGGTGACTGTTGCCTGCCAAACCCCTGAGGGAGCAGAGCCAATCCAGGCCTAGCCAGTATAAAAGAAGACTCCACCAGTGGCCAGGGAGCAAATGAACAGGGGCAGAAAACCAGGCAAGCAATTTGCAAACAGTTCACAGGTCAGTTTGCTGCCCGCCTCTTTGAAGGGGAACCTTTAAGCCTAGTGAGAAATTAAACAGACTCAGATAAATGGCTGGAGGACAGCAATGCCAAAGCCACTGCTTGCACCTGTGAAGTATCTGTCCAGGCAGGACTGCTCACTGTCGAGATGTCTACCCAGGTCCTGACTTGGCACTATGCAGACTGCAACTTGTATGTTCCTTCCAGTGACAGCCAGATGAGTGATTGCCTGTGATATGAGTGGTGTCTCCTGGTGCTATCCCTCAGGGAGTAGGCAAGAGAGCTACAGGAGGAAGTGGCAAGGCTCAGAAGCATTCTCCACCATGAGGACTTCATTAATTCATTGCTGAAGAAGACCTCTAGAACCACGGAGAAAGCACTGCCAAAGGAGGCACTAGAGAAGGGACATGGATTCCCAGGAAGGTGGAAGCTTGTGACCTCTGGCAGCAAGCAGAAATCTTCATCTCCACCTGCAGCAGTTTGCCTAGAGAAGAGATATGGAGCCCTAGCAACAGAGAAGGAGCATGGTCCTTTGAAGGAGAACAGGCCAAGCTTCTCCAAGGTTGGTAGGATCAAGACCACTGTGCCACCAAAAAGAAATAGCAGGTGGTGGTGGCTGGAGACTCCCTTTTCAGGGGGACAGAAGCATCCATCTGCTGGCCTGACCTGTTGTCTCAGGAGGTCTGCTGCTTGCCTGGATCTGAGATGTCACAGAAGGATTACTGAGACACATCTGCCCTCTGACTACTACCACATGCTGCTCATCTATGTGGGCACCAATGACACTGCCAGGGGAGACCCTGAGCAGATAAAAATGACTACAGGGCTCTGGGTGCAAGGGTGAAGGGGACAGGTGCTCAGATGGTGTTCTCTTTGATCCTTCTGGTCCAGGAAAAGGGCCCAGGTAGGAGGCATTCTGCAGATCAATGCCTCGCTGCACAGGTGGTGTCATCAGCAGGGCTTTGGCTTCTTTGACCATGGAATGATGTTCCAAGAAGGACTGCTAGGAAGAGACAGGATCCACCTGACAAAGACAGGAACAGCATCTTCACAGACAGGTTCACTAACCAGTGAGGAGGGCTTTAAAATAGGTTCGCCAGGGGATGAAGACCAAAGCCCAGAGGTAAGTAGGGAGGTCAATAACTTGGAGCAAGAGCAAGCAGGAGGGGGTAACAAGGGAGGTGTTCTCATACTTCCTGAGAAAGCAGGGCAATTGATTAGTTACCTCAGATGCCTGTACACAAATGCACAGAGCCTGGGAAACAAGCAGGAAGAACTGGAAGACCTCACAGAGTCACAGAACTATGACGTGATTGGAATAACAGAGACTTTGTGGGATAGCTCACATGACTGGAGCACTGTCATGAATAGACACAAACTGTTCAGGAAGGACAGGCAGGGGAGAAGAGGAGGAAGAGTTGCTCTTCATGCAAGAGAGCCGTATGATTGCTCAGAGCTCCAGTATGAAACTGGAGACATGCCTATTGAAAACCTATGGTTTAGGATCAGAGGGGAGAGCAACAAAGGGGCGTTGTATTGGGGGTCTGCTATAGACCACCAGACCAGGAGGAAGTGGTACATGAGGCTTTCTTCAAACAGCTAGCAGAAGTTTCCCAATCACGGGCCCTGGTTTTCATGGGGAGGGGACTTCAATCACCCTGACATCTGGTGGGAGAGCAAGACAGCAGTGACCAGGCAATCCAGGAAGTTTTTAGAGAGTGTTAGGGACAACTTCCTTGTGCAAGGGCTGGAGCACCCAACTAGGGGCAGTGCTCTTCTTGACCTGCTGCTCACAAACAGGAAAGAATTGGTGGGGAACGTAGCAGTGGCTGGCAACTTGAGCAATAGTGACCACTAAATGATTGAGTTCAGGATCCTAAGGAAAGGAAGGATGGAGAGCAGCAGAGTACGGACCCTAGACTTCATATAAGCAGACATGGACTCACTCAGGGAACTCATGGGCATGATCCACTGGGAGGCCAGTCTAAGGAAGAAAAGAGTCCAAAGAGGTTGGCTGTCTTTAAAGAATCCTTACTGAGGGCACAGAAAGAAACCGTGTTGCTGTGCATGAAGACTAGCAACTATGGCAAGAGACCAGCTTGGCTTAACAGGTAACACTTCAGTAAGCTAAAACATAAAAAAGAAGCATATAAAAAGTGGAAACTCAGACAAACAACTAGGGAGGAGTATAAGAGCATTGCTTAGGCATGCAGGAATGCAATTAGAAAGGCCAAAGTGCATTGGAGTTGTAGCTAGCAAGGGATGTGAAAGTTAACAAGGGTTTCTACATGTATGTCAGCAACAAAAGGAGGTTCAGGCAAAGTGTGGGTCCTTTACTAAGTGGGGAAGGCAACCTAGAGACAAAGGATGCAGAAAAGGCTGAAGTACTTGCCTTTTTCACCTCAGCCTTCATAGGCAAGGTCAGCTCCCAGACTACTGTACCTGGCAGCAGTTTGGGGAGGAAGTGAGCAGCCAACAGTAGGGTTACCATATTTCCAGTACAAAAAAAAGAGGACACGAGAGGGCAGATGGGGGAGGAGGGGGTATATGATGGGGAGGGACAGTGATATGCCTGTACCCTGCTTCTGCCACTCACTCCCAGCACTGCTTGTGCCTCACACGCCAAGCCCACAGCCCGCTGCCCTCCCCAGCCCTGCCAGTGCCTGCCCCTCACTCCTGATCCACAGCCCCTGCCACCCAGCCCGGCCAGTGCCCCCTCATTCCCAACCCTCAGCCCCTGCCCCACCCCACTGGTGCCCATCTCACCTGACCCGCAGCCCCTTGCCCCCCAGTGCCCCTTACTCCTGAGCCACAGTCCCACCAGTGCCCCTCCCTCCCAACCCACAGCTCCTTGCCCCTCCAGCACTGCCAGTGCCTCTCACTCCTAACCTGCAGCCCCTGCCCTGCTAGCCCTGCTGTCCATGCAGCACATGCACACACACAAAATCTGTCTCTCTTACCCGGGAGTTTACCAGGGCCCAACCACATGACCCTGACAACCCCAAGCAGCCAGCCTGGGAAAGCAGAAGCAAAGCAAAAACCTGGACATTTGCCTGCATTTCAAAAACCCACCCAGACACGAGGACAGGGTCCTAAAAAGAGGACTTGTTCAGGAAAACCTGGACATATGGTAACCCTAAACAGTAGCAAAAGGACAGGTTAGGGCAGGGGTGAGCAAAATGGTGGATCTGGCTGACAGCCAGACTTTATTTCCCAACAGCCCCTGCCCACATCACTGTAGCCAGTTTCCATCAAGACCCCAGGAGCCGGGGAGCCATGACTTGCAGGGCCTCCACTCTTCCTCCATTTGAGGGGGTAGGTAGTCTCCCATGAGTTGATGTCAATGCTACATTTATTCAACTTGGCCTCAACTTGGCCTTGAGGATGTCCTTGAAGCACTTTATCCACCATCCTCTTGAGCATACATACCTTGACTGAGCTGGGAGAATAAAAAACTTTCTTCAGGAGTCTAGGGTTAGACATCCAGAGGATGTGGCCAGCCCAGCGAAGTTTATGTCAGAAGATTACTGCCTCATTGCTTGCAGTGTTTGCTTGTGAGAGGACACTAATGTAATGTGTCTGTCTACCTACTGGATTTAAAGGATCTTCCACAGGTAGTGTTGATGGTACTTTGCCAGTGACTTGAGGCATTTCCTTTATGTTGTCCACATCTCAGTCACATATTGTAAGGTGGGGATCATGACTGCCTGATCAACCATGAGCTCGGTTTCACATCTGATGTTGTGATATTCAAACACCTGTTTCATCAGGCATCCAAAGGCTTCACTTCCACATTTGTGGCGATGTTGGATTTCTTTGTCAATGTCAGCCTTCTGTAAGAGATGGCTTCCAACATTCTCCAGAGTCTCACTGTGTGTCTGAATTACCGGATCTAGAGACTGCTCACTAAAACTTTGTTGATGTTCCCATTTTCTTGTATGCTTCAGTAAAGATGTCGATGATTGCTGGAAGGTCTGCTTCCAAGAGCACACACTGCACTATAGCATCATCAGTGTACTGGAGCTCCATGACTAAGGTCAAGGTGATCTTGGTTTTGGGTTGGAGCTGGCTGATATTAAACAACCCACTATCCATTTAGTAGTGTAGCTCAACTTTGGCTGGAAGCTTGTTGGTGATCAGATGTAGCATTGTAGTAAGGAATATTGAGAAGAGTGCTGGAGCAATGGCTTAATTCCTGCCTTAACCTCAAAGAGATCTGTGACATACCCATTACTGAGAACCACCACTCATGTACCATCATGAAGCAGGCAAAGAATGATGATGAATTTCAGTAGGTATCCATACTTCAGAAGGATCCTCCACAGCAGTTCTCGGTTCACAGAGTTGAAGTCTTTCCTACGGTCAAAGAAAGCCATGTAGAAAGGCTTAATTTTGTTCCTGGAATTTCTCCTGCAGCTTGCAAGCTGTGAAGATCATGTCAATTGTGCCTTTTGATACCCTAAACCCACACGGAGATTCCAGGAGCAGCTCTTCAGCAAGTGGAAACAGAAGGTTCAGGAGGGTTCTCACAATGATCTTTCCTGTGGTGGACAGCAAGGTAATGCCTCTGTAATTTCCACAGTTGGACTTGTATCTTCTTGAAGACTGTCACAATCATGGCATCCCTGACGTCATCTGGGATTTCTTCCTCATTCCTTAAGATGAGCGCATGGAGCTATGACGAGAGCACCTCTCCCCCCACTTGAAGATTTCGATAGAGATTTCCATCAGCTCCAGATGCCTTGTCGTTCTTTATCTGTTTGATGGTTTTCCTCACCTCATCAAGGGTTGGAGAGATTCCAAGATAATTTCTGACTGGGTGTTGCAGAATGGAGTTAAAAAACACTCTCATCAACAAAAGCCTTGATTGAAAAAGTCTTCAAAATGCTTTTTCCAATGGGCATTGATGGTTCAGCTTTCCTCAATCAGATACCCTCCATCCTTAGGTCCCTGCATGCTCAGACCATAGATGGCTTTGGTGGCATTGAAAAAAACATGTATATCATGGATGTCAGCAAGCTGTTGAATCTCATTTGTCTTGTCTTCCCACCATCTGTTCTTCATATTGTGGGTCCACCTTCAGACCTCTACCTTGGCTTATCGTTGATTCAGTTTCTTTTACTTGGAGTTGATGTTCTGCTGTTAAGCACAAAAAGGCCTTGTGCTTACAGTTGATCAACACTTGGATCTCCCAGTCATTCTCATCAAACCAGTCTTGATGTTTCCTGATAAAGAATCCAAGCGTCTCCTCACAGGTGCTGATGATGATGGACTTGAAGGCTTCCCAAGTGCTGCCAATATTCTCCCATTGTTGTTGATTAGAATTTGCCAGTTTTTTGTTGGGACATTGGTGGAAGAGGTCTCACTTGATTGAGCCCTTTGACATTGATCTTCCGTTGGCACTGCTTCTGCTGTAGCCATCATTCAGGAGCCAGTTTAAATGACATAACCAAGTGGATAAGTTGGTCATTGGTGCAGTAGCTCCTAACATAGCTTGGGTGACATGGACATCTTTGTGAACCCACACACGAACAATGATGTAATCAATCAAGTGGCAATGACCGAATCATGGGTGTTGCCATGATGTCTTGTGATTATTTTTCTGGTGGAACAGGTTGTTGGTGATGGTGAGTCCATGTTCTGCACATTTGGTCAAAAGAAGGATGCCATTGGAACTGACTTTTCCCACACCTTCCTTGCCAATGGTTCCATTCCAGATGTTGGAGTTCCTTCTGACACAGGCATTGAAATCACTAAGAATAGGTCTGTCTCCCTCCTCAATGCCAGAAAGAACTTGGTCACAGTTCGCATTGAATTCCTGCTTGGTTTCATTGATGGTGTCATGAGTAGGAGCATATGCACTGATAACAGTGGTATGCTGGCTTCCTGCCAGTTTAAGACGGTGAGTTACAAGGTGCTCATTCAGTCCAATATGGAATTCATTGAGCTGAGTTTATTCTTGATGGCAAAACCAACTCCACGAAGCCAACATTCCCCTTCCTGTTTACCATTCCAGAATAAGGTATAATCACCTCTTTGTTCTTTGAGGTACCCATCTCCTACTCACCAAGTCTCACTCAGACAAGCAATGTCAATGTTGTGTCACCCGAGTTCTCAAGCCATGATTCCAGTGGGGCACTCTGAGCATTCTTAGGATTGTCCATGAGGGTCCTAATGTTCCAGTTCCCAAAACCAATTGTGCATTTTTGTTGATTTTGACTTAGCTATCCAATCAGAAAGAAGGTAGCCAGACTATGTTTAGGGCACCTTTTCTAGCCCCTTCCCCATGTGTGGTGAGCAGAGCAGATCCTAAAAAGGGCTGCTCAGTCATAGTTACAGCTGCCAAAGCACACGCCTGGCTCCAAGTGCTAAACAACCTTCTTGTAACAGCTACCTTCATGCCAGTTCCTTAACTGTGAATCATTTCTTTGATTTAAATGCTCTTTCAGGAAGGAAACATTTAGCCAAACTAGTATAATCACTGCCTTCCAGAACCCAGTGCCTGAGTATTTTTCTAAAATTAACATTTTAGGGTTTTACTCTCTTTACTTTTAAGTTTAGGACCTTTTAAATTCTCCTCCTCATTGTATTAAGCCCTTTCTTGTTCTAAAAGGTCAACAGAACAGTGTCATTTTTAGATACCCTATCACTCTCCCGCTCCCAGTATCAGGTTCACTTAATTATTCTGTGGTTACTATTAATTACCGAAGCCACTAGCTGAACTTCTTTTAAAAGAGCATATTGGAGCTGAAATGTAAAATAGCCTGTGTTCAAATTCAATAGAGTGAGCACTCCAAAGAGCAATCAACATTTCTCCAAGCTTGGTCCTACTGGTCCTTCTACATGTGTAGTCCCCACAGCTACCACGATTAGAATTTCATGCCCCTTTGGCCTACCTCCAACTGCCTTTTCTCGTTTCAGAAAGCAGCAGCACAGCCTGTTGCAGTCCTCTCCTCTCAATTTTTATCTTGCTAGATCCTGTTGAGTCCTCTGGACACAAACACTACCTTCCTCAGTTCTTCAGCTTACTATACAACAGTCCAGGCAGTATCAAGAGGTTGAAAAGGAAAACCTGGCAGACATTTGTCATGTGATTAACTTGTTAACCATGGAATATGTCATAACATGCCACATGTTCATCCCGTTTATGGAGTGATAAAATGTCAAACCAGTCACAGAGATACTGCAAAACACCTTTTGTGGCTGGTCTGTATTGCGCTGTAATTTGAACATATGGCATGCAGACCATCTTTGAGCTGCACAGTTTAGATGCCCCTCTGTGCAAGCTGGGGGAGGAGGGGCACCTGATCAGCTCACTTTGCTCCTGCCCCCAACCCCCTCAGTAACATTTCAAGTCATATGTGCAGCCCAATGCCAGATTTACCAGTCTGTGGAGCAGACAGTTGACAATGGGGTCCATGCAGCTGCATGCAAGCTGTGGTTCAGGGAGTTCAACATCCACAGCTCTCTGCGCACATGCTGCCAGCTGCACACTCCAGCAGACACCTAATGCAATCCGAGGAATTTTACCCCAGATCCCAACAATCACACACCCTGCCGCAAAAGACTCTGAATGCCTGACATGGTAAGACACACAACTACTGGGATCAGGGATAAAATTTCTCATTGAAAACATGATTAAACTAAGTTTTGCAGGGGCTTAAGAACATTCCTGTGCTTTGACTATCGTGTAAAAAGATAGAAGCCCAATTGCTCAGAGATGTCATCCCAATGCCTTTTCACCATTACTTATTCTTGGTGTGCTGTATGGGGGACTAGGTAAAAACATATCTGCCTCTAAAACACAGATGGCCAACTGGCAGCACAGACACAGTTTGCAGAAACCTGGTCCTGGCACAGCTCCCCATAGGCTGGAAGGTGCATCCACGCTGTAGCCAAGGAGTGGGGGGCTAGAAGTGTCAGAAGCAGCGTGGGCACACATCCCAGTTGCCTGGTCCACAATATGGGTGCAGGGAAAAATCCCTGTCACTGAGGGACTGCCAAAGCTACTCAGGTCACACTGGACTGGAGACAGATTGGTTCAGCTCACTGCTTGTAAAAGGTTGCCAGCCCCTATTCTAAACCAGGAAACTTAAAAAAAACTCTTGATATGTTGGAACTTCAGGCAATCCCAGAGACTGCACAGTTGTCATCCATCTCACTGAAACACCCAGAAGTCCGACTTGCAGACCAAGATCCCACTGTGCTAGGTTCTCTAACAATCTCTGATCCCAAGGGTGATGTTTCCTTTATCTCTTGGAGTGCTCCAAACATCCCACCACTAAGAGCATCCCTTCAAATACTGCTTCATCCCCATGCAAAGGCAAAAGTGACGAACTATGTCCTTCCTGAATTTCTAGAAACCTCATCGGTCCAATGGCTCAGCATCAAAACAAGAAAATAAAAAAAGCTTTTGGTATCTCCATCATGTCAACAACTGGAACATACTCATGGACTCTCCAGGCTTTGGTACCAAAGAAAACCCCAGCACTTACATGGGAATGCTCAGAAGAGAAGTCCCAACCTCTTCAGCCAGCAAACTTTGCCTGTTTGTCTTAAGCTGATGATCATCCTGAATCTTGGGTGGCTTTGGAAAACATTTCTTCATATTTAGTTGCTGACTTCTTTATAAACCAATCAGCAGTTAAATAAGCATTTGAATGACCTGTGCTCTGTAGTGCTAACCCCATCCAGCTAACATGAATGTTTCATGAATTCTGAACTCAAAGAACTTGGCAAGTCAATACTTATGCCGTTATTAGCCTCCCTTTTTATCATTCTAGGTAAATGTCTATAATTCAGTAAAAAAGCAAACTTCAGACAAGATACAAGTACTTTTTTTGTTTACTTTCATCAAGCATCACCCACCATACACACTCATGGTTCACAGTTAAGCAGTGTATGCTGCTAACCCCCAGAAACTAACACACTACAGCACAAGGGCAACTCAGTAAGGTCTGCTTCACAGCTAGTTCAGGCACTCCTGGACCAAAATATTATCTATATAGTGTTCCAGAGGGCAGCTCGCAATTTTACTGGAATTTCAACTGGTTTCCACTAAAGAGGAAAAATGTCTATTTATAAACCCTGTTAGCTGAGACACAGTAACATTGTCACCAACATAAAGGTAGTCTGCAGTTCAAACCAACCTATTAACTCAGGTAAGAACTGCAAACTGCCTTCAGGTCCCTGAGATTTCACCTTATGAAGTAGGTTGCCAAGAACATGCCTCTTCTAGCAGATTCATCCTAATAAAGCAGGAAGAACATGGAAGGTAGGTACAACACAAAGTATGGAAAACAAAGACATGGACAAGTCAGATCATGTTTTGCCTCTAACCCTGACAATCACTCTGAAAGCAGCAGCTTGTTTTGAAATCAAAGCTTTTTTTTGCATTAAGAGCCTGATTAACTATCCCTAGCAAGAGGAATGTTTACAGATGGATCTTCAATAATTCTGCTTGTGGGTTTTGGATTAGCTTTACAATAACTCTGTATTCAACATCACTGGCCAGCACTCAAGTGCAAATTACAGGTCAAATGATTTGGTACATAACTAACTGTCCTATGCTCACTTTTGCAGGAAAGGGTACTGTTTACCTGATCGTTAACTCTCAACTGGGCAAAACAAAAGGGATCGATTTATTTTCAGTTCATCTAGATCAGAAGTGTCAAATTCACTTGGGGCCCTGGGATGGGCTCCTCCCAGGCCAGATCCAGCCTGGGGCATGGGGGTAACTACTGTGGCTAATGCAGTCAAAAAGCCTCAAATTCCACAGCAGGTTACACTACCCACCCCCCACCAACTCCCAGTGTAATACATAGAAAGGCTCCGCAGGCCAGATCTAGCCTTTAGGCATATGTTTGATACCCCAATCTTAGAACAATGCCTTATTTTCCCCATCAGAGGCATTTTCCCCTTTCTGGCAAAAAAACCCCTAAAACCCAACAGATCTGATTTATCAGTAATGTTACAGGAGTGTGTACATTTACTTACTTTGAACTCTGAGCTCAAGAAGATTTGTACTATGGCCAATTTAGATCCATGCTTTCTCACTCAAAGAGCACAGATTGCAAAGCTGTTAACTTCCTGGTATATAAAGAACCAGGGAAGCAGAAGTAATCCAATAGCTACAGAATTTGCTGGCTTTAAAGATATGTTAAAGCTGCAATCCATAGGTTTTACATCAATGCATGCAGACAGAAAGGTTGGGGCATTCCTATTCCATAGATTCTACATAGCTAGAATAAATTTAATTCAAGCTTTAAGCAGTCACTCACCTGGAATTCAAGTGAAGATAAAAACTCTCACCACAATGAATGGTTTTGGAGGGTGTAAAACATCACACTGTGCATGACTCAATTTTATCCTTCATTTCTCCCTAGTCCAGGGGCGGATAATTATTTCGGGCAGAAGGCCGCTTACCAAGTTTAGGCAAACTGTTGAGGGCCACATGGGTAGCTCTGCCCCTTGATAGATGCCCCACCCACTGGTTGTTGCCATCTTGTGATCAGAAGTCCTGCACACTAACCCCTGACCTTTGTCACCACCTTTCCCTTAACCTGAAAATACTCCTTTCACCAAGGAGTTTTGCTATCTCAGAACCAGAAAAACACCAAATTATATTTCATAGATTTCATAGACATTAGGGCTGGAAGGGACCTCGGGAGATCATCGAGTCCAGCCCCCTGCCCAAAGGGCAGGAAGTCAGCTGGGGTCAGAGGATCCCAGCAAGATAAGCATCCAATTTACTCTTGAAGGTGTTCAATGTAGGTGCTTGAACCACCTCCGCTGGCAGACTGTTCCAGACCTTGGGGGCTCGGACAGTAAAGAAATTCTTCCTTATGTCCAGCCTGAAACAGTCTTGCAGGAGTTTATGACCGTTCGACCTAGTCATCCCTTAGGGCGCTCTGGTGAACAAACGTTCCCCCACATCCTGGTGGTCACCCTTGAAAAACTTATAGGTGGCCATCAGATCACCCCTGAGCCTACGCTTTTCCAGGCTAAAGAGTCCCATGGCTCTCAGCCTGTCATCGTAAGATCTGTTTTCCTGACCTCTGATCATGCGCGTGGCTGTCCTCTGGACTCTTTCAAGCTTCTCCACGTCCTTTTTGAATTGTGGAGCCCAAAACTGGACGCAGTACTCCAGCTGCGGCCTCACCAAGTCCGAGTACAAGGGGAGAATGACATCCCGGGATTTGCTCGAGAAGCATCTATGGATGCAAGCCAGCGTTTTGGTCGCTTTATTAGCCGCAACATCGCACTGCAGGCTCATGTTCATCTTGTGGTCAATGATGACCCCCAAGTCTCTTTCTTCTGTAGTGCTAACCAACGTACCACTGCCAAGCCTATAAGGGTGCTGCAGGTTTTTCCTCCCAAGGTGGAGAACCTTGCATTTTTCGGTGTTAAACACCATCAGGTTCTCATCTGCCCATTTGCTGAGCTTGTCCAGGTCAGCCTGGATCACCCGCCTATCTTCTGGCGTGGATGCTTTGCCCCAAAGTTTGGTGTCATCGGCAAACTTGGCCAGTCCACTCCTGACTTCAATGTCCACATCGTTAATGAAGATGTTGAACAGCATGGATCCCAGGACAGAGCCTTGAGGGACCCCACTGGTCACAGGGCACCACGATGAGTGACTGCCATCAATTACAACCCTCTGGGTCCGACCACGGAGCCAATTTCCCAGCCAGTGGATCATGGTGGAGCCAAGGCCACAACTGGGCAGTTTGGCCAAGAGGTGATCATGGGATACCAGATCAAAAGCTTTTTTGTAGTCAAGATATATGACATCAATCTCTTCTCCCTCGTCCAGATGATAGGTCACCTGGTCGTAGAAGTTAATGAGATTGGTCAAACAAGACCTACCCGCAACAAACCCGTGCTGGCTATCCCTTAGCATGTTAGCCTGGGCCAGTCCATCAAGGATGGCCTCCTTAATAAACTTTTCTAAGATCTTCCCCAGGATAGAAGTCAGGCTAACGGGCCTGTAGTTAGCTGGATCCATTCTCCTCCCTTTCTTGAAGATCGGCACCACATTGGCCTTCTTCCAGTCTTCGGGCACTACACCAGAGCGCCAGGAGTTTTCAAAGATCCGTGCCAGGGGCTGGGCTATGACGCTCGCCAGCTCCTTGAGTACCCTGGGGTGCAGATTGTCAGGGCCAGCTGACTTGAAGGTATCCAGCTTCTCAAGGTGTTCCTTCACGAGGTCAGCATTTATGGAGGGCAGGGGATCCCCATCACCCAGATTTCCCTGTCCCATAGCAGGCATGGGCATCCCGTGGGACTGATGAAAGACTGACGCAAAGTACCTATTTAATAGGTTGGCTTTTTCCTGGGCGTCAGTTGCCAGTTGCCCCATCTGGTTTAGCAGGGGTCCAACGTTGCCCTTGCTTTTCCTCCGGCTCCCCACATATCTGAAAAAGGACTTTTTGTTGTCCTTGATGCCTAAAGCTAGTTGGAGTTCAGTTGCAGCCTTGGCTTTCCTGGTTTGCTCCCTGCAGGACCGGACCAGCGCGGAGTAATCCTCCTTGGAGGTGAATCCCATCCTCCATCCTTTGTAGGCTTTCCTTTTAAGCCACAGGAGGTCCGCTAGGTCCCTGGAGAGCCAGGAGGGCTGCTGTGCCTTCTTGCTGCCTTTCTTCCGTGTTGGAATAGATTTAGCTTGTGCATTGAGGATCGCTTCCTTGAGGAGCAACCACTCTTCTTGAACTCCCATCACCCTGGGGTCATGGTCCCTGAGGGCCTGACCGACTAGCCTCTTGAGCTTGTCAAAGTCAGCTTTTCTGAAGTCAAGGACTTCTGTGTTGCTGACTGACTTGCCAGCTTTACGGTGGATGGTGAAGGTGATCAGCTCGTGGTCGCTGTCACCCAGCTTCCCATCGATCATTAGGTCGCCGATTAGGTCGTCCCCCATAGCCAGTACCAGGTCAAGCAGCGCTTTGCCTCTCGTTGGCCCATAGACTTCTTGAGTCAGGTAGAGGTTATCCACGCACGAGAGAAAGCTTTGCGACCGCTCGGATTTTGCTGAGTGATCTTCCCACGAGATCAATGATAATTGAAGTCACCCATGACAACCAAGGTCCTGGAGCAAGCGGCCTCAGTCAGTTCCCGGGCGAACTCCTGGTCAAGCTCAGGACTTTGAGCAGGAGGTCTGTAGTAGACTTCCACCATTGTGTCCCCTGTGCCGTATTCCCCACGAATTTTTACCCAGAGGGTCTCTAGCTGTCCATGCTGGTCACCAACATCAGCTTGCAGGGACATGTATCTTTCCTTCACACAGAGAGCTACACCCCCGCCCCTTTTGTCAACACGATCCCTCCTGTACAGGGTATAGCCCTCTATACCCGTGGTCCAGTCATGGGTGGAGTCCCACCAGGTCTCTGTTATCCCAATGACATTGTATTTCTTTGCACTGAGCAGGAGGACGAGCTCGTCCTGCTTGTTGCCCAGGCTCCTGGCATTAGTGTACAGGCAGGCAAGTGTGCCCTTGGGGGCTCTTGCCTTGCCCTGCCCACAGATTGTGCCAGGGCTGGGGCAGGGGTGGGCTCCCTTAAGTGCCTTGGTCCGCTGGCTTTGCAAGGGTTGCTCAGCAGGCCAGCAGTGGCAGTAGTCCCCTCATCCCCCAGCGGGCTGAGTTTAAAGCCTGGTGGAGCAGGTCAGCCAGCCTGGCTGAGAAGAGCCTCCTCCCCAGGGGAGAGAGGTGGAGGCCATCTCTTCCCAGCAGCTCGCTGCCTCCCTCACCAAAGAGCGGGCTGTGGTCATGGAAGCCAAAGCCTTCCTGATGACACCAGCTCCGCAGTCTTTGGTTCACTGCGTGGATCCTCCTCTCCCTCCTCAGCCCATAGCCCGAGACTGGGAGGATTGACGAAAACACCACCTGAGCTCCCAGACCCCTAAGCCCCGCTCCCAACTCCCTGTAGCGCCTCATGACCTGGCTGGGGGTGCTCCGAGCCGTGTCATTGGTGCCCATGTGAATAAGAAGCATGGGATAGTGGTCTGTGGGCCGGAGGAGCTGCGGGATCCTCTCCGCAATGTCTCGGATGCGGGCCCCCGGGAAGCAGCAGACTTCCTGGGCTAAGGGGTCGGGGCGGCAGATTGCCCCCTCAGTGCCCCGCAGGATGGAGTCTCCCACAGCAAACACCTTTCGCTTTGTCTTGGGGAGAGCGGGGCCAGTAGCTGCGGTCGAGCCTGGGTTGCCTGCGGGAGCCGGCAACTGAGCAGTCTCTGCTGGGGCTGCAAGAGGTGCGAACCTGTTGCTAAGCTCCGGCGAGGGAGGGCCCTTGGCGCAGCAGGCCTTCGGGCCCTTGACCACCTTGGTCCATGCACCTGACTGGGCAGAGCGGGAGGTCCTAGAGCCCTCCTTAGTCGTGGAGGGAGACGGAGCTCTGCCCTGTGGCTCCCGGCGGAGAAGGGCCTGGCAGTAGGAGTCTATCTCCTGCTCGCAGTCCCTGATAGCACGCAGTCTCTGGACTGAGGCCTGGAGCTCCTCCAGCTGGTACGCCAGAGACCCCAGTAGGGAGCAGACCCCACAAGGGGAGGTGGCCATGCTCCCGGGCCCCAGAGCCTGAAAAAGGGACAGGCAGCCCCCGCAGCCAAGAGCCAGGGGCTCCGTCTGCGTGGAGCCCGGGACCATGGGCTCCGTCTGGGCGGCCGTCTCTGAGGTGCCCGATGGGGGGGCCGCAGAGCCCGAGGGGACCCTCGGGGTGCGGCGCGTGCCCATTCATGTCATGCCTCTGGTAGGCTGGCTACGGCTGGGGCTGGCTATGGCTGGGGGGGGGGTCGCAGGCAGGGTCTCGTGCCCTCCACCATGCGAACTCCGCGCTAACTCGAGCGCCTGTTTGCGCAGCCTGTTCGCGTGGCTCCCTGGGGGCCTGGGCCAAGTAGGGGCCTGGGCAGGGGCTTGACCCAGCCGGCACCAGGCAGCAGCCTCCTCCCAGCAAGTGAGGAGTTAACCCCTTCCCACTACGAGCCCACTTACCTCCGGCTGTGCTGGGGGTCGGCAGGGGGCTCGGCGGCTGCTGAGGGGGTGTCTGGGGGGCTTCGGGGGAGCGGGGGCACAGCGGGCTTCACCCGTGCGTCTCTCACCGCTCCGGAGCCTACCTGAGTGTGGGTTTTTTTTGTTTGTTTGTTTGTTTTTCCTTTCCCTGGCAACTTCTGTGGATGCATCTGGGGCTCAAGGATTGGATTCTAAAGTCACTTTGAGACCCATCAATGAACTGTGGTAGAAATCATCCTCGAACTGAGGGGTTGCTGATGATTATACAGAAGACTTGTCACTCAAGTCCAATCCACAATACATTTTGGTATTTGAAAGAGTTCATTTTTACAAGAACAAAAACAGTTGTGCTCAAAGGAGAAACTGCGCGCAAATGTAAGAAGGCCTTTTAAGGATGGCTGTTGAGACAGTTCAAAAACTGAACAAACTTTTGACAACAGCAGCAACATTAATGAGCAGGAAGCATTATCAAGAATGATCCCTGAGAAATGTTTCAAAATTTACCTCTTTACCTCCAAAAATCATTTAAAATAATTTTACCATTTTTTGATTTTGTCAGAAAACAAGACACAAGCAGGCAAAGAGCAGGTTTTAATGTCAATATACACAGATCACTCTTCTAGGTTTGCAAACAGAGTTTTGAGGTCCCATTTCTACTAATCAGACACAACATGCATCAGTTAATGCATTATAAAGAAGCATCAGCCTATCCTGCACATGAACGTGGAAATGCCTTCCATGAAGGAAGCAAGAGTCTGTTTAAATGCGAAATGCAAAGGCTCTCGTTTTCGTACTTTTCAACCATTCAAACTTAAGAAAAACATTTTCATATTAGATTTAGAAAAAAGAAAGTTGGCACAGGGACTGGAAGTATAGAGCTGGAAGAGCAAGCAGACTGAATGAAAAGCACATGCTTTCAAAACTCAACTGCCAACACAAATCAATGCTTTGTAACAAAGACCATTTGTGTTCAGCTTCAAGATCTTCCCAAACGTCATGGAGGAGGGCATGCAGGTTAAAGACAGATAAGTAAATGCACAATATTTATCCCTTGCTGCAAAGTATTTTGTAACAAGAAACAAAAATAGCAGCCTGGGACCATCAAAGAATCGCCACAGGTGGGTCAGTGTAAATCCCTGAATAACTGACTGGCCTCAAACTTGTATCACAGGCAAGAAAAGCCACAACAAACAGACCCCTGAACCATGTTTTATTCAATCTGAATTCAAGCCACAAACATCACTAACTATGCAATAAATCCACAGATACCCAAGTCTGGTCTTTACACTACAATGTTTACCTGACATACTTGTGATGGCTAGTTGAGTGAAAAGATCACATCTCGTACTGGTGAAGCTATACTGGCAAAACCCCAGACCTAGACACAGCTGTCCAGACAAAAGAACGCTTTTCCTGGGTTAATTCATGCTGTCCAGGGAGATGGGGTGGCTAAGCCAGCAGAAAACCTCTTCTGCAGGCATCCACCACATTTCCGCTAAGGAGTTCTGACGGTACAACTCCAACAGAAGCAGCAGCAGCTCTATCTCTGTAATGTAAACCAGGCCTATAAAATCCAGGGAGTAAAAGAAGTATTTGTTTGTGAAGAATTTTTTTTATGAAAACTGATGACTGTGCAATGTCCGAATTGCAGGACACACTGCATAGCCACAGAACATTTTCACTGCAAACTGATTTGTGCCTCTCTCAGAGGCCAATTCTTGTTATATATTATGTGCAGTAAAAATCTGTGTTAACCGGCATTCTACTAGCCAGAACACTATTAACTAGAATTTCCGGACAGCCAGCAAGCCGTTGCCACCACCTGCCACCCTGTGCTGCTGCTGCTCTGCATGCAGCTGCCACCACCCCAGCCCATGTGCAGCCACAACCACCCTCTCCACCCCCCACTCCACAGGGGTTTTCAGAAAGGTTGAAAACCCCTGCCTCAGATAACCGAATTTGTTAGGTAAACGGTGCCCCCCATTCCCCACTCATGCCAGATAACAGAGCTTTTACTGTACTAACACGTGATGGGCACACCTATTTTAACTGTGTTCATTAACAGCAGCTATAAGCTTATCAGAAGACTATATTATGATATATACTGTACTTCTTTAGCTTGATTATTCCAAACATTTTCTGTAGCTTGGAATTCACAGCCAATCATGTGGTGTTTTCAACTTATTTGGCTGCACAATTCAATGATCAAAATCCACAGATACAGGAATGGCATAAAATATATGGAGTAGTACAGTAAAAGAAAACCCTAAGCACTTAAGACTAGAAAAGTTTTTTAAAAATGTATAAAAATCCCAACTACGTAATCTGAAACATGAAGTGAAATATCACTTTGTGTACTGAACTGACTGTCAAAGACCTGCCTTCCCAGAAAGCCCTTCGCAATGTAGATGAATGAGTGCACAAACAAGTTAACATGAGGTAAGTTGCTAATTAATAGTGCACCAGCTATTCTATGGTAATTATCTATATTAACTGCCCTGAGCAAGCAAACAGAGGTAGCAAACAGGGAAAGCAGTTCGCAAGCACTTTGCTGGGAGCAAGAGAAGGAAGGGGAAGACGAAGAGAAGCCAGGCACCAGATACTATCCTGAGAAGGTAGGCGAGCCAAAGCTGCTTGTGTGTTTGGCCTCCTGAGTGTTTATTTGGTGGGCTCAGCGTGTTTTCTGCCTCTGTTCTGAGAAGCTGGAAGTGTTGGTAGCTGAATGATTGCTGATTGTGCCTGACAAAAGCCCTAACAACAAGGTGGAACCAGTCCAGGCACAACAGGGTATAAAAGGAGACCCCCTGAGTTTAGGGTGGCACCTGCAGACACTGACGGCAGCCTCAGTAGCAGGGGCAGAGCTGGTGAACACCCACAGACACCACCAGCAGCACTGGTGGGAGGGGTAGAACTGGCAAGCACCCACAGGTGCCAGTGGCAGCAGTGACCCTGTCAGGGGGGGCACTTGGAGCCCCCCCCCCCCCCATACTCCCACCTACATGTCACCTATTCCCTGAGTGACCAGGGAACAAGACAACAGGGTAAGTAGTTTGCAAGCAGTTCACAGCTCATCCGCCTCTTTGAAGGGGAGCCTTTAAGCTTGGTGAGAGGCAGCAGGGGAAAAAGGAACATTTGGGGACCTGTCTCTGAAGAAACCTTACTCGGGCACAGGAACAAACCATGCTAACGTGCAGGAAATCTAGCAACTATGGCAGAATACCAGCTTGGCTCAGCAGGACCCTCTTCAGTAGGATAAAACACAAAAAGGAATCTTATAAGAAGTGGAAACTTGGACAAACAACTAGAAAGGGATATAAGAGTATTGCCAGGGCATGCAGGGGTGAAGTCAGGAAGGCCAAAGTGCAATTGGAGTTGCAGCTAGCAAGGGATGTGAAGGGTAACACAAAAAGTTTCCATATGTATGTCAGCAACAAGAGTAGGTTCAAGGAAAGTGTGGCTCCTTTACTAAATGGGGGAAGACACAGAAAACACTGAAGTACTCAATGCCTTTTTGACCTCAGTCTTCACAAACACGGTCAGCTTCCAGACCACTAAACCTGGCAGCATAGTTTGGGGAGGAGGTGAGCAGCCAACAGTGGCAAATGAACAGGTTAGGAAATACTTAGTAAAGCCAGATCTGTAGAAGTCCATGAGACAAGATGGGATGCATCTGAGAGTGCTGAGGGAGTTGGCCAATGCGATTGCAGAGCTGCTGGCCATCATCTTTGAAAACTTATGGTGATCAGGAGAGGTCCCGGACTAATGGAAAAGGGCAAATAATAGTGCCCATCTTTAAGATAGGGAAGGAGGATCCAGAGAACTATACATCAACCAGCCTCACCTCAGTCCCCAAAAAAATCATGGAGCGGGTCCTCAAATAATCCATTTCTAAGCACTTGGAGGAGAAGATTATTAGAAACAGTCAGCATGGACTCACCAACCACAAGTCATGCCTGGCCAACCTGATTGCCTTCTATGAGGAGACGACTGGCTCTGTGGATGCAGGGAGATCAGTGGAAGTGATATACCATGACATTAGCAAGGCTTTTGATACGGTCTCCCACAATATTCTCATAAGCAAGCTAGCTAAAAAAGTATGGATTGGATGTATGGACTGTAAGGTGGATACAAAACTGGCTGAATCATTAGTCTCAGAGCATAGTAGTCAACAGCTCAATGTCAAGTTGGCAGCCTGTGGCAGTGCACCTTTGGTGCCTGCCACTTTAAGGGCAGAAAACAGGGAGCAGCCAGGTGCCTGATGAGGGCAGCCATTTTGGACCCAGGGATGTAAGCTGGGTTGCAGTTTGCAGCAGGAGGAAGGAGGAAACATCAGGCTGAGAGGCTGCTCTGGCCGTAGTCAGTAGGTAAGGACAGGGGCTATGTGGTGGAGGTGACCCCTTGTCCTGGGTAAGACATAAAACTGCACCCTGCTGGGGAAGGGTGGCCTGGTGCAGGAGCCTAGTGGTGTAGGAGCCCCCAGGAAATGCCAGGCTAGTTACCTCCCTGATGAAAGGCGGGTTGGGGTGCCTTATAACCCCAGCCCCACATCCCGGGTGGTGTTCTAACAAGTAGGAGGAGCCTAGGCTTGTTAAGGAGCCCTGAGGCAGAGCTCAGGCTGGAAGAGGGACCTGGAGCCAGGCCCAGGTGGCAGGGTAAAGCCTGGGGGTGACTACTAGAGCAGCCCTGTGAGTATGGGTGAGTGAGGAGGCCCAGTGGCCCGGCGAGGGGCCAGGAGCAAAGTACGCCAGCAGTTGTAGAATCATTCAGTCAATGCCCAGGTGAGGGTAGCGGGAGACACCCAACAGACTGTGCCAGGGCTGACCAAGGCGTGGAGAGCTAAGCCCAAACCTGGGTGAGGTCAGGTGGTATGAGTATGGCCCTGAGAGAGGGCAATATGAAAGAGGCTGGGTGACAGCCATCAGAGTAAGTGCGACCCTCGGTGAGAGAGGGGTGGCATGTGAGTTGCCCTCTGGGGCTGTAGAGAAGAGCTACAACTGTATGCCCAGTTTGCTCCGGCCACAGCCTGGAGAAGTAACACACACAGACCAACATCTGCAAGGCATGGGACCCATGGAGGGGAGGTTGGAGCAGGTATTAAGGCCCTTGTCAGCACAGCAAGTAATGGGTAGCCTCCTGTCATGGTAACAACTCTTATAATTTTCCATCAAGGCGTGGCAGGTGAGTAAAGCGGGTGGTTACCCCAGGAGCAGGGCAGCCGGCGGAGACCTAACGAGGAGGCCACCCTGTTACTCAACCAGTATCAAGTCAAGTATCCCAGAGGTCAGTCCCAGGGCCTTTTTATTCAATATCTTCACTGTTGACCTGGAAGACGGGATGGAATGCACCCTCAGCAACTTTACAAATGACACCAAGCTGGAGACGGGGAAGTAGTAGATACGCTGGAGGACACGGCTAGGATTCAGAGACCACGACAAATTGGAGGACTGAACCAAAATAAATCTCATGAGGTTCAATAAAGAGAAGTGGAAAGTCCTGCACTTAGGGTGAAACAAACCCATGCACCAGTACAGGCTGGGGACCTCTCTCAGAGCAACAGCTCTGCAAAAAAGGACGTGGGGGTTACAGTGAACAATAAGCTGTATGAGCCAACAGTGTGCCCTTGTTGCAAAGAATGCTAATGGCATATTGGGCTTCATTGGTAGGAGCATTGCCAGCAGATCAAAGGAAGTGAATATTCCTTTGTATTCAGCACTGGTGAGGCCATACCTGGAATACTGTGTCCAGTTTTGGGCCCCCATTACAGAAAGCATGTAGACAAATTGGAGAGAGTCCAGCGGAAGACAACAAAAATGGTTAGGGGCCTGGGGCACATGACTTCTGAGGAGAGGCTGAGGGAACTAACTGAGCTTATTTATAGAAGTGTACCAATCAGTCAAATATCAGATAGGCACCGATATAAAGAATTTTTTTTTGCCTGATGCAGCCGGTAAATGGCCCATGCATGCATGCAGCCGCAGTGTGAACGGGACCAGGAGCGTAGCCCAGCTTGGAGAGCTGTATCCAGCTGGAAAGTCTGTTGTGGTGGAAGGGGAATGCAAGGGGCATGGGGGAGAAGCAGATCAAAGCCCCTGCAATGAAGGAAGTAATGGGGATGGGGATGGGGCTACCCAGCCAGGGCAGAGGACAGAGCCACAGCTCAGCTGGGAGGTGTGGGGAAGGGGCAGGTAACACAGCTTCCACCACTGCATGCACCCCAGGAAGCATGGGGGTGTTCCTAGATCTGCACAGGGTGGGTCAGCTGCTGCTGAAGACTGGGGCTGGGGCTGTGCTCAGGGCAGGCAGCAGCAGCACTAGGAGGGGGGTTACTGGGGGTGGGGCTGCAGCCACCCCAAAATTCACTTTAGCCTCTGCAACCCCCCCTCCCAGCACTGTTGCAACCCCCCCCAAGCACAGCCCCAGCCCACACTGGCAACCTACCCTGTCCTGCATGCAGATCCAGGAGCACCTGCCCCCCCCATGCCCTCCAGGGGTGCACACAATGGTGGGAGCCACCCACCCCAGACAAGCCACAGCTTTGTCCTGCACCCATCCTGCCTGGGCAGCGCCTGCCCCATCCTCTGCCCCACTCCCTCCCTCACACCCCTTCCCTTCCACCTCAACAGACATACCAGCTGGACACTGCTCTTCAAGCTGCCAGGCTGCATATCAGAAATTGAATAGGTATCTTTGCCTCTTTAAAAATCGTCTATTGGTATCAGCCCCAAAAATTCCTATCGGTGCATCCATACTTATTTAGTCTGGAGAAGAAACTACTGAGAAGGGATTTAATAGCAGCCATCAACTACCTGAAGGGTGGTTCCACAGAGGATAGAGCTAAACTGTTCTCAGTGGTGACAGATGACAAAACAAAGAGCAATGGTATCAAATTGCAGCCAGGGAAGTTTAGATTAGATACTAGGAAAATCTCTCTCACTAGGAGGGTAGTAAAACACTGGAACAGGTTACCAAGAGAAGTTGTGGAGTCTCCTTGCTTAGAGTTTTTTAAGATCCCAGCTAGACAAAGCTTTAGATGGGATGAACTAGTTGGGGGCAGTCCTTTTTGTACAGGGGGTTCAACTAGATGACCTGCTGAGGTCCCTTCCAACTCTCTTTTTCTATGATTCTAAGTTACTGTAACTTGTTTATATACCAAGACCTTAACAATGCCTTAGAGCAGTGGTTTTCAACCTTTTTTTTTTTCATTTGCAGACCCCTAAAAATTTTGAATAGAGGGCCGGACCTCTTTGAATTGTAAGTGTGGGTATTCACATACTTTTGATTGATCGTAGTCATCTTTCACAAACCCCTTAGAAATAGTTTTCAGATGCCCAGGGGTCTGCAGGCCACAGGATAAGAACCACTGCCTTGGATTGCCACTCCCCTATATAAAAACAAAGGAAACCAAAAGTACAGGGAAGGATGTACTGGTCAATATAGAGACCTACAGGGCACCTCTATATGAGAAGCTGACTGTGCATTAGTGTTGTATGACAAAAACTGTGCCAAGATGCTACAGTAGCATCTCTTAAAAGACATTCACCAGCACTACTGCACAGTAACTCGTTACGGCACATTTATTTAGTACTTGCTTAAACAAGTACTAAATAAATGTGCAGTAACCACTGCGCAGGAGCATCTCATGTAGATGCACCCACAGATGCCAGTATCAAATTGTATCTTCCAGACAAGAGAGAAGGCTTTTGAGAAATTGCCATCATGAGGGGAAAATCTGGGTGTCCCAATGTAACGTGATGGCCTGTTATCTGTACAGTCAGCATACAGTAAAGCCACTGCAAGTGGCCCACTGGGAGAAGCTTAATCAATCACTTTTCCTGGCCAATTATCCTGGAAACAAGAAGCTACCATAAATATGAGAGACGATTCTACCAGACAAAAACTCCAGTAACTGCTCCACAAGACTAAAACAGAGAACACACTGAACATGTGACACATTAGGTAACTAGGATAAGCAAACATTTGTCAAGGTAACAAGAATCTGTACTGCACAGCCAAACAAAAATGGCCTCGATACTGCAAACACTGGTGGCTTCTCTCTCTCTCTCTCATTTGTCGTAAAGCTTTAACTGGAACTATTTACCTGATTTCAAAGTCTACCAACTCACATTGGTGGAGGCTGAAATCAGATAAGTGGCTCTAGTTAACCAGTGAACATGGGAACATGGCTGCTTAGCCTCTCCTTTACACTTCAGTGCTCCCCACTTCCTATGTAAAGATAGGCCTATTGGATCAAGTTAAAACAAAACAAGCATTGACAGTCTTCTCAGTTACAATCTACAGATCAGCCTTCTGTGTCATCAGGAGTGTGCTCTACACCCACATGGAAAAAAATGCGAACACAATGTAACCATGATACTAACTCAGTTATGGTGCAAATATAAATGCTGCTGCTTCCCATTTAAAATGTTCCCTCTTATGAAAAAGGCCTCAGTTAACAGGCCCTTAAGAAAGCCAAGAAATAAATAAGCAATAGAGAATGGATTTCCATGGCTTGGAGAAACCATTAACAAATTAAGTACTCGGCGCACAACTGGATGTATGCAACTGAAGTCTAAGAATCCTGGTCCCCCCCCCCCCCATTTTGGGAGGGGGGCTGCCATCTTAGAACCAGAAAGAAAAACAAACCAAATCATAAATAGAAGTCAAACACCTACTGTAATATATTTAAATTTTATTACAAAAAATATTCGTCATAACTTGTGATTGTGCACTGTATATAGAAAAGACTGCATAATAACTCAAAAATAAAGTATCTCTCTTTTACATTGTGTGTGTATGGTGGGGTGTAGCTGAGGGTGGCTGTGTGTGTGTATGGTATGGTGTGAGAGTGTGTGGGGGGTTGTGAGAAGGTATGGCTGTGGAGGGGGGGCATATGGTATGGTGGGCTATATGTATATGTCAATGGGGGTTGTGGGGGCAAAGTGTGGGTCACCTCTGTTACAAGGGCACCGCACGCCTGTAGCTCCTACACTTTGTTACCTCTCAGCTCTGTGTGCTTGGGGAACCCTGACACAGGACGCAAACTGTATGACTCACAAATAATCCTCCCCACCAACCTAAACAGAAACTGATTAAGATGCAATGAGAGACACACCTAAAACCCTCCAGATAAGGGTGACAAGAGTGAAACAACTGCCCTAGGTCTCATTTGCATCTGAGATGGAACCAGATGACCATTCATTTACATGAGAGATGGAGAACCGAAAGCCTGAAGCAGAGACTGCAGTGAATTCTGGGATCAGAGAAACAGGGGAGCACTGCATGACGGGGAATCTGTGCTCCAAATGCTAATCAAGCCACATTTACACGCACCCAGCTCAGCATTTATCAGACCAGTTCTAATCTGGATTTACAAAGGACTTCCCCCACACACACACACCTCTAAACAGAAGCAAGTTTAATAGGCAGCTTGAGCCGTACATTCCCCAGTCCCACTATAAGAGGCCTATTTAAACTTAATTGGCTACAACTCGGTTGCCGGGTTAGGGAATGCTGAGGCAAGACACCGAGTCAGGGGTATGGGCAACATTTGACAATGGTAAAGGGTTCATCATAGCATCCACCCCATTGGAGCCCTGACCACAACTGTTGTCATACTTTTCCCGGGACGACTGGTGGAAGTCCTCCCCTCCCAAAGGTTATGAACACTCCAATAATTGCCTTAAATCTGTTAAAAGACTACAGTAAGATCTGGAAAAGTCATGCTAAGCTGAGGCTTGTTCACAAGGAAAAATCCAAAACCCTGAAGCTGCAAGCTATCTATTGTTTCTGAAGAAACCAGGAGCTATCCCATCAGTATATCTGCTATCCATAGGAATTTCAAGCTGGCTCCTAAGTATCTAGTTACTCCCTAACCTGATGTGTTTCCTGAGTATCAATCAGTTTCCTGAGATGCTCCAAACCAGATAACCCCTTGTCAATAGAAAAGACTATTTGATTAACACTATTGAGAATGCTTGAAAGAAGCTGAACTGAGGGTATAAAAATCTGTAAAAGCAGCAGCAGTGTGTGTGTTGACACCACCTGCTTTCTTCTCCAGAGGCTGAAGGAGGCAGATCATCTCTTCAAGGATTGTGCTGAGAACTTTCACCTTTTAGCTTTGCAGCCCAAGTGCCTTGGCCTAGTGAGATCCCAACATACGCTCTCTCTCTCTCTCTGTTTTTTTTTCCTCTTTTCTCTCTAGACATATATTTCTGAACCTAAACTGTATTAGTCAAGCTTGAGCTAAGTTTCCCCAAATACTTAGTGAAACCAGGTTAGTATTGTAACTGTTTGTGTTTGCTTTTCTTTGCATGTCTATTGCTACTAGTGGCATTATACATTTCATATACTTAGCAATAAGTAACTTTTATAGTCAAACTGGTGGTAACTGGGTATATTTTTCCTTCTCTACTTCTCCTTCCCCACTTGCTCTGCAGCAAAGCTTCTTTTACCTAAGCTAAAGATCCTCATGAAGCCCAAAAATACTGTGGGGTCTGCTCATCAAGAGGCTAAAGACTGGGACGTGCTGAGTTTGAAACACATAAGGGGATCAGCTCGTACAGGCTGATGGACCCAGTTTGACTCAAACGTGCCCTAATGAACTGAATGCTGGCCCATGAGGGTGTCATCTGGACACCCAGCCGGATGCAGAGGTATTCTGTTCACCTGTGTGCTTTTGTCTGACTGCAGTTTATTGTTGCTCTGATGAACTGATTCTTAGCATATGAGGGTGTCAGCCTGTCCATGCTGATCAACCCAACTGGGTCAGGCATGTCACATTAATCGGTGTGTGTTGTGTGTGTATTTGACTGATTTGGTGACGGGAGGAACCCAGCCCCATTGAAACTGAGTCCTGCAAGATAACTCCATTGGGGGTCAGGGCTTGCAGAAGGGAGAGATACAGCTCCATATAGAAACACAAGTAACACAAGCAGCACATTGATAGAATTACCAAGACCCTAGAAACATATCTCTAATAAATGAGCACACCCCAAAGTAATGGGCAATTCTGGCAACAACTTGCAGTGGGGAAGCTCTGTGCTGGATTCCATGACGAAGCAGGGGGCAGGGCTACCTCCACTCCTGGCAGAGTGTGGGGACCTGTACAGCATGGAGCAGAGAAAGCAGCAGGCTCCAGCACGGGTCTATCCCCAGTGCGAGTGCTGGAGCTGCAGGCATGCAGTGCAAAGCCCCAGCAATAGAGGCAGCTGGGCAGCCTGCACTTCCGCCACCACACACAGCACTGGCTGGAGCCACATCCTACCAGGCACCTGCACTGGGCACAAGCACCCTGACTGCAGCAGTAAGAGCTACTACACACCATGGGGAGAGTGTGTGGGGGGTCCCTACACCCCCACCACCTTCATACCCACACCCTGTCCTGCCAAACTCTGTGCTCCTGCCATCCCCCTTGAGCGCAGGCTCCGTGCTTCTGCCCAGTTGCAACTCCATCCCTGCCCCCACCAGCCCCACTGCTTTTCTACCTGTTGCCCCAAGTGAGTTGGACTTCCAGGAAGCCAAACAGGGTTCCAGGGGGTGGCTGCAGCAGGAGCCCTGCCTGGAAGCTGCTGCTGGCTGGGCTGAGCTGTGCCGCCCAAGAGGGTGGGAGTAAAGCACAATAGGGTATGTTGGGGAGTGTACACATGGGCACCTCACTCACAGGGGGGAGGGTGGGTGGGGCAAAATTCACTGGGGGGCACTGCAGGCAAATGAAACCATCTGGCAAGACAAATCTAGCCCGCGAGCTGTATTTCACTCACCCTTGGTCTACACAAACAATGGTTACACCAGCCTGGTCACAAACATACAGGTTTCCCTTGCTTTATGCTGTACATACATTCCTGCAAAATGTAGCATAACTCAAATATGCATAAAGGGAGCCCACTTTACAATGTAACAGATAGGGATACATTCCAAGACCCCAACTGTACTGACCCCCAGACCCATTTCTACCACTTTTACAAGACAGTTTTGGTACTCACCACCAGCAGATGGTACACACAAGTATAGTGTGGTGGTAAACCATAATGGGGGTGGCAACTATACAAATACATGTTGCAGACAACGAGCAAGGAGCACAGATCTACACAGACTATATTTTGGTGCACATCACTCCCACAATGCACCATACAAAGCAGCTGAATGTGGGCTTCCACCACACCAATCACATCAGAGTGAAATTACCTCACATATAATGAATTTTTGGTGTAAAAAGGGTAATCTTATCTAATGTCTATATTAGTCATGATTTTTGTATCTAGTAGATTTATGAAGCAAATTTCATAGCCCCCTCACCTCACCCCCAACTACTCAGTTGGTCTAATAAAAGATATCACATCTACTCAAAGAACCTTGCCTGCCTATGTCCTTAGACCAACACGACTACAACCCAAAACCTTACAAATGCCTGTGGTAGTAACAGCATCTGCAAGAAGCACATTTGCAACAAGGTCTTTCTGCTGCTAAACAGGCTTTTGTTTCATTTATGGATACCTAGAGCAGTGGAAACAATAAGCCCACTGCTAACATGAAATTTTTCACATTCCAAAACTGAGAGCTGGGCTTCAAACACTCAGAGAGGCAGGAGTGTTTATTCACTGGCTGGAGCTATAGATCAGGTTATTTACTTACCCCCGTGTATACTTGGTGGAGCCCAGCTCTGATCTTGGAGCCTCAAAAGGGTAAGGCCCCTCGGCAAGATCCCAGTGGCTCCAGAGCAGCCCCCTACCCTACCCTGCCAGTGGGGCTGGGGCTGGTCTCCATGCACACAGCATTTAATCAGCCACATCAGCCAAAAAACAAAAACAAAAATGTAACAAAAAAAAACAAAAAAAACCCCCCAATTGACAACAACATTAATTATCCTTTAATTGGTGCAGATATAATATGGGACTGATGTGTATGCCCACACATATGTGATTTGTATGCCCATGTGAAGCAACAAACAAAGCTGCCTTCTGAGCAGAACTGAAAGCCTGCTCCCTCCCAGTAGGGTACATACTCTTTCATACTGCTGGGCTTCAGAGACACTCTGGGAACATGAGGGAGACTGGAAGGGAAGGTGGAAACTTCTGATCACACAGCATGGCAGGGCAGCTCCTTCAGTAAGTGATCAGTCACTAATACTGCTTATATCTCCGTAGGGAAATAAAGGAGGTGCCAAGAGAACTGGAAGGGAAGGCTGCATAGACCTTAAACAAAATGGAGCAGCAGAAAGAGCAAACAAAAAGACCAGCCAAAGGGAAAAAAAGAATAAAGAGGGGTTGTGAACACCCTCAGGGAGGGAGGGGCATACCACCTGCATCTGATTTCAGTCAATGAAGGCATCTCACTGCATTGTGACTTGAAGAGTTGTTTAGAAACTGCATCACTGAGTTTATCTCCATTTCGTTGGAAGTCTCTGGGCAAAGCTCTATGGTTTTGTCAGGCAGGAGGGTGATGGGACAGCAAGCAGCTGTTGCTGATGGACATTGGGTCAAATTGTGGCTGGTG